>NC_142772.1:11190849-11514186 GCF_988280905.1 Pimephales promelas | reverse complement strand
GTTTTATCTACTACCTTTCCTTTAACTATCGAGATACTCCTTGATTTAGAGGGCTTAAATTGCATTCGTGCCCATTCAATATTATCTGTTAACTTCCCCAATAACCGATTAGTACAGGCTACTGTTGTAGTCATGGTTGTCATGTCATTCATGTATGCTCTGATTGGTGATAGTTGCATCCCAGAAGCCAAGCGCTCTCCACCTTCTACCCATCTTGATGCCCTAATGATTACTTCCATTGCCATAGTAAAAGCCAGTGGAGAAGAAGTACTGATCAAGAAGTAAGAAGTACTGATCAATGCGAGGCCCTTGTCCCTTCTCCCTCAAGCATTTCATTTTTCTCTATTCATTTTTATTTCATTTTCCCTACATTCCCTATTTATTTCATTTTTCCTTTCTGAGATGATAGAGTGGATCAATTACATCCTTTATTTTTCTTCAACAAATTTGAGTCATTTTCAAAGAACAGTTGTGACAATTTTGAGGAAAGAAAGCACAACAGAGCATATTTTGTACATTTCCCAATACAAACTAATATCTTTGGCATGACTAACAAAAACAACCTAGTGCAAAAGTGCAAAAAGTCGCAAAACCGCAAACACATTTCAGAATCTTATCGTAGACTATTTTGAAACAAAATGTTCTCAAACATTAATCATTGGTTTTGTATCAGCCAGGCTCAGGCAAATCCTTATAAATTCTATAACACAGTTGAACATTTTCCTTGCTTTTTTGTACATTTGTCTTGGAGCGCATCCAGGAGACAGCAGGACTACTTGGCATGCGTTTGTCTACGCTATGGTGGAAGAGCTTAGAATTTGGGGGCTGAGAGGCAGACAGGGGCCGGCTTTGGTCTAACACTTAAGGAAATGTCTGCTAACTGTGAGTCTGGCTCCTGAGCTGGCAGAAGAAATACTGAATGACATTGCTAATGGAAATAACGACCATAGTGTAGCAGCCAAAACATACACACACACATAGTGTATGCAAAAGAGTTCACTTGTGCATTAATATGGTGCCATGCATTATTTTTTATGCATCTTCTTAAGAGCCAGGAGAAACACCAAATCATTTTCATGTGTGCATCCAGCAGCAAAATCTGTACATTGTAAAACATTTTTATTTTAACTGTTAAAGACTAACAATGCAACAGTAAAAACCTGTCAGTTGGTTAATGGTAAGTTTATGTCTATAATAAATGCATTGCGCGCTACAATCTTAACACTTAAACCCCGGATGAAATGACTCGTTTAACATGATCAGCCCAGTTATTTTTGATTAATCAACTTTGGAAATATTACTTCATTTAAACAACTTTAATTAATTTGACCTAAAACTGGAGTTTGTATCAGAAAGAAAAATATGTAAATGAAAGCAATTCAGATATTGTTTATTTTGTCTCGTTTTTACTCGTAGCTTATCAATAAACAAGTGTTGTGCAAAACCAAAAGCCTACCATTGTTTAGTTCTAATTAAAGCTCTCTGATGTGTTGTTTATTATGTTCTATTTTATTAATTAAAATGTGGTCAGATTCTGATGTTTTCTGCATGTTACACATAGCCTAAATGCTTGTGCGCTTTCCTTTCAATCATAGAAAGCGCCGGCATAATTTTTTTCTTTGTTTCATCATATAAGACTAATGTTGTAAACTTAAATTGGGAGATGAAGTAACCTATTTGAGACTGACTGTAAATGAATAAATCACAAAACGCCCATGCTACATGACCACTGCCATTGATAGAGGCTAAAGCGAAATTTGTTTTACACTCCGTGAAAAAGGCCTGCCTACCTAATTTAAACATTTTCCGGGGAAAGAGATATCCGATCAGATACACAGGCCATTTTATGTGAACAACAAATATAAATGTGCCGTGTCCTGATTAGCTGATTATTCGTTTCTCTTGTTTGTATCACGTTGATCGCAAGTTAATGCCAAATGTAAATGCAGCCTTAAGAACTCCAGTCATATTTGTATTAGGAAATGTAAATTTAGTTTCTAAAGTGTTTTTTGGTCTTCTTTTTTTCTACCATAGTTGTGTATATCTCTGGGCCTCTACAGACGTTCTTCCAAATAATGAATCTGTTTGAGGATGAGGTGAAGAATCCAGAGGACTATGCCATCTTCTACCTTGATGTGTTTGCAGAGAGTTTAAGTGGTGATGTTCCAATGCCCTGGCAGGGTTCAACAATACAGTGGAATGACCCCATCAAGCTATTTCAGGTATCATTAATAATACCCATAGTAACCAGCTTTGCTTTAGCATCACCAGTGGCACTTATTTGCGTTTGCTTTTGAGAGTGGTCAAGAAACTACAGTACTTAACACTTTCAGCCTTACATTGTTATTCAAGGTTTTGTATGATCTCAGTGAGTTATTTTTTTCCATGTTAATGTGCTTCTTGCATCCAGAATTAAATTTGAAGTCATTTAGACAGTTTTTATTAATTTTACTGATATTCAGTTAGTTGGAAAGCCTGCCTGGTTACTTTGATTGTGAATAATGCATTAGGTTTCCTTTTACTTAAATGAGTAATTTCTCTTAAGGCTGGTTAATTCAACATTGAAAAAAAGCATAAACGCATTTTATATAAAAAGATTGCAATAAATTGGAGTTACTTTTTCTAATAAGGACAGAAGGTAGGGTGGTCCAATGAGGCACATGTCATTGGGGGCCCCCACCCCTTATTGCCCCTAGTTTATCTTATTGACAACAAAAGATATAACATTATAGTTAATAACTTATTCTTTAAATTCCACATACGTATCATAATCAACGGAGCATATCTGCATGTGTTGTTAAGTGTAAATATAAACATCAGCACATATGATTTATTTTATAGTTAAAAAAAAACTATAGACTGAACGATTTTTTCATAAACGATCTTCAAACTTTCCATCAAAATCCATTTGTGCCATTAAATGTACCATTTCTTGTTATGCTTTTTAAATTCAGTCTTTAAAATATATATTATTTGACAGATAATTGAGTCAAACAGCCTAGTAACAATTTAGAGGGTACTTTAGAGAAGCTTTAATTGGAGCTGTTCCTTTTTGGCAGTTTAATGTGCATTACACAATATCCAGTCCCTCTTTATATGAATGTCTTTAACTACTATAAAGGCTACTAACATTTAAATTAATCATTTGATACCATGCACTTACTGTGTATATACATTTTTTACATTGTACTTAAATTTAAAAAAAAAAAATAACTGCATGGAATTACAGCTGTAATTCATTTCTGTAATCTATAATTAATTACACTGTTGACCCTTTCCTTACACCTTAAAAAACCCTTTAACATATAACTAAATTTGTTCCTAACCTTTACCCATATTCAACCTCAATACCTCAATACCAGCAAGTGTTCTTCAATACAACATAAACGCGATACATCGTGCCTATGGGGGGCCAAACAGGAAATAATTAAATGCAATCCTGAATATATAGTTACAGCTCTGAATATATAAATGTAAATCCCGAATATATAGTTATAACTCTGAATATATAAATGTAAATCTGAATATTTAAATGTAAATCCTGAATATATAGTCAAAACTCTGAATATATAAATGTAAATCTGAATATATAAATGTAAATCCTGAATATATAGTCAAAACTCTGAATATATAAATGTAATCCTGGATATATAGTTATAACTCTGAATATATAAATGTAATTCTGAATATATAAATGTAAATCCCGAATATATAATTATAACTCTGAATATATAAATGTAATTCTGATTATATAAATGTAAATCCCGAATATATAGTTAAAACTCTGAATATATAAATGTAATCCTGAATATATAGTAATAACTCTGAATATATAAATGTAAATCCTGAATATATAGTTATAACTCTGAATATTTAAATATAAATCCCAAATATTTTCACACAAACATTGTGCTGAGGCCACCTATGCAAAATGGTAAAAGCCCCCAACAATGCATGGCTTAAAATTAATCAACAAAGGCTCTAGTACAGTAGCCTACGTTACACTGAGATTTCATGTAGGAGCTGGATTTGAGCGTTTGAGCCGTGAGCGATTGAGTGGAGCGCATTGGCATAGAGCGGAATATTGAGCGGAGCTCACATGCTGAGTTATAACTATATATTCAGGAATTACATTTATATAATCCAAATTACATTTATATATTCAGAGTTTTAACTATATATTCAGGAATTACATTTATATAATCCAAATTACATTTATATATTCAGAGTTATAACTATATATTCCGGATTTACATTTATATATTCAGAGTTATAACTATATATTCGGGATTACATTTGTATATTAGGGATTTACATTTATATATTCGGGATTACATTTATATATTCAGTGTTAGAACTTGGGATTACATTTATATATTGGGGTTTACATTTATATATTCGGGATTACATTTATATATTCAGAATTACATTTATAAATTCAGAGTTATAACTATATATTCAGAATTACATTTATATATTCAGAGTTATAACTATATATTCGGGATTTACATTTATATATTCGGGATTTACATTTATATATTTGGGATTTATATTTATATTCGGGATTTACATTTACATATTCGGGATTTACATTTATATATTCAGAATTACATTTATATATTCAGAGTTATAACTATATATATTCGGGATTTACATTTATATATTCAGGATTTACATTTATATATTCGGGATTTACATTTATATATTCATCGTTGTAACTATATATTCAGGATTATATTTATATATTCAGAGTTATAACTATATATTTGGGATTTACATTTATATATTCAGAGTTTTAACTATACATTCGGGATTACATTTAATTATTTCCTGTTTGGCCCCCCATAGGTGCCGCCTAAAAATTATATTTATTTAATGTAAGTACATACTTAAATACATTCTATTAACTATCAACTATTCTATTATTTGATCTTGCCACCAATGTGTGGACTTTATCATACGGAATGACTCACTTTTGTCACAGTGTAGGCAAGGCAAGTGGAGTAGTAGAGGATTTAGTTTATTTACAAACACTAAGGCTAAGGTAATTCAGAAGGAAAGAATCACTGTAAAAGCTTCACTAAATAAAAGACGACGGAATGTGAGTAGAACTAAACTGAGGGCTTGAATATACAGGACAAAAATGGGTTCACAAAGCAATCAGTAACCATGGCAACAAACAAGGACATAAACTCTAACCTAGAAAACAGAGAATAAGCGGGAAAATCGAAGCCACTGGAAGGCAAGCCTGCAACCTTTAGCCAAAAAGCGTAAAAATGGTATTTAGAGAATGTCACAACAGGTACAGTAGGACTTATTTACAACATTGCCACCACCAGCAAATGTGTAGTAGTATTTAATAATTGGCATTGTGTAATACTGGGTTGTCACGGGTTGTTTCATGCAAACAGACGGAGATAAAGAATTGCAGTTCCAATAAGAAGTTTAATGAGAATAGCAAATAGTAGCCAGGCAGCCAGCCAGCCAGCCAGCCAGACAGACAGACAGACAGACAGACAGGCAGGCAGGCAGGCAGGCAGGGCAACATACACTAAATGGAACATAACTGGACACTGAGTGAACAAGAGAAACTTATGCCGCATTCCAGGTAACCTGTAACCCGTGTTTTTCCAACCTTATACCCGAGAAAGAGCACTGGAACAGCAGTCAAACCTGTGACTTCCCACTAGATCGATGTACTCCCAGTTACAAGCTTTGACGTCACATAGCCCGCAAAACCATACAAAACATCAATGGCAGCCCCTACGTATGCAGTGTTTCTGCAGGCGGTACACGGTGAGAATAGACTTTAGGACAATATAACGTTAATATAAATGCTGTAACAGCTCTTCCTGCTGAAATGTTATCAAACTTTTATAAAGCAGCACATAAAGTGTCCAATAGAAGGAGGCAAAAGGGGCTGCAATATGCGTTCAAAGGCTTTATTCAAGACATACAGGTGAAACGCAATCAACAACAAGGCATCCAAAATAGAGGCAAAAGCATAACGTTAACGTTGCCGGTCACAGTCAAAAAATGAACCACCGCATTTCCTACTAATCGAGACGGAGGCTGGGACTAACAATATCAGGGAGCAATACTGTTCATGCAAAGCTCGGTAGGTCTCTATTCACTTCTATAATCGTTATTACAAAGCAAACGGACTATACGAGTAAAACGTTGTATTTATTAGCAGCGTGTGCTAGCGTATCAACAACCGGTATGAGAACCGAAATCATAACCTAGAACATTATAAAACGGTCTAACTAGTATAACTTCACACTCACAGTAAGGTTGGAAGTAAAAAAAGATGTGCTTGTATCTGTGTTGCAAATGCCCGAGGCACACGTTTAACCATATTTTGGATAAAATTTCGACGGTAATAACCTGCTGAGACCAAAAATATGAGACGCCTGTGTTGAAAGTCAATGGAGCGCAGTGAAAAACTGTCGGACCGCTGTGGGAGCTGGTTCTTGGCTGGGCTGTGATTGGTCAATCTACATTCTAGGGCGTGGCTTAGCCAAAGGTGAATTTCTTGCGGTATGCAGCATTAAATACACATAGTAATTAACCAAAGACGAACAGCTGTGATGATAGAGTTAGTGTCCATAGTAACAGATGAGTGGTGGGGAAATCAAACAAAGGAACACACGTGACTAGAGAATACAAACTTAAAGTCCTTGAAAACTAAACAAACAGACTGGAATAAAACAGACTGGAATATAAGTTGTTAAAAGTGTAATTCATTTTTTTGAATCAGTTGATTAGGTTCACAAAACCAGTCTGATTGGCCAGTCTGGTTCACCGACTCAAAGAGCTGGAAGTGAAGATTGTCAGTGAATAATTTGAAATTTGAGTCTGTTCTTCAGACTAAGCTATTGAATGCCTTAAATACAATACAAGTCAAGAAAAGAAAGTCAGTCAATTGGGTTTGACTTGAAGGTGAGTAAATGATGACAGAAATTACATATTTGGGTGAACCTTCCCTTTTTGTAAATTGTGTTGACTTCTGTTGGTTTGAGTTTTTATCACGTGTCTGGCATCAGTAAAAACATTTGGCAAAATCTTCAGTGACTTATAGTGTCAGGAATTGAATATTTGCCTACAGGTCAGATCACATTATGTTCTTATTATGTTCTTTTTATGACTCTTAGCTCTTTGACTGTTTCCCCCCCCCATCTCTCTAGTCTGTGTTCATTGTAACGTACCGGGAGCCAGACAGCCCTGAGTATACCACTTTTCGCAAAGAACTCCACAAGAGAGCAATGCAGGACTTTAATATAAAATTGGAACCCTCAATGGTGAGTTGCTCATAAACAAGATCAGGTATTGGCACATATGCAGAGCCATCTGTCACATCAGATTTAATCAGAACATTTGTACAGACTACATAGTTTTTTTTTTTTTGGCTTACTATCACTGTCTTGAAAATATTGAACATTCTGTTCAGCTCTATAGGCTTTCAGGAGCTAAACTGTGTTTCCTTTAACCACAAGATCAGATATGACACTTAAAAGCGCTTGAATCATAAGTTTGACTTCCTCATGTCAGTCCCATTTTCCTGAATCGGCTGTACCCTTTGACAAAAGTAGGAAACAACTCCCCGAAACCCTAGATCCACATGTAGCTGCCAAATAAAAACATTCAGGAAATTAATTATTTAAAGTACTGGTACTTTAAGTACTGGTACATACTAAAATGGATTGCAATTATGAGAAAATTATTAATCAAATTTCTGCTTACAATAATTATACTAATTACCATCCAGTCTATCATAAGGGATTATCTCGCTTCCGGGTTTCGTGGGCGGGATTTGTCAACTTTGTGCATGTCCACTTCCGACGCAGTTCAACAATGGCTGAGACGAAGACAATATATGTCACTGCTCTGTTCCACTTTGTAAATCTAACCAACAACGCCAACCCTACGTAAGTTTTCATGGATTCCCGACTGAATTGAGTATAAGGAAGAACTGGATTAAAACTTTAAAATAAAACAAGGTAGCACGTTTGTTTGCAGCCGGCACTTTAGTGAATCAGACTAATTTACCAGGGATGCCGTATAAATAAACTCAGTGCAGTCCGTCATCAGTTCGCCAGCGAAATCGGTGATTCAATGGAAGTGGCAGTGCACAAAGATCACTGAATCCGGAAGTCCTACGTATCAGCGTGATAATCCCCTATTGTAAAGATGTTTAGAGTGGCTCCAAAATGTTTTTTTTTTTTACTTTAATGCAACACTCAAAACTATTGGAAAAGGTAAATTATTCCATTTACCATGGGACTCAGTTGACCCCTAATGCAGGGAAAATTGTGTCAAGTCAAGTCAAGTCAAATATATTTATATAGCGCTTTTCACAATACAGATTGTATCAAATCTGCTTCACAGTATCAATCAAAACAACTTAACAGTGTCTGTTTATTACTGGAAAAAAGACATCCAAGTTTGGTAGAGCTGATCAATGGTTCAGTATGATGGGTCATTTAATTTTGAATATGCCCAACTGAGCAAGCCAAAGGCAATTCAATTGTCAATTGAAACATGCATTGGGCACATCATCTTTCTATGTTTTAGATGCTTTCTTTTTATAAAAAGCTGATATGAGCCAATGAAATTAGGTCTATAAATTAATAATTAATTCAATTACATTTTCATCAATGGACAGCCTGTTAGTTTTTACTCTCCTCATTTCTCCTTCCCTGAGAACAACTGGCAGATCTTATGTTTGTACAGAATGACATGTAGTTTTAGATTTCTTGATGTTTCCCTGAATTAAAGCTCTGTTTTGCTTTTCCTCAGATGGATTTTATTGCCGGCTGTTTCCATGATGGTTTTGTTCTATATGCAAAAGCCCTCAGTGAAGCGTTAGCAGACGGCGTGTCTCAGAATGATGGAATCAACATAACTGCGAGAATGCGAAACCGCAGGATCTGGGGTGTGTTGAGTGGTCTTGGTTTACAAATGTAAAGATACATGTTTGATAAAAGCTTTCTCAATATGATCCTATGGTGTTTTGACATTCATTTCAACAGGATGGTCACAGATTACAACATTTAGGCCCTTCACAGTTTGAGGATGTGATGACAAGTATCTGTTTTTTAGCGGCAGTGTCAAGCTGGAGTGTTTTGGCAACTTTGCTCGGATTCTTTTTAAAGTGAGCAGAGGGCTTGTAAGAGCTCCTCTGAGGTCGATGTTGGTAAACTCTCATCCTCTCTTGCAGGGAGTGTAGAAGTCAGAGTCCTTGATTTAAGGCATATCCCAACTAGCTTGTGAATGGAAAATCTATTTCTAATACACAACCCATCTGCTGAGCCCTCTCCCTGAAGGAAACTACACACACTGTTTCAAACACGGATAGGAACCAGGCAGAATATTGAATGCACTGCAAAAAGTATTTTTCTTAATCAGTATTTTTGTTTTATTTCCAGTAAAATTATTTAAACATACAGAAAAACAAGATTAATTTAGAGAGAACTCTGCAAATTATGTAACTAAAATGATGGAATTTATTAGTACAACCTTGCCATGATGCAACTAAACAGAGGGAACAAATTCAGAAAACAATATTTTTTTCTTCTTCTGAAGGTCATGTACAGTATGGGGTCCAAAACACACAATTCAAGGTTTATTCTAGTCTCTCATTCTGCCTCTCAACTTAATTGATCTTGTTTTCAGAACTTTTAACTGTTTAATTTGCTCAGTTCTAATACATAACCTTAGCTATGACAGCGCTTCCTCTCTCAATAATGTATTTTTTTTCTATGTGTCTTAAAAATCACTTTTGGCTTACAAAGAAAAAACAATATGTGATCTTTTTACTCTGCAACACGCAGATAAAAATGTTTATTTGATCCCTGGGCTTGTGTTTGTTCATCACAGGGGTGACTGGCCTTGTAAGCACAGATCGGAATAATGCCAGATACACAGACTTCAGACTTTGGGGAATGACTAACCTAAAAACTGGGCAATATGCAGTAAGTACCACAAATTCAGCCACCTCATAAATACAGAACATGGATTCTTATTCATACATAAATAAGAAATACTAACACAGTTTTGAGAAAGTTTTTAGCAGCACCAAATTTTCACAAGGCCTTTATTTTTTCAATGTAGTTTACTAATGGAATCCAATGCTGCCACATAAGAGTTTCAGTACCCCAGCGTGTGAGCAATAGTAACTGTGATGTCTGCCTTAGCAAACACAGAAATAACGTTATGAAGGATGTAGCTTTCCTGTGGAATCTTTCCATAGTGAAAATCTTTTTGATAGACATGGTGACAATAAATAACAATGGTTAAAGAGTCGAGCATATGTAGAACAACAGTCTAATTTAACCCACATGCCACATGCTCCATAATTACAGCAAATGTGGCTGTGGTTGGACGGCTCGATATACCAAATAATGTGTTACTTAAAAATCAAATCCTTTACTAGCCCTTCTCTCCTAATCGAAAACATGTGTTCATGAGCTTGTAAGCGATGTGTTCATTTTTCAGTTTGACTTGTTCATTCATAAATGTACCGGGAATCTTGTTTGATTTAGAGAGGCCTATCACAACAAAAAAGAAAAGAAAAGAAGTGAAATGAAATGAATGGTTATTTAGCTAGTAATAAAGTGATTGAGTTATACCGTGCATTGTTGCCATAGTTACCCCTTATTTAACCTTTATGTATTTAGACTTTATTTTCAGTTAGTTAGAGAGTGGTGATGCATGTACACACAGTGAATCATGTGCAGAAAAACATCATCATCTCATATATTCTAGTATATTTTCCATCAGAGATCATAGACTTAAAAGTCTTGTTGGTAGGCCATGTAAGTCTCATTTTTGTAATATGTTTTTTTCCTGATCTGAAATGTTTTTCAGCTCACTGTAAATAAAATATGTTAATGAATATTTCTTGTTACACAGACTGTTGGTCACTACAATGGGACCAGTAAAGAAGTCTTGTGGTCCCCAACAGAGAGGATTCAGTGGCCAAAGGGTTCCCCACCTCTGGACTACCCACCATGTGGATTCTCACCATGCATGGAAGGTAGGGACCTTTTTAGTGAAATCTGAATACTTACAATAAGGAAAAAGCCACGATTTTGGCAATTGTATATATATATATATATATATATATATATATACAGTATATATATATATATACATACAGTATATATATATATATATAATATATATATATATATGAAGAGTTCAGATGCAAAAGCCTCTAAGTGCCATTTGAAATTTTCTTCTAGAAGGATCATTTTTATCAAGCTTGTATATTTAAGTTCAGTGATTTCACTTAAATGGCAATGATAATTACCTATTAATTGTTATTTAAGTGAAATTACTGAACTTAAATATACAAGTTTGATAAAAATCATCATTAAAGAAGAAAATTTCAAATGGCATTTAGAGGCTTTTGCATCTGAACTCTTCATATATATATATATATATATATATATATATATATACAGGGACGTGCACAGGAATTTTGAGGGGCAGTTGCTCTGACCTGAAAAAAGGGCACCCCCCCCCTCCCCCTCGCGGGCTATATGAAGGAATATATTCAGTTGAATTTGTCACCTTCCAAATTGCCTTATCTGGCCGTGTTTATGTCCAAACGCAATGCCTCATCTTATGGTCTTATTATTTTTTATAAAGATTGCAAAATGTCAGAGATGAGACAAATGAGCAAAAGAGTTCCTCATATTGTTGTTTATTGTTTTTTTATTATTATTATTATTTATTTATTTATTTGAAAAGAAATAATCTGGATTGAATGGAAAAACTCGAAAAAATAAAAAACGCTTAGATTTCGGGAAAAAATACAATCCTTTTTTGCCAATCCTGACCTCCCCCTGGGGCCCTAAGCAAAATTCTGCTAAGGGGCCCTCTACCTGGTCTGTGATGCCGTGAGCCATGTAAACCATTTGCCATTGCCACTCAAGTCAATACCGCCCAATAACAATCCTCCCTCCTTTAAACAAAACAGTCAAAGAATAAGTACAACAATATAGAACAGAATGAGGTTCAAACAAATAATATTTACTGAATAAAGCATTTTTATAGAATGTTAAGATAACAAGTGAATATTAACGTAAACATAAATAAGAAGAAAATAATAAAGTACAACCCTGAACTTTGGCTTTTGGGATTAATTTTGATTCACTCTACAGCCTGGGTATTTTTTGGAATCAGTAGCCTATGATTTTTATTTATTTATTTATTTTTTATGCATGTTGAAGCAAATCTTGATTTATTGTTATTTACTGAGGGATTTGCATTCATATTGACCAGAATGTCCAGCTAATCATCATTTTAAATTCAATAGCCTATAAATCAATAGTCAATCAATGTCAAATTGCCAATACATTGGTTTATCTTGCATAATTAGTGCAGTTGTTTAGAGTTTTTAACTACACTGAGACTATAATCAGTGTCTTTATAATGTGTACTTTGATTGGGAGTGCCATCATTCACGTATTGTACAGTATTTCTGGTCTCCACATTTCTGCTTGAAAAATGCGAGTTTCATTTCGTGCACGCGCATATGAACGCAACACACGCGACGCGGTTATGTTTTCCGAGCTGTAGTAAACAAACACTGTTGTTGCACTTTGTCGTTTATAAAAAACAAAACGTAATAAATAATGGTATTTTACTCTCACTTTTGTCAGGCAAAAAGTGATGCAAGAGATGCACTGCCTGCCCAGATAGGTTAGCAAGACCAAAAACCATCAAACTTTGCTGACATCAAACTAGAGAGGAGAGAACACAAGTTTACCTGACTGCTGTTCCCGCAATTCACTCTCATGTTTTTCTTCTTCCTCTTTTCGTGACGAGAAGGATAGTTTCGCTTCATTTTGTCATGGACTTCGTACACATTAATTAGCGCGCGACACGAGATGGAGGCGCGGCCTGAGTAATTTGCGGTGCCTTACCATACACACCGGTCGCGTGCAGTCTATGGTCGCGTGCGGCACTGCAGCCACGTAAACAGTTTGACTTTCCCTTTCAGTGCCCGAATGGAAGTGAATGAGGCTTTGCGATTTTTATATTATTTTTTTGTCTAGGCCTACGTGAAATTCTACATCCATTGTACGATTTTTTTTTTCCTCGGAAGGGCAACCTAAGTCGAGAAGGGCATATGGGCAGTTGCCCGGGCAACCTGAGCAACCCCCCTGTATATATATGTATATATAAATAAATTCAGTTTTATTCAGCTGAATCAAGGTTCTTTTCAGAACCTAAAATGTGACTAAAATGTGTCATCTGTGAACGTTCTATATTATGTTCTTTTCAGTGTTTAGCAGAAGTGCAAGCACTGTAAACCTCCTTTCTATGTTAATCAGACTTATTGTAGATTGGATCACAAAACTCTTTCACTATTTGCACAATTATTCATTTTTTCCACCCTCAAAAAATGTTTTGGCTTAACAAAAAACAATTAACGCAACAACTTTAATCATTTGGTTTTTGAGTTATAAGAACTTCTAATAAAATTACGTTTCACCAACAAACTACATGGAGTTGTTGGAATTTTATAATTTGTAGCATGAACACAAATTTATAAGTTTATAGCACAAATTTACTCAAAAAATTAAGTCGTTCCAACTACTTGAGTTGTAGCCCTGGAATCAAATAATCTTACCTATTTCAGTTAAAAAACACAGCTATCATAGCACATGATCAATGTAACTTATTTAGCATGTGAACAAGTAAGATGTTACTACTCACTGGCATTAGCTCAGTCATATTGAATCAATGTAGTGTTTACCTTAATGTAGTCTGATCTTCAGCAGAATCAACAATACAGAAACTGCGTATTTTAATTGTCAAACATAGTAGCATTAAACACTAACAGGTCTTTCCCTTCACTAAAAACAACATTTATTCTCCTTATCCAGTCATATGCAAAGTATACTGGGAACTAGATATCCTCTGCACAATTAAAAAAAAAATTCAAGACAATTTCATTAAGTTACTGCAACTTAATTTTTTTGAGTTAAAATTACACACAATATTAAGTTAATGTAATGGTCAACATTATTATGCCAACAGAAATCAACAAAATAATGTTTACAACTTAAAATGTTTAATTAAGTCGATATATAAGAATATAACTCGCAGCCATGAATTTATATCATCTGTGGTAACAGGTCCCATGAATTACTTTTTTGAGTGTACCTTTAATATTTATAGTAGCTGCAGGGATTCAACAAATGGTGGAGAAGAGTGGTAAAACTTGGTATATATTCAGATGCAGAATGTCGATAAGCTCACTTTCAGCATTTCAAAAGTCTGATTAAGGTGCCTAGATGGCAATGGTGGAGTGAGACTGTGCAGTCCCAGTAAAATAAAGCCTAATAGATATAATCTGCTGCATCCTCCACAACCTGGCACTCAGAACAGACCTGCAAGATCAGGAATTGCGCTGTTTAGGCTTCGTTATACATAGATGGGTTTTTTTTTTTTTGCTGTGAAGTGATTTGCAAAATTTATTGTGAATTTATAGTGAATCAAGCACTTAAAAAAAAGTGCAAATAAATGCTATCAGCGGGCCCGATTCATTAACTTTGAAGTCACGTTTAGTAATACTCGCAAAATACGAGTTTAGTTTATATATAATTGTTTTACTTTCCCAGATCATCTTCCTGTCCTTGGAATAGTGGCAGTTGGGTCTGGACTGGCCCTCATCATTTTCGGAATCTCCAGTTTTCTTATCTACAGGTACGTTCTTTTTTTACTACAAGCTTTAGTAATAGTTTTCATTTTCAGATTACTGACAACACTTGAAATACCCCAGAGAGGTGTTATTTAAGGGTTCACAGAAAGAGGACATGCTAGAACTTGCAGCTGTTTCTTTTTTCAGAGGATTTACGGGAAAAGCTTCTATAGGTGCCAGAGTGGAATTTACATGATTGTTGCCAGAGGAACAGCTCAGCAGTTGTTTGAGTGAAAACTGGAAAGTATGTCTGTTTCCGAGACAAATGCAGATAGTCTAAATATTTCACTGCTTGTTACACTTGGTCAGCTGATATTTTCAACAAATTTTAGGCTGTGATGTTTACTTCATTACGTCAATTATGACTAGACCCAGACGGAATCTGTGGACGTTGTATTTTTAAAGCTGATTTTTGGGAGCATTTTTAAAGCA
Organism: Pimephales promelas; assembly: GCF_988280905.1. Lineage (NCBI taxonomy): Eukaryota > Metazoa > Chordata > Actinopteri > Cypriniformes > Leuciscidae > Pimephales > Pimephales promelas. The sequence goes on along the minus strand of NC_142772.1, from coordinate 11,499,035 downwards.
AATCCGTGGAATTGTATGGAATTGATTTAAAACGTGTGAAACAGTGCTGAGAGTTCTATAATCTTTTCAGTATCTTAAAGCATAATAAAATTAGGCATTTTTTCTGAACTAACATAGGAAATAGAAAGGATGTGATGAAACAAGATAAAATAATTATGAAAATAATAATAATAAGATTTATAATAAATAATAGGGATGCATGATATATCACAACCATTTCTGTTATCAACTAATATTGAATCTATTATTTTTCAGCCATAACTGTAATATTGGTGTTGACCTAAACAATAATAATAGAAATAAACTAGAACATATTCAGAAACAGAAAACATATTCAGCACAAACTTGTGTGATAAAATTGCAACTGGAGTTTTAAAAAAGAGGCCTTCTACAATACATTTTTTAAATTTCATACTTTTTCCGTATATAATGTTAAGGGTTAGATAATTTATAGACAAGGACAAATAAATAGAGCAGGATAAATAGAAAGTTGTGCACTATGGTTCTTGCATTATGAATATTGTTACAGGTCTACAAATTTGAATTTAAATCAAGGCAAACATGATGTTTCAAGCAGAAAAATGTTGTTCTTTAAGTAATGCTCCCCAAGTGATTGCTCATGTTTGATATCAGAATTTTTGTCAGGAGTTAATATGCAATGAAGCACACGAGACAGCACATTTATACTTTTCCATTTTTTCCAGTTTACTTGACTCAGTCTACAAATTTAGTGTTTCCTTTTTTTAATAAAATCAAAGAGAATACTACTGAATAGTCTGGAACGACATCGTGCGGAAAAGGGAATTGTAGAAGTTGACTCATGGGTTATATAAATGGGCTCAATTCCAGCATAGTCAACACTTTGTAACAAATATTGATGTTAGCTCCTCATGGCTACTTAAATAAATATTGCAGTTGCAGCAGAGGTAGACTTATTCTTGGACTTGTCATTCATTTGGTTTAGAAAAATTGTCCTAAAATGTATAAGATTATGTATAAGAATACCCAATCAGACATACAGTACACACTCACACACATTTATTTCACACAACAGAAACAAAAAGGATCAAGTAACAAGAATATAAGCTGATTGACATCATTCTGATGATTGAGCTTTTCAGCTAGAGCAAAAAGAACTGCTGCTCTTTTCAATTGTCCACTTGATTCTTTAAAAATAAACATCATAGATGTTAACCTTACATTAACACATTTTTGCAGATTATTTTATGAGAAGTAACATACATTGCATACAAATTGCATTTGCATGTTATTTTCTAGGAATCAAAGTCATGACCTTGACATTTCTACCATGTTTATCATTTGAGCTCTAAGATTAAACTACAATATTTTATTATTAATAATAAAACATTGACTAATTTTGGTGCTACACTTGGGAAGGCAAGGCTATGGATATAAATGAGAAAGTAACATTCAAAAGCAACACCTCCATGCTGTGCAAATAAGAGAAACGTCTCGGTTACGGATGTAACCCTCGTTCCCTGAGTAGGGGAAGTGACGGAGCATGGGGGTTTCGCATAGAAAGCCAATCCTCTTCGAGTATTTAATAACGAGCCAATGGCATGAAAATGCCTTAAGGCTGCGGAATTTACATAGCGTAACGCCGCCCCACCCCGTGGATATAAAAGGAGGAAGTGAACGCAACCGCAGTATGTCTTCGCTGAGGAGCCAAGACTGAACTCGGCGTCTACCCAGCGGTACAGCAGAAGTGGCAAGGAGACGTAACGTCTCCGTTCCCTACTCAGGGAACGAGGGTTACATCCGTAATCGAGACGTTCCCTTTCGTAGTCACTCCAAGTTACGTCAGGAGTGATGGAAAATGGGGGTCTATGCCATCACGCCATCTTCATAGCTGTCTTCCAGTGCCCTGCGAAAGTCTGGCCTCCTACTTACTTACTTACTTACACAGGAGTTACCTACTTTGACACAGGAATACCAAGGTACACTGGGAAACATATCCCGGGAGGGACATGCTACCAATGCCTACTGTAGGGAATACACATATGGCTGTGTTAGGGACTACATATGGAGATCACTGGAGCACCAACCTAAGGGTGGCTAGAAACTTAACTCCAGGAGTGGCAGATGGCTTGCCGAGGGAAGACACATGCTCAGAGAGGCTTACATTGGATAATACACATGAGACGGTTACCATAGGGAACCGTGCACACGGAGGCACCTAGCCGGCATCCAGAGCAAAAGCAGTGGTGCTAGCATCAGAAGTGCTGGAGGACTCAAGGCTTCAACGGAAGACTACTGAGGAAATATCGCACTTATCCAGTCCGAGGAGTGGAATGGCGAGCAAGCGAAGACACCTTACCGGGTCCAGTACTGGCGGAAGCGAGTACGCGAGAGGACACCGGCTCTATTCGCAGATTATAGAATCTCGCGAAGGTGTTTGGTGTCGCCCAGCCTGCAGCTCTGCAAATGTCTGTTAGCGAGGCGCCATGCGCTAGAGCCCAAGAGGAAGCCATACTCCGAGTGGAGTGGGCCGTCACACCAAGGGGGCACGGTCGACCTTGCTGTTGGTAAGCCAAAGCGATGGCGTCCACTATCCAGTGAGACAGCCGCTGCTTTGAGAGAGCCCTTCCCTTCTGGCTCCCCCCATGACAGACAAAGAGCTGGTCTGAGGTCCTGAAAAACCGCGTTCTGTCAACGTAGGTGTGCAGCGCACGTACCGGACAGAGCAGTGCCAAGGCTGGGTCTGCCTCCTCCAGGGGCAGCGCTTGCAGTTTCACTACCTGGTCCCGGAAGGGAGTGGTAGGAACCTTGGGCACATATCCAGGCCGGGGTCTCAAGATCACGTGAGAGTAAGCCGGCCCGAACTCCAGGCATGCTTCGTCAACAGAGAATGCGTGCAGGTCCCCTACCCTCTTGATGGAGGCCAATGCAACCAGGAGTGCTGTCTTCATGGACAGAAACTTTAACTCTACCGATTGCAAAGGCTCAAAGGGAGGCCTCTGCAGAGCACTTAGAACTACTGAGAGGTCCCAAGAGGGCACGAGGGGAGGGTGAGGCGGATTTAACCTGTGCGATCCCCTCAGGAACCTGATGGGGATAAGTCAGGAACCTGACTTACCTTCTACTCAGTGGTGGACAGTAACGGAGTAAATGTAATTCGTTACTGTACTTAAGTAGCTTTTTTGCGTATCTGTACTTTACTCAAGTATTTAAATTTTGGGAGACTTTTACTTTAACTCCACTACATTTCAAAGTCAAATATCTTACTTTTTACTCTACTACATTTTCAAAATCAGTCGTTCCTTTTTATTTATGAGTGGATAAAAACGTAACTGGTCAAACGAGCCACCAATCACAGTACAGCGCATGTGCTTTGTTTTGAACTTGCCTTGGCTTTAACTACTAAGCGCAAACCAGAGCCGTTTAATATGAGAGTTGCGTACATAGATGGTTGTGACAGTGATCTCGCCGCCACGCGGTCACGTTATTCGTGTAGCTCTCAATAGTTCCAAACAAATCGCGTTGACAATGATTTTAAGCGGGACAAAGAGCAGTATTATTGGAGCAATATCGGTAAGTTGACTCATAATGTACATTGCTTACGTTGCCACTAAAATGACTTGCATATAATAACTTTTTTTCTGGGGAATAGCCTAGCAGAAACACTGCATTAATACGTTTTTGTGTTTAATTTTGGAGGGAAATTGGCTGCTCCCATAACATAGAATATATATATATATATATACACACTACCGGTCAAAAGTTTAAGATCTTTCTTTCTGAAGAGAAAACGCAAAAGTGGCGTTGCATCATCACTTTTTATTCTGCGTTTAGATGAGCGTTTTGAGTGGGAACTCCGCGTGCAAATGGTGACGCAAAAGTGTGTGAAATTCAATGTAGTATGCACTTCAGGCGGCTAGGAATGCATACTACAACACCACCAAGCCCGCGCACCTGCGTACAACCTTCACTATCAAGCAGAAGTTTTTTTTGCGATTTTAAGCCTCAAAAACGCCGTCGCCGTGTAAACGAAAGGCACATCCGATAAAATATTTTTACGTTCTCACCCACGAGCGTTCCCATGTAAACAGGGCCTCACAGAACAGCATTTATTTAATTAGAATCTTTTCTAACATTATAAATGTCTTTCCTATAACTTTTGATCAATGTAACTCATCCTTGATGAATAGAAGTATTGATTTCTTATTTATTGCTCCCAAAAATAAAATACAAATTCTTACTGACCCCAAACTTTTTAAAGGGTAGTGTTTAATGTAACAAAAGCTTTCCATTTCAGATAAAAGCTGTTCTTTTGAACTTTCTATTCATCAAAGAATCCTGAAATAAAAATGTAAAAAACTGTTTTCAACATGGATAATAATCATACATGTTTGAGCAGCAAATCATCATATTAGAGTGATTTGTGAAGGATCATGTGACACTGAAGACTGGAGTAATGATGCTGAAAATTCAGCTTTTCTTCAGAGGAATAAATTACATTTTAATATATATTAACATAAAAAAGTCATTTTAAATTGTCATAATATTTCACAGTATTACTGTTTTGTTTTTTTTTTGTATTTTTTATCAAAAAATTGCAGCCTTGGTGAGCAGAAGAGACTTCTTTTAAAAACATAAAAAATCTTACCGATCTTAAACTTTTGACCGATAGTGTGTGTGTATATATATATATATATTTATACATATATCAGACTAATTAATGTCATTTCATTAATAGATTGGTGTGCCAAAAGTGTCATTAGTCTTCACTTAGATTGAGTTAAGCAAGAGTCTTGTGACAAATTACAATAGGACATTATAGCCATAAAAAAAAGTACTTGGATACTCAAGTACATTTGAAGGCAAATACTTTTGTACTTTTACTCAAGTAAATGTTCAAAGGCAGCACTTTAACTTTTACTTGAGTAATATTTTACCTTGAGTATCTTTACTTTTACTCAAGTACATGGTATGTGTACTTCGTCCACCACTGCTTCTACTGCATCATGAGACGCGGCAATGGCCGCGACGTAAACCTTAAGGGTGGAGGGCGATAGCCTGCGCTCCAACCCTTCTTGCAGGAAGGAAAGCACGACACCGATCAACATCTCCGGGGATCTTCTCCGCGGGAAGAGCACCAGTTGTCGTGTACTGATATGCCTGGCCCTCGAAAGCAAACTGAAGAAACGGTCTGTGTCGAGGCAAAATGGAGACATGAAAGTACGCATCCTTCAGGTCTATCGCTGCAAACCAATCCTGAGGCTGGACGCATTTGAAAATGCGTTTGGCTGTGAGCATTTTGAACGGCAATCGATGAAGAGTACGGTTCAAAATGCGCAGATCCAGGATCGGTCGTAACCCACCGGTTTTCTTGGGGACGATAAAGTAGGGGCTGTAAAACCTTTACCTCATCTCGGCTGGAGGGACCGTCTCGATTGCACCCTTCGCCAGCAGGGTCGCAATTTCCGCTCTCATGACCGGGGCATTGCCACTGATCACCGTGAAGCGAACTCCCCTGAAGCGGGGAGGAGACCGTGCGAACTGAATCACGTAGCCAAATCTGATCGTTCTGATGACCCAGCGGGACAGGCCGGGGAGCTCTAGCCAAGCTCCCAGGAACTGAACCAGCGGGGTCATGCGAACCACAGACGTCCCCCCGGAGGGGCAGCGAGGTGGGGAGACCGGCATGCGCACAGGAGTTACCCCGTGCGGGTGCACAGTCGAGCCCCGTTCCGCGACAGAAGAGACCAGGGAAGGACCAGCGTTCCACGGGGGTCTGTTCTGCCGGGGGTCAGGCGATAGAGGGGAGGGGAGTGGTGTAGTCGAGGGACGACACATGCTCCCATCCGCACCCTCAGAGACAGAGAGGAATGAGCGGGGCCACTTTCGTCGCTCGGAGAGCGAGGTCGGTGGCAGCTCGAAGCTCGTTAAAAGCCCCTTGGTCAGTCCCCCCCTCGCGCAGGGCGGAAGCTGCCTGTCCCGCCGCTCTATAGGAACGCGCCGCCATAGACGACGAGAACCTACAGGCTTTGGATGGGTGCTTGGGAGTACCGCGGGAGGAGGTGCTCTGTGGACACAGTTGCATCGCAACAGAGCGCTCCACCGGGAGAATTCCAGCGTACCCGCGCGCCGTTGAGGGGAGGAAAGGCGGGGGAAGCTGAAGCGCGCTCTCGGGAGGTCAAAGGAGCCCTCCAAGTGCATGCATGCAGCTCGGGGAAAAAAGGAATTGGGGCCAGCTGTGGCCGTGAGGCGGCAGCCTTACCCAAAAACCAATTATCCATCTGTGAGAGATCGGGGCAGGGTGGAGGGTTCCACTCTAACCCGATACTCACGGCGGCCCGAGATAGCATGGCCGTCATCTCGGGATCAGACACGGGCAACGCTGGTGCTCCCGAAGGAGGCAACGCAGCCGCATCCTCACTTCCCGAGGACTCAAGCCCGCCTTGTGATGCTGCGATCGACATCGCATCATCCTCTAGAGCGCCGAACGAAACAGACGGTAACTGCGAAGAGGCAGACGCCTGATGCGATTCGGCGCTGACTGGCTCTAACACTGGAGCGGTGGGTGTGGCCCGAGGAGCTAGCGTCAGGGTTTTGTTCCACACAGTCACCGTCAAATCACCCTGACCGCGAGTCAAAGAACTTCTAGAAGAAGAAGCAGAACGAGTCGCGGCTGCGGGGACTCTCACTTTTGTCAGATCATTGAGTCTAGATCTCAGTGTAGAGATGGTCATGTTCCCACAGAAGGAACATGAGTCATCTACGAACGCTGCTGCTGCATGCTGAATGCCCAGACACACAAAGCAGCGATCGTGACCATGAGAAGATGACATGAATCGACCGCACCCAGAAGAACACGGGCGAACCATCTTTAAAAAGACGTGCCACGTGCAGCTCTTTCAATGGAGAGGAGGAAATTTACTCTTTCAGCGCTGAGGCGTCCAGGGAGAAGCGCAAAGTCTGGCAGACCACTGCTCAGATCGCAGGCAATGCAGAATCTCGCTGGGTACCGCCGTCACACCAACGCTGAAGAGGACGCTCGTCTCGAAGAGTTGTACTCAGTGAAACTGGCTTTAGGAGTGAAGAATTCTCTTGGCTCCGAAGCGAAAACATACTGCGATTGCGTTCACTTCCTCCTTTTATACCCACGGGGTGGGGCGGAGGTACGCTATGCAAATTCCGCAGCCCCAAGACATTTTCATGCCATTGGCTCGTTATTAAATACTCGAAGAGGATTGGCTTTCTATGCGAAACCCCCATTCTCCGTCACTCCTAACGTAACTCGGAGTGACTACGAAAGGGAACCATTGATTTCTGATGATGTTTTTTTTTGTTTATGTTTTTTTTACATGGAAAACATGACCAAATAGAGTATTGCAATGAATATGATTTATTGCCTTAGCCTGAAAACATATTTGTTCTATTAATTATTATGAGTAATTATTATAACCACAGGGTGCTACAGTATGTATATCTTATATGCTATACACTTTTATATATTAGGATAATATAAAACAAATCTTGAATATTTGTTTTAAATGTGAATTGTTTTATTTAAAAGTTTCAAGCTTTCTTGAGATGTACGTTTCATGTTTGTGATATACTTGATAAGTATTCGCCGAGTTTTAGTGCATTATTCAAACGTCTTAAAGAAAGTTTCTCACGGAGACAGCGACAGCTGAAAGCGCACCCTGTTTATTTTCTTTATTTTACAAAACCACAAAGATTTCTGTTATTGTGAGTGTACACAAATAAAAGAAGACCCTTTATAATATAGTTTAAAGTTATGCATAATGTCTTAAATGTATGGAGTTTGGAGTATGGAGATTGTTTATGCTATCATGAGTAAAAAAACGCCGGTGCATTCTTCGGGCTCAGAGGGTTAATTGTATGAAATTGTATGATTTCAGATTAATTAAGATGTAGCATATTGAGATGGAAAAATTTTGTGGCGCTTTTTGTAATTTTTGACGGCCCTTGGGTCTCATCACTGTAAAAAAAAAAAACAAAAAAAAAAACAGCGTGCACTTTTTGCTAAATGTCTCCTTTTTGTGTTCCACAAAAGAAGACAAAAAACCTTCTGGATTTTGAACATCAATTTTTTATGGATGAACTAACCTTTTAAGTGAAAAACTGCCACATATACACTTGCAGTGAGTGACATTGGTCGGAAAACAACTTCAATATGAAAATGTAATAATAATAAGAGCTCCCACAATATATTTATGGAGCAACACAAGCAAACTTTCAAAATACTTTACTTTCAAATTTGTGTGGTTTATTGAGGATATTTCTACTGCTGTGCTGTAATCTCCTTGCCACTCAGTTAAACAGTTTCCAATCTAGGATGTTCCCTTCAACATTTTAGAACAAGGACTTAAGAACGTTTCCTGGCAAACAGCTGAGCATAAATTTTTAACCTTTCTCTTTAATTCGAAGACCCTGCCGAGGTTTTTTCCACACCTCTACCTCCAAAAATCTGGTCTACAAAAACAAATAAAGGTGCTTGTTTTGGGGCTTACCAGGGTGGCTCTAAAATCGAGTAAAACCCTGTTGAAATGCAGACTCTGCAGTAGTTACATTCTGCCATCTGGAAATGTTTTACACCTTTTAGATTGTAGTGGAATGTGTGGGGGTTGCTTTATTTTCTTACTTTGTTCTGAGTGCTCTGAAATATAATTACGTAATTCTCTTCATTGATATCCTCCTTTCGCAACTCTCAGACCACATCAGTGAAACATTCAGAGATTGATTTGTAATAAAAAAAGCAATCTTTGCTGTGAATAGGAGCTGTTGAGAAATAGCAAGTCCTCAGAGAGTTCCTCCAGATGTGTTGATTCACTTGGAAGTTGCCCATGTATGCATCCACATGGCTGGCTGGACTGCTTGGTTTACTTACGTTTAAAAATAATATGCTGGAAAGGGCACAACATCAGTGACCCTAAGATTGGCTCACATTTTATCGCCAAATCGAACTTCAACTCAGCCTCCTGCAAAAATAGTTTCCACCTTAGTTTGGTGGTGATGACCTTTAGTCTAATGCTGGGAATACACTGTGCGATTTTCTTTCAATTTTGAGCCAAATTCTGACTCGTGCGACTTATTTTCGAGTCGGGCCGATTTTCAGCTTTGTTGCGCGCCGTTTGGTCGGAAGAATTTCTGGCATGTCTGAAATTTTGGCATGCACATAGGCACCTCTTTTATTAATTTACTTGATCATTATTTTACTTGTTTCACTTTTTACTTTATTTACTAATGTATTTAAGGCTAGGGTATGGGATTTGCAAAACAGCTGGCAGATTTTGAAAATAAACAACTCAAAATGTCCTACCTTCTTTCCTCCAACGCTGGCCCTGACTCCACCCATTCGAAGAACATGCAAATCTCAGATGTGCGAGATTGCACTTTCTCTCTCTCTGTCCCAGGACGACTTGCACTTACTGTGACTGGGTCACAAGCTTTGAGTATGTGCACGAAGGGAACACTTGCGCAAGGTGGATTGTTACAAACGGTTTGATTGGTGGATTGTACCAACCATTTTCTGTCTGTTTCTTGTATGTTTCTAGGTGGTCTTGCGCTTTTCACAATAGAGATTGTTTCAACGCAGCTTTACAGAAAGTGCATTTCAGAAATGTACATGGAAAAATACATTTAGTTAATTGTGTATTAATTTAGGCATAACATATCGCTGGTGTTGAGTCGTCTCTTCACTGGCGTCGAGTCGTCTCTTCACAGGCGTTTAGTCGTCTAATCGCAGGTGTTGGGGCATCTGAAGTCTCCGTGAGAGGCTGGATACAAACTGGAGCTGATGAACGCCATTTTCCTCGGGACTAGCGTCCCAAGATAACAGCAGAAAAGCAAATGGGAAATAATTAGCATAGCTGATGTTCATAATATTAATGCAGAAAATGATTGGCTGGAGTTCTGCCCATACAACAAATGATTAAATTGCTTAAATTTCATTTCAGTGCTTCTAACACAGTGGCTGTCAGGAATGGGATTTCAAGTGATTTTGAAAAAAAAATAAAAAAGGTCAAAAAAGAAAAAAGAAAATCACATACCCCACCTTTAATATTTACTTTTACATATTATTATCACAGGGAAATGTGGACAATTGCCCATCATTGTGCAGTTGGTGATAAAGAAAAATGTCCCGTCACAATATTGGAATTTTTTTTTAAAAAGTGGTGAAGAAGGTTAAGAAGTCTCAAACCTTAATTTTGAGTCAATTATTTACCATAGAGAAATTTAAAGAAAAAAACTGTTGAGCTTCCGTGCATATTCTCTCAGAGACAACAAGAGATAAGTTTACTTCAACATATGCTGATAATGGCATGTCTTAATAGCAGCTCTTAATTTTCAGTGAGATTATTGCAGTTTTCGTACATATTGTAGACTGTTAATCATTTTAATTATATGCCTATAATTCATTGTAAAATCAACCTTAATGTTTTTAAATAATTTTCAATGAGTAAGCAAATCTACCTAATGTTTTATGATTATGCATTTATGATGCACTGAAATAGGCCTACCCTAGTAATAATAATAATAATAATTGTTATTATTAATAATAATAATAATTGTTATTATTATTATTATTTAAACCATAAATTGGAAATGCTAAATCCTCTTGGTATCGTTAGCTGATGCTTCTGACAATATCTCTGGAAACACAAAGTCATGGACTATCGAAGCAACCTGGCACGGGGGTTTGCCAGGCACCCGCTCCACTCCTCGCTCACTGATATCAGAAACATCGCTCCGTGTTCGCTCCCCAAGGAAATTCCGAATAAAGTATTTAAGTATGCTTTAAAATCTCACAAAATGTCTCCTCATCATAATAGATACATAGGCATAGTAAATAAATTAAAAAAAACAACGTTAGGAGAATAGTTGCAATGTTGTTTATTGGATTTGGATAGTGTGCAAACTTTTCTATGACATGCTATGCTTATTACAGGTTATCAGCATTATAAATTAAATATCATTGCTGCTTTTTGCAGAGCACATTTTGTTCGGAAAAAAGAAAATAACTACGTTTTCATCAGTTATTTATCTACGGGTCGCTACATTTCTCACAGATTCATGCTCATTTAAAATCAAATACTGACAGATAGCCGACTGTATGATTACATTTGTTTGAATGCAATGCATTAGTGAGAAAGCGATTGCGTTGGTGAATAAGTGTTGCCTGTTTAAAATGTGCTTTCACCCCGCCCGATTCAGCGTCCCATCTCATGAAAGTGCGTAGGCTATCTATATTTTATTTCTCGTGGGCATAGCCTACGATACGCACTTAATGGCAAGAACGCATTTCACACCCATCCTAACCAAGGGGTTTAGTGTGCGTCATTTGCACGCACAAACAATTTTTTGGCATATAATAATAGGCACGAGAAATAAAATGTGTGCTATAGATTCGCACTTTCATGAGATCGTGGTGCCCGCTCAGGCTTGATAACTATAACCTCCCGCAGCCACTCATGTCCATCGGCGTCATCATAACCCTCACATTTTTTTCTGATTTGAGTGATCCATCTGTATCATGCTAGCGTAATGTGTTTAACACGTGAATCCTTACTAAAAATGCAGTTCTATAATGAGCCGTTGGCATGAATTGTCCTCGTGATAGAGCGGTAGTGGAGCGCGCTCGGAGCGAGTGAAAACCACGACGCTCCGACTTTTAAAAAATCCGCTCCGCGCTCCATTGAAAAATCATGCCGCTCCACTCCTCGCTCCGCTCCCACTCCACTCCGCTCACATACTCTGCACCATAACAGACAAAGAGCTGGTCTGAGGTCCTGAAACACGGCATTCTGTCTACGTAAGCACGAAGGGCTCGTACTGGACAGAGCAGTGCCAAGGCTGGGTCTGCCTCCTCCAGGGGCAGCGCTTGCAGGTTCACCACCTGGTCCCGGAAGGGAGTGGTAGGAACCTTGGGCACATATGAAGAGTTCAGATGCAAAAGCCTCTAAATGCCATTTGAAATTTTCTTCTTTAATGATAAGTTTTATCAAACTTGTATATTTAAGTTCAGTAATTTCACTTAAATGGCAATGATAATTACCTATTAATTGTTATTTAAGTGAAATTACTGAACTTAAATATACAAGTTTGATAAAAATCATCATTAAAGAAGAAAATTTCAAATGGCATTTAGAGGCTTTTGCATCTGAACTCTTCATATCCAGGCCGGGGTTTTAGGATCACGTGAGAGTAGGCCGGCCCGAATTCCAGGCACGCTTCGTCAACGGAGAATGCGTGCAGGTCCCCTACCCTCTTGATGGAGGCCAGTGCAACCAGGAGCGCTGTCTTTAGAGACAGGAACTTAATCTCGACTGATTGCAGAGGCTCAAAAGGAGGCCTCTGCAGGGCGCTTAAAACCAATGAGAGGTCCCAAGAGGATACGAGAGGAGGGCGAGGAGGATTCAATCTCCTCGCTCCTCTCAGGAACCTGATGATCAGGTCATGCTTCCCCAGTGACTTACCTTCAACTGCTTCGTGATATGTGGCAATGGCAGCCGCATACACCTTCAGGGTGGAGGGAGACAGCCTTCGCTCCAACCCTTCTTGCAGGAAGGAAAGCACAACACTGATCGAGCATCTCCGGGGGTCTTCTCGGCGAGAAGAACACCAGTTGACAAAGAGGTTCCACTTCAACGCATAGACGTGTCTCGTGGACGACGCTCTAGTGGAAGTGATGGTAGCCGCGACTGCAGGTGGCAGGGTACTCAAACCTGCCTCGACCTGTCCAGGAACCACACATGAAGCCTCCAGAGATCGGGGCGAGGGTGCCACAGGGTGCCCCGTCCCTGAGAAAGGAGGTCCTTCTTCAGAGGAATTGGCCAAGGAGGTGCTGTCGCGAGGAGTATCAGTTCGGAGAACCAGGTCTTGGTGGGCCAGTATGGGGCGACCAAGATGACCTGCTCCTCGTCCTCCTTGATCTTGCACAGAGTACGTGTGAGAAGGCTCACTGGGTGAAACGCATATTTGCGTAGGCCCCGCGGCCACCTGTGCGCCAGTGCGTCTGTGCCGAGCATGCCCTCGGTCAGAGAGTAATATAGGGCGCAATGGGATGAGTCGTGGGAGGCAAACAGATCTATTTGTGCATCCCCGAACTGGTCCCATGTTAGCTGGACCGACTGGGGATGGAGTCGCCATTCGCCAGAGACTGGACGGAGCCGAGCCAGCTCGTCGGCTGCACAGTTCCGCTCTCCTGGAATGTGGATAGCACGAAGGGACCTCAGGTGCTTCTGACTCCATAAGAGGAGGTGGCGTGCGAGTTGTGACATCCGGCGAGAGCGTAGACCACCCTGGTGGTTGATGTACGCTACTGTCGCGGTATTGTCTGAACGGACTAGTACGTGTTGACCCCAGAGCAACGCATGGAAGCGGTGCAGGGCAAGGCGTACTGCCAGCAACTCGAGGCAATTGACATGCATAAGGTGCTGGGGTCCTGTCCAGGAGCCCGCGGCTGTATGCCCATTGCACACGGCGCCCCAACCCGTGGCAGAGGCATCTATGGAGACAACAACATGCCTGGAAACTCGCTCTAGGGGAACTCCGGCCCGTAGAAAGCTGAGGTTCCTCCACGGGGTAAAGGTCTGACAGCAGGTCGGAGTCACTGGAACTCTGAGCGTACCGTGATGCCATGCCCACCTCGGGACTCGATCGCGAAGCCACAGCTGAAGCGGTCTCATATGAAGCAATCCGAGTGGCGTTACCGCGGCTGCGGATGCCAAATGCCCCAGGAGCCTCTGAAAAAGTTTCAGTGGGACCACACTCTTGCCCTGTAACTGTCGAAGACAAGTCAGCAGTGAGTGTGCACACTCGCTCGTAAGCTGCGCGGACATGGCGAGCGAGTCTATCTCCATACCGAGAAAAGAGATCCTGTGCACGGGGCAAAGTTTTCTCTTCTCCCAGTTGACCCGAAGGCCCAGACGGGCTAGGTGCCAGAGCACAAGGTCTCTGTGTTCGCAGACCTGATCTCGAGAGTGCGCTAGGGTTAGCCAGTCGTCGAGATAATTCAGGACGCGAACCCCTTGTTCGCGAAGGGGAACAAGGGCCGCCTCAACAATCTTCGTAAAGACGCGAGGAGACAGAGCCAGCCCGAATGGGAGAACCGCGTACTGACTTGCCTGCCCCTCGAAAGCAAACCGAAGAAACGGTCTGTGTCGAGGTAAGATGGAGACATGAAAGTAAGCGTCCTTCAGGTCTATCGCTGCAAACCAATCCTGGGGCCGAACACATTCGAAAATGCGTTTGGCTGTGAGCATTTTGAACGGCAGCCAGTGAAGGGTGCGGTTCAAAACGCGCAGGTCCAGAATCGGTCGCAACCCACCGCTTTTCTTGGGGACAATGAAGTAGGGGCTGTAAAACCCTGACCTCATCTCGGCTGGAGGGACGGCCTCGATTGCACCCTTCGACAACAGGGTGGCAACCTCCGCTCTCATGATCGGGGCGTTGCCACCGACCATCGTAAAGTGGAATCCCCTGAAGCGGGGAGGAGACCGCGCGAACTGAATCGCATAGCCGAGCCTGATAGTTCGGGCGACCGAGGACCACATTGTACCCATGGGTAGCTGCGCCGTCAAGGGGGGGAAAGGCGGAAAAAGCTGACGACCGCTCACGGGAGGTCAAAGGAGCCTTCCATGATTTCGTCAACTCCTCATGCAGTTCCGGGCCCGGGACAGCATATCAGTCATTTCGGGATCCGACACGGGCAACGCTGGGACTCGTGAGGGAGGCAACGCAGCCGCATCATCACTTCCCAATGACTCTTGCTCGCCTTGTGATGCAGCGATCGACATTGCGTCCTCCTCTGGAGCGCCGAATGAAACACACGGGACCTCCGTAAAAAGCCCCGCCTCTACGCCTCACCGCGGCACTCGCGGGTTGCAAAACTGGAGAGGGGGACGTGGTCCGAGGACATGTCGTTGGATCACTCCACACCGTAACCCTCAGATCACACTGTCCCCCAGCCGAACTACTAGCCCTGTTAGAGGAAGCAGAACGGGTGGTGGATGCGGGGACTCTCACTTTCAGATCTTTGAGTCTAGATCTAAGTGTTGCGATGGTCATGTTCCCACAGAAGGAACATGAGTCATCCACGAGTGCTGCTTTTGCATGCTCAAAGCCCAGACACACAAAACAGCACTCGTGCCCATCAGAAGATGACAGATATCGACCGCAACCAGAAAAACACAGGCGAGACATCTTTACAATGCTGAGGCGACCAGGGAGAAAAGACAGAGTCTGGCAGACCGCAGCACAGACCGCAGGCAAAGTGAAGACTCGCTGGGTACTGCCGTCACACCAACACTGGAGAGTCGCTCGTCTCGAAGAGGTGAGTCACTTGTAAACTCAGACCTTGTGGCTTGTGGAGTGAAGAGATGCTCTTGGAAGAGATTCTGCGGTTGCGTTTCCTCCTTTTATACTCACGAGGTGAGGCGGAGTTACGCCATGCAAATTCCGCAGACCCATGGAATTTTCTTGCCATTGGCTTGTTTTTTAATACTCGGAGAGGATTGGCTTTCTAGGCAAAACCCCCATTCTCTGTCATCCGACGTAACTCGGAGTGACTACGAAAGGGAACACTCATTCTTAAATGAGCTCTGCTCTTTTCTAGGAAACTGAAGTTGGAGAAGGAGTTAGCTGGGATGCTTTGGAGGATACGGTGGGAGGAACTGAAGTTTGAAAGTCCCAACAAATATCACAAACGTGCGGGCAGCCGTCTCACTCTTTCACAGGTACAAGCACTCACTGGTATTTTTATATAAAGCTGCATTAAACTGTTTTCCAGTTGGCCACCTCTAAGCCAGATCTAAAATTCATTTTTAAAAGTGCAGGGATCACATCTATATTTTAGAGATGAAATGTCTTTGTGTTCTGTTTTTGTATAAACAATGTAGAATAAAAGAGGGTTATTATCTATTATCTATTATCTATTATATTATTATATCTAAATATGCAAATAGATAAAAGAAGGAAGAGAATAACGCAGACATTATCAGATTCATTATTCTTGACTAATGTCTAGTTGTCTCTTATGTTGAAGGTTTTACAGTAGCAAACTCATAACAATGGATTTCAGATAGTGCCACCGATATGTGGACATTGTGCCCCCACAATGTAGGGAATGCCTGACCCAGAATCCCCCCCCCCCACAAAAAATGCATTTTCCAGTCGTATACTTGCACATTTTGGAATCCCTTTCAAATATGTTCCACAACATTGGACTGAATGTATGATTCATTCTACTCCCTAGATATTATTTAAATTAAGCTTTTAATGCTTTTATTCTCATACAATAATTCAAAATTCTTTTTAAATTATTAAAAAGTTATTATTAAATTATTAAATTATTATTAAATTATTATTATAAATTATATTATATTATTAAATTATTAAAAATTATTTAAAAATTATTAATTCTTTTTAAATGAATAAAATTACTATTTTATTCTGATAATTAATAATTGGTTTTGCCACGCTGACCCAGTCAAAGCTGGTTTCATTAGCCTTTGGGAAAAAACACATATCAGATATGTCTTGTATCTTTTAGTCAGCTAACAATATAGTGGGGTCCAAAAGTGTCACATTACATGTCACATGTCATGGAATAAAAATAAAATAAAACCTGGAAGTTAAAATTTAAATTAAATTTTGATGTAAAATGACAGAAAATATTTAATCAATTTTGTGGGATAGCAAATTGTGACTATTAAGGGTAAATTTAAATGCAAATTTTCACTCAAATTGTTATTCTGATTATATACTTTGTAACAAACAATTTTGTATCAAATTTGAATAATAGAAATGGTTGTCTCAGACTTTTGGACCCCACAATATGCTTTTTTATTTGTTTTATTTCGTGCATACTGAAACTGCTATGTCTTGAATGGTTGTTAGTGTTGTATTTTCTCTGTGTTTCCTTTCTAGAGAGGTTCCAGCTATGGCTCCTTGATAACAGCCCATGGAAAATATCAGCTATTTGCAAAAACAGGCTATTTTAAGGTGGGGATGAGTTCTTCTGACATCCTCCCTCTGCTGCACACCCACACACATGCGTATTCACTGGAGAAATGTAGAGTGGGTGCACTACCAGCTCAATGTGTTGCATTAAGATCACACTTTAAGTAACCTGCACATCAAGATTCTCTCTAAACTGTTGTTCAGGCATGATGTGACGGACAATTAAGAATCAAATCACTGAGCATCTGAAATTAGCAAGGGTGCTCTAGTAAAGGGCAGATATAATGTGTAAGCAACAGCTCTACCATAACAATAATAGCAATGTACAGTGAGACATTTATGATTATTTTACAAATAATTACAATGGAAAAACAAAAACATTGATTTTTACTATTTTTAATTTACTCTATTAGTCTGCATTTACATTGCACATATCTATTTTGCCATGTCATGTTTTTGTTTCATGCTATAGTTTTCACAATGTCAATTACAATTTCGAGAGTGAATCCTGCAATTCATATGACAAATTTTGCAGTATGTAACTGGCTCTTAGCAGCATTAAAAACAAAACCTTAATTAAAAGCGGGCATACACGGTGTGATTTTTTGCTGTTCCCTTTCGTCCTGGGAACCCCAACGTGTCGTCTGGGAGTTCCCTGACGAATTGGGATCACGCTAGGGAGCCTTAATACCTCTGATAGAATTAACAACGATCGGCATACAAATTGGCATACAATCTTTGCATTCCGCGAGCCGCCTACAAGCGCGGATATAAAAGCGGAAGTAAACATTGCATAGACGCTTTTTGCTTTGGAGCCTCTCAGAGCTTACCTGCTGTTCTGAAGAAAACGAGCCTGGTGAAGAAACGTTCGGGGTGCTGGTGTGACGGTGCTTCCAGTGGTCTTCATCTCGAGTGCAGCATGCGGTTGCAGTTACCGGCGGTGTCTGCGGCGGAGATCCCTCGGCGCTTCGGCACTGAAGAGCAGTTTCTTTTTTGTTTTCTTTTCTGTTTTATTTTACTGAAAGAGCTCCACGGTGTGTTCGCGTCCTTTTCAGGATGTTGAATCGCCCGTGCGTTTCTGGATGCGGTCGATTTCTCCCTCAGGCTGATGGCCACAAGCACTGCTTCACGTGTCTGGGCTTAGCACACGCTGAGGCGGCGCTTGTAGATGAGTCATGCTCTCATTGCGGGAATATGACTCTCGCGATGCTACGTTCGAGACTGAGATCCCTGAGACATGGGGGAGTCCCTTCAGAGAATCTCTGATCTAGTTCGTCTGCTGGTTCAGTTCAGCAGACACACAAACTTATGTGATTCCAGTTGGTGAGCATATGAGGATTACTGTGAGAAACGCAACAGGTGAAAAATACCTGTTGGGCGCCTCACGCCTCTAGCAGCACGCTGCCATCGGCGCTTCCAGTGGAGCGGCCGGAGCCCCCTCGGGCGGTTCCGGTTGTCTCTTTCGGTGCGCCACCTGAGGATCAGATGTCGATCGCGGCATCGGAGGAAGAGCGGTCTTCTGGCGAAGACTCTGCGGTTCTGCCCCCTTCGGGTGTGGTGGGGTCGGTGGAGCCTGACCCGGAAATGGCTGCTGTGCTCGAACGAGCGGCCGATTGGGTTCGCGGAGCGGGTCGTGCGGTTGCCCCACAGCCTGCTCCAGTCCCTTTCTTCCCCGAAGTGCATGAGGAGTTGAGGAAGTCTTGGTCGGCGCCTCTGGCGCTCAGACGGAGGCAACTTCGCTCCTCCTTCCTCACCACCCTGGATAGCGGGGCGGCGCATGGGTACGGGGGAATCCCCCCAGTGGAGCGGTCTGTCGCGATGCAGCTGTGTCCGAAGACCGTCTTCTCCTGGCGGGGTGCCCCTTCACTCCTTCACTCCCCTCCCGTGCCTCCGCCCTGCACGCCATGGCGCTTTTGCAAGTACACCAGGCGAAGGCGCTTCATGACGTGCAGGCGGGGGGTCCCGACCCGGCTCTGCTTCAGGAGCTGCGTATGTGGCGACACACTTTGCTCTCCGAGCGACGAAAGTCACCCCACGTTCGCTGGGTCAGGCGATGTCCACGTTGGTGGTCCAGGAGCGCCACCTTTGGCTGACCCTGGCAGATATGAGGGAATCGGAGAAGAACAAACTTCTCAACTTCCCCGTATCCCAGGGTGGCCTCTTCGGCGACGCGGTGGAGAACTTGGCCCAGGAGTTCTCCACTGCCCAGAAGAAGTCGGAGGCTATACGGCAGTCCTGCACAGGAGGCGGACTGCTGCGAGTCCTTCCCCTATGGCTGTACAAGCTCCAGTTGCTTCCCATCGCTGGGGTCGCTCCTCTGCGCCAGCTCCTCCTCCAGCGCAGACCACCAACCCTGGAGCGACGAAGTCTGGTCGCAAGAGGGCGGCCCAACCCGCTCAGGCGCCCCAGGCCCCCTCCCGTAAAAGGAGGGTAGGGAAGCGTTCCTGAGACGGGCGACCTGGTGGAGAGACAAGCGACTGCTCAGTAGGGTGCCTCTGCACACCTCCTTCCCCCGGGGGAGGGCTGGGCGGAGAATTTTTTGTTCAGCTTTGTTTCTGTTCCGCCGCTGATCGCGTACCCAAAGTTTTAATAAAAGAGCAGTTTCCTTTTCCTCCTCCAGGTCATCTTCGTTCGAGACTGACAGGCACACAGTCTCCTCCACCCAAGAGGGTCTGAACGGCAGTGGATGCTGTCTCCGAGCAGCATCGCTCTGGTTCCCCTCTTCCCAGTCTGCAGATAGCAGTGACGCTTCCTCGGTTGCGTCGCTACAGTCAGCGACTGGATTCGGAGGGGCGGAGACCAGCTCGGAGACCGTGCTGCGTCTCTTCCCCTCCCCTCGCCACGGGGCGGCCCGCAGCTGAAAGCTCACAGGCTCTCTCTGTCGTCTGCCCTCCGGTGGAAGCAGGTTCCTGGCGAACTTCACGCCCAGACCCCACTTCCAGTGGCTTCATTGCCACTGGAGCCGGGTCCCTGTCTTCCACCTCGCTTCCACCTTGCTGTGCGCCGGTGGTTAGGGTGGGCTCGTTGGGTCGGTACCTGGAAACCTGGCATCCGCACCATTCGGTTCAGCTATGCAATTCAGTTTGCACGCCAGCCTCCCAGGTTCAGGGGCGTTCACTTCACCCGTGTGCAGTCAGTGGACGGCCCTGTCCTGCAGAAAAAGATCGATGTCCTGCTGGCGAAGGACACGACCGAGCCGGTCCCTCCTGCCGAGATGAGGTCCGGCTTTTACAGCCCCTACTTCATTGTACCCACTAAAGGCGGTGGGTTAAGGCCAATCCTGGACCTGTGAGTTTTGAATCGGGCCCTGCACAAATTCCCGTTCAAGATGCTCACTCAGAAGCGCATTTTCGAGTGCATCTGTCCCCAGGATTGGTTTGCAGCGATCAATTGGTTTTGCGCATACATTCACGTCTCGATTCTTCCTCGACACAGACCGTTTCTAGAGGCTGTGGTAAACACCATCACTTCTGCTAGAGCTACCTCTACGAGGCGCCTCTATGCTTTGAAGTGGAACCTGTTCGTCGAGTGGTGCTCCTCCCGCCAGGAGGACCCCCGAACTTGCCCGATCAGAGTTGTGCTTTCTTTCCTACAAGATGGGTTGGTATGTTGCAACAATAGCTGCACATCACGATGTAGTACAGGGGTCGGGAACCTATGGCTCGCGAGCCATATATGGCTCTTTTCAGGATTTTATATGGCTCTCCCAATTTTCAAATGCTGACTGAAAAAGTCTCTCAAAAAGTAAAATATTAAGAGACAATTTAAGATGCACCATGCAGCACTTGTTAATCACTTGTTTATGATGCCCGTTTCTCAATCTGTGTGGTGTCATAACACCGGACGAGAAGCGTGTTAGGACAGAAGTATCGCACACCGGACGAGAAGCGCGCGCCGCGTCTAAAGAGGTATTGAACACCGGACGCGCAAGTTTATGGCCGGCAATATTGTAATGTTTAAACTAAAGACATTATGGAATTAAGATAATGTCTGTACTATGTTATAATTGTACTGTACAATTAAATACAATCGTTGAAGCCTGCAGAACACTTTACCTCAGCAATTCTCATTTAAGCAGCTGATTTCTGAAAATGAATGTAAAAGTAAATATAAATTGCAGCACACAGTGAAGTCAGTATGTAGCCTACATTAACGACGGTTTGATACAAATAAAAGTACATTTTATATAAAACTATGTAAATGGCGCTCTGTGGCAAAGCAGGATTTCGAACAAGGTTCTGCTGAGCCGTTGCTGGGCGCCGCGGACAGACACTGAATGTGCCGCCGGTCACCACTCCTAGGGGGCTGTTAACACCTGGCCACTTCATGCGTTTTCTCAGATCGGATAGCTATCTGATTTATCAAAACGATTCCATTTACACGCTGGTCACATAAATGTGTTTTTGCAAAACGGATATAAATCCGATCTTCAATTCACGCGCTATGCAGATTTAATGAAGTGCGCGTCACCGAAAGCAACCGATATGAGCCGAAATTTGATCTTTGGCTAATTTCAAAAAAAGCAAAGACAGCAATAAAGAGAGCGGCAACAGTCCTGGTAAGATCATTTCTTTTCTTTAGACTACTTTTATGGTAGTGTTAATCGTCTGCATCTTACTTTCACTTTGATTTGCGATGCGGCGCGTTGGCTTGGCGTTCAGCTGCTCATCTGAGGTAATGCGTGTCGCAGTAGCGTCGTCATATCTGACTAAAATAGCATGACATATAGCCTATAATACGCTCTCACACGTTTATTTCTTAGCATTTTTGGGAGGAGTAAAATTTACATGTGGTTTCAACAACCAGATGCATTTTTACACATGTCCAGTTTCGTCTGGAATGCGGCCCAGACCACCTCCTGAAGTGGTTTGAGCGATCGGATTCAAATCCGTCTCAAATGCGTTTCGGGGGGGATTTACACCTGGTCTTTTCACGATCGGATCGCTATCCGATCTCAGAAAACGCTTGAAGTGGCCAGGTGTAAACGGCGGAGTCATAGGAAATAAAGTGTTTGAATTTTAAATGAGGCGCTGCGCTTCTCGTCCAGTGTGCTAAGAAACCAGCATGTCAGTGAACAAAATATCAGAAATCCCAAGTCTCCCGGAAGCATATTGAGCGTCTCCGGTCTCCCTGATGCCCGAAAATTAGTTAACATCTCCCGGAATAGAGCGACATAGAACATGCTGCGCGCATAACACGCGCGTATGTTATGTGTCTCGCGAAAGCTAGTCAGCCCCACCCCACACACAATTATTTTTTATTTTTTATTTTTTTTTGTGGAAAAAAGTGTTGTTGTAACGTTATATAACTACCAGAACTGCTACTAGTGCAAGTCGTATATTACTACTGTTGTTATAGGCCTATTACTGTTGTAAATTTGTCTAATATACGAGTGTAAACTTTACTCTGGCTCTTTTGAAAAAATTCTCAATTTTGTTTAGTTTTTTTGGCTCTTCTTGGTAAAAAGGTTCCCGACCCCTGATGTAGTAGAAGGTAAGTCCGTGGGGAAGCACGACCTGGTCATCAGATTCCTCAAGGGTGCTAGGAGGTTAAATCCGCCTCGTGCTTTGCACTCTGTACCCCCTTGGGACCTAGCTCTGGTACTGAGAGCTCCCCAAAGTCCTCTCTTTGAGCCTTTGCTGACAGTAGAGCTGAATATCCTGTCCATTAAGACAGCGCTCCTGCTGGCAAGGGGCTTCTTTCAAGAAGGTCGGGGATCTGCAGGCTTTTTCGGTCGACGAATCGTGCCTAGAGTTCGGGCCGGGCCTTTCTCGGGTTATATTGAGACCCCGCCCCGGATATGTGCCCAAGGTTCCTACCACTCCCTTCGCGGACCAGGTAGTGAACCTGCAAGCGCTGCCCCAGGAGGAGGCAAACCCAGCCCTAGCTTTTCTCTGTCCAGTCCGCGCCCTGCGGGTTTACATTGACAGAACGCAAAGCTTCAGGACCTCAGTCCAGCTCTTTGTCTGTTACGGAGGCCAGGAGAAGGGGAAGGCTGTCTCCAAGCAGAGGTTAGCCCACTGGTTAGTGGATGCTATCACCCGAGCGTATGATGCTACGGGTAAGCCCTGTCCTCCCAGGTTGCGTGCTCACTCCACGAGAGGTGTTGCCGCCTCCTGGGCTTTGGCTCAAGGTGCCTCGCTGACAGACACCTGTAGTGCTGCGGGCTGGGCGACACCAAACACTGTCGCTAGATTTTATAGCTTACGTTTGGAACCTGTTTCCTCCCGAGTACTCGCTACAGCAAGTGGTGCGAGGGAATAGGTTGTGTCGGCTTGCTACGCCACTCCGTGCCTCAGCCGGATACGTGCGTCTTCTGCTCCATTGGCGCCCTACGTCGGTTAGCCTCGGGAGTTCCTCCATCACCCCTCCGGTGCCTGACCTGGCGGACCGCCAGGCGCCAGGTCTACTACCTCTAAGGGAGTGGTTGTGTAGACTGGGTGTTATGTCCAGTGGTCTCTTCGGTGACCCATTGTGCCACATGCAGTCCATTCGTGTCTTCCCCTTGACAGACTCGTTCTGTTTTCCCTGTTGTGTACACTCTGCTCCTCGTCACGGTGTGTCTCAGGTGATGCGGTTATCACCCTGGCCAAGTAGCAGTGCTTTGCCTTCAGAAAATATAGTTCCCAGTATTTATATGGTTAAAAGATGTCTGTGTCTCACGTGACCTTGTTTTTTGTACACTCTGTGACTATACAAATCACAACATGTAAATAGGAAAATGTTTGCGTTATTTTGTCACTTAGTTGGATTAGTATGCTAGCTGCAACCATTTACATCCAGTCTTTGTGCTAAGCTAGGCTAGCTGTGGGTGCGTCAAACAGACTTATAGCATGCACGGAGATGAAAAAGGTATGTATGGACTTATCCATCTCTGGGGGATAAGGTGAATAGGCTAAAGTCCCAAAAAGTCGGAGTGTTCCTTTAAATGAATGTACAGCAATTTGTTGCCTACAGAGTCTGTATGTTGTAGTCACACCAAAAAATCACACCGTGTATGCCTGCCTTTAATCAAAATTTTGTTTTTAATGCTGCTAAGAGGACCGACAGCTAGTTACATAGTCTACTTAAATCGTGTCTACACTTTGTTTGTTAATGAGAGGATTTGCAAGTGTGTTGAGCTCAGTATGGGCAAAAACTTTGGCGTTTTGAGCAGTGAGTGTATTCTGACTAAATTAAACTCCTTTGATTGGCCATTAGATTCAAGAGATCAACAAACATGACTGTGATTGGCTGCATTTCTCACTACTGCAAAAACATGTTGTAAATAGAAACATTTGATGTTCTCCAGACCAGAGTGAGTCCAAACACAAAAACACACTGGAGCGTTTGCCAAATCTTTTTCGCCAATATTATATTACAGTATCAACAGAGGGTGCTCTCGCTTTTGTTTAAATGTGCATATATTTAAATTTGACTAAATTTAGTCAATATTTTAAACAAAAATTAAGTAAGGTCATTATAGCATATTTTTGTTGTCTGCTTGTTTTGAGTGTGTCTGTGGTGCCTTAAACCCAAATATATTTAGGTCTAAGTAGGTAGGCCAATAGTTTTTGGATACAGCCCATATCAAAAAGCAAAGAGAAATATATTTGGGTCATCCACCAAGAACTCTTAGAGGACTTCTCTGAAAGCTTTAATTACAAGAAAATGTAATGCATGTAATTTGAATAAACAAAGTCACTGTCACCTTTTTGTCCCACAGTGTAAGCTGAAAAGGACACTAAGGCATCAAATTTCCACTGAGCCAGCTGAATATTTCTGCTGTCACCATGCCAGGACAAAGCGAATGTTCTTTCATATATCAGGAGACTTCGAGTAATAGAGTTCTCAGTTTTTTGATTCAGATGATTCTACTAATGCATAAATAAATCAATTATGAAATTACTTAAATTACTTTAATACAACTTAATTTTGACTCATGAGCTTTGAAAAAGCACATCTGATCAAGACAATTTGATGTTAGACAAAAAAGACAAAAAGATGTTAATTTATCCAGCTAAATGACTCAAGGAAGATCAATTAAATCAATTTCCCACCATGACAGCTCCAATCTGCCATTCAGTGGCAGCTCAATAGTTCTGATCCTTTTAACACTTGTTTCATTTCACAACAGGGAAACCTGGTGGCTATCAAACATGTGAACAAGAAGAGGATCGACCTCACCAGACAAGTGCTGTTTGAACTAAAGCATGTAAGAGAATGTATTTAATCACAAGAGAGAGGTTTTTTTTTTTTTTTTTTGTTGAATTTGTGTTTGCATCCGTCTGTGTCTATATCTGGGAAGAGAAGACAAGGTATGTTATGTGTGTGTGTTTAGGCAATAGTTTATGACCCCACTGGACAGCCTTGCTGCCCAAGGTGGTTAACCCCCCTGCCCTTTGCTACACATATAAACACACATAAACATGCATTCTTTGGTGGGGGGGCTGGGAAGCCAATATGAGGCTGTAGACACTAAGGTCGGGGGGCAGACGGTGTGTTTTGGAAAGGAAATGCTGATGTTAATGAAATAGATGTTAAAGAAATTAAGTGAACATTAAGGTGACATTAGACTGATATTTTTGAACTCTGCAATTCTTTTATATTGAGAATGATATTTAGAACTATATCTTTATTGTTATCTTTATAGATCTTCCTTGGCGTGAACGGGCCTTAAGAACAGTTCTGTTTCTGAATGCAAGAAAAAGCTTCATGTAAACACCCCCCAAGCTAAATATCCAGTCGGAGCAGGATTTAAAAATGTATTTATATTAATAGAAGTAAAAAAATAAAAAAATAAATTAAAAAATATGTAATTGTATAATTTATACTTATTTTCAGATGAACCACAAAGCTGAACCACCTTGAACCTAATCATAATTGAAATTGCTTAAAGCGTTAGTTCACCCAAAAATATTGTTCCAAACATTGGAACACAAATTAAAGTACCTGCAAAGTCAAAATTAAGTATGTGTTCTGAGTTTGTCACACCACAGAAAAATGTGTAATTAGCCACCCAGCCAAATTTGAATGATAAAAAAAGTCGGGAAGTACTTGGGAACTCATGGGTTCCAGTGCGTCATCGAGCCCTGTTTTAGCCCCGCCCAATTAATCCGTAAAATTGCAATGGTGAAAAACTGTTTAACGGTCTAACTCCACATTTCAGTACTTCACAGTTCACAGACTTTGTAATATGTTTTAGCAATACATATGTAACATTTATAATGTGTTTAGACCTTTTTTGTAGAATTGACTTTACAGGGACTTTAAGATCTTTTAAATTTAATCTGAGAGCTTTCTGTCCCTCCATTGACAGCCCACGTAACTACCCCTTTCAAGCTCCAGTAAGGTAGTAAAGACATCATTGAAGTAATACATGTGACACTAATGGTTTAACCTCAAATTTATGAAGCGTTGCAAGTGCTTTGTTTGTGCAAAAAAAAAAAAAAACACAATTTACCACTTTATCACTGTTAAGAATTTATTGTAATTTTAAAGGAAATTCCTGGCAACTAATTGCAGTAAATTTACAGCAAGTAATATACAGGATTTTTGCTGTTACAATAAAGTGCTACTGTAATTATAGTAGCATTATTACAGTAAAATGCTGTAATTTATCACAATTTACTGCAACTGACTGAGCCTGAAAAACATGATGCAAGTCAAAGCTCCCCATAACAGTCTTATTTAAAGCCTATATTTATTTTGATGGCCGTATCCCGAAGGAAAGCTGATAAGACTAGCTGACTTGTGGCCAATTCTAACCCACTTAGCTTTGATAGGAAACATGAGAGGCTAAGTAAGACAGCAGTCTGAAACACCAGTCCTGCAGCCAGTGGCCTTAGGGGTCTGATTAGCTGCCGGGCCAGAGTCAAAAGTTTATTATATTATATTATATTATATTATATTATTATTTTGTTATTCTATTTTATTATTTTATTTTTATGGCCGATGCCGTATTAACTGTCAGCATCATAAAGCTTATATTCAAAACTTTAATTCAGAACTTTGTGGTTATATATAGATGAGAGATGTGCAGTTCAACCATTTGACGAGGTTCATTGGTGCTTGTATCGATCCACCAAATATCTGCATTGTGACAGAGTATTGCCCCAGAGGCAGTCTACAGGTAAACATGTTTACTAATAACATTATTGTTAACCATTTATTCATATTATTCTGTGTTCACAGGCAGTGTGAATGGTTTTTGAAAGGATGACATATGTAGCGCTAATGTTATAATGCAGTTTATTCTACCCATTTCAGGGAAGTAGTTGGCAACTATACAGTAGTAACTAAGTCTCTATTACAATGTTGTTACTATTTCTTCATTTCCATGTTCATGACCTTGTTTGTTTATGTTAATGATCATATTTGTGCATTTGAATCGTAGGCCAGTAATTTGCTTGTACAAAAACAATACCTGTGCAATGGCATCTAGATGTTTCGCAGTGTTAAAGTCCAGTTTGTTCTTTCACAGGACATCCTTGAAAATGAGAGCATCAACCTGGACTGGATGTTCCGATACTCACTGATCAATGACATTGTGAAGGTTTGTGGGAAAATGGAATATAAATACAGAACACATATGAACCCTATTTGATCACACATATGTTTAATATATTTGATTTTAGTTTAGTTTAGTGTAGTTTATTTATTCTTTAATTCTGGTATTAAAAACTGAACATAATTTAAAAACAACATAGAATACTTTAATACTTTCCATGTTGTTATGGCTTTTGAAACCCAGTAAATATGGTTCACCTATTAAAGTGTATAGATTCCAAGAACACAGGATGAGATGTTCCTATCCTTTGTGCAAGCACTCCCAAGAGTTCATGAACAGTGAGCCTCATAAATTTGGGGATCGCATCATCAGTAGTGTACCTTTGGTTCATAGGGTGTTTCGGCCTTTCACACTATACACCCTCTCCAAAGGCAGCCAGCGACAGGGTGATCAAACCTGCGCTTGCGTCCCATTCCCAATTAGACATAGGAGTTGCCTTGTTGTTGACAGGCAACATCCCATTGGACTATGCATGGCAGGGGCGTCCTCCTCCCTGAGTCAAGCATTGACCGCATACCTCCTGACCCTTTCACTTCGGGGCCCAGCTGGGGTCTTTTCTCTTTATCCAGAGCCACTGACTGCTGCCTTCTGCCGCCTCCGATACAGCTCTAATTGCCGAACGCTGGCTCTGGCCCTTAATTCCCAGGTCTCTAAGCAGTCTGGTTGTAGATGTTGCCACAAAGCCTCTGCAGCCCACCTCCACTGGTCGGATTTCTGTGTTCCATCCATGACGCCGTGCTTCGGCAGCTAGCTCAGCATAGCGCAGATGTTTTCGCTCATAAACCTCATCTATTGAGTCCTCCCAGGGTACTGTGAGCTCAATAATGAAGACCTTCTTGAACGAATGGGACCAGAGCACCATGTCAGGTCTTAGGGTGGTGGTTGCAATCTCCGGAGGAAACACAAGTTGCCGACCAATGTCAGCTAGCATTTTCCAGTCGCGGGCCAAGCACAGCTGGTCTCGATCTGATGGTGTAGAGCTGCTCTTTGGTGGTTTTGCCCCTTCACGGACAAAAGTCATCTGTAAGGGGTGTGATGCTGCTGGGGGTGGTAGGGAGCTGGTGGCAGCTCGCTTGTCCTCCAGGGCGGACGCAAGGGTTTTTAGAACTTGGTTGTGACGCCAAGTGTAGCGTCCTTGGGTGAGGCTTGTTTTACACCCTGTGAGAATGTGCCTGAGGTTGGCTGGCATGGAAAAGAGGGCACACTCCGGATCTTCACCATACCATTGGTGAAGATTAACTGGTGTTGGAAGGACGTCATATGTTGCTCTGATGGAAAAGCTCAACCGCCTCGCTTCCATAGCCCACAGATCCTTCCAGCTGATCTTCCTCTTCTCCACACTATCCCATCGAGTCCACTGTCCCTGTTTGGCAAGAGAGACTGCCTTTGCCCACCTTGCAGCCTCCTCCTGCTGGCGTACTTCCTGCACTACCATCTTCCGCCGCTCTGGTGCAGTGGCCTTACTCCAAACAGCACGGCTAGTTAGCCCAAGGCCTCCTCTCCCTTGCTGAACATGACCCAATATGTCAGCATGTCTAAGGGCTGCTGTTGCCTCCTGGACTGCTTTTCCTGGCCTCCATTTGCGCCCGGTTGCCAAGGTTGGTGCGTTGTTGCTCACCACTAGGTCTCGAGATTCATTCAGCGTCATCTGAAGCCTGGTTTTTGCACACTTGAATTCCTCTGTTAGACTGGTGAGGGGCAGCTTGAGGACACCATCTCCATAGAGGCCTATGGTGGTAAGGCATCGTGGAACTCCGAGCCACTTCTTTAGATATCCTGTGACTCCTCTTTCCATCTTCTTCACTGTTGAGATTGGAACCTCATACACTACTAGGGGCCACAACACCTGGGGTAGGAGACCAAACTGCAGACACCAGGCCTTTAACTTTCCAGGTAGCTGGGTGTTGTTGATGGCCTGTAGGCTACTACTGATGTCTTTGCGCAGTTGTTGCACCTGGTCTTTGTCCTTCAGGCTTGCATCATACCACCTTCCAAGGGTTTTTACTGGCTGCTCAGACACTGTTGGGATTTGGTCATGTCCGATGAAGAATTTCAGTTCAGAGAGTACTCCCTTCACAATTGAGATGCTGCGTGACTTGGATGGTTTAATCTTCATACGGGCCCAGCTGATGTTCTCCTCGAGCTTTCTGAGCAGTCTCCTGGTGCATGGAACAGTGGTGGTCAATGTTGTAATGTCATCCATGTAGGCTCTGAGTGGAGGGAGGCAGTAACCAGAGTCGACTCGCTGTCCACCAACAACCCATCTTGACGCTCTGATGATAATCTCCATTGCCATTATAAATGCCAATGGAGAAATGGTACACCCTGCCATTATACCTACATTCAGGCTCTACCTAGAGTTCAGGGTGGTGAACTCTGAGGTGGTGAAGCAGAACTGCAGATCCTGGAAGTACGACCTCGCCAGGGTTGTGATGGTGTCCGGTATGTGGAAAAATCTGAAGGCAGACCACAGGAGTTCATGCGGCACAGAGCCAAATGCATTGGCGAGGTCTAGGAAGACTACATGGAGGTCCCTTTTCTCCACTTTGACCATCTGGATCTGGTGCCAGATCATGCTGGAATGTTCCAAGCAGCCAGAGAACCCTGATATTCCTGCCTTCTGTACAGATGTATCGACATACGCATTCTTTTGAAGGAACTCGGCAATCCTCTGAGCAATGACCCTAAAGAAGATTTTACCCTCGACATTCAGTAAGGAGATTGGGCGGAATTGGCTGATAGTCTCTGCATCCTTCTCCTTAGGGATCAGGACCCCGCCTGCCCTGCGCCACACTTTGGGTATTATCTTCTTCTGCCAAGCTGTTCTCATAAGTCTCCAGAGGAATCTCAGGACGTCTGGTGCGTTCTTGTACACTTTGTACGGGACTCCATTTTGCCCCGGGGCTGATGCTGTTCTTGCCCGTCGAACTATGTTTTCCACCTCTTTCCATGTCGGAGGACTGGTCTCAATATGATATTCTGGGGGTTCAATGGGTAGAATATCTGATAATCTATAATTTATTGTTGAAAAGGCCAGACCAGAAACAGAATCATAAAACTGTGTTGGTTTGATTAGTATTTTCTGAGAGGAGCCCCATTAGTAAAATAAAAATAAAAAGGACTGGTATCAAAGATAGCATGACATTGTTTCTGGAAAACATGTATGAAAATAATGTCTCTCTAAATTCCCCCTCTATTAATGCAAACCAATCTTCTGTTTATTGTCAAAGGTACTTGAGAGCCCAGCCACATAAAAGCATTTGACTTTTGCTGGAAAATTGGCCTGCAATTACAACAAAGCAAACTGTCACTTAAATTCACAAAACATATTTTTGCTTAAGACATAAAATTTCTTTAAAAACATTGTTTTTAAAAGAGCACTTGCCTGTCAGAAAGAATTTAGTGAGCCAATCAACCTTGAGTTAATCATGATCTTGAGTATTAAATACACTTGCTGTTTAGTGGAAAAGACAATAACATTTTATCGTAATTTCTGTATTCTGTTTTACAAAGGTAATTATGAAATATGTTCTTTAGCTTCTATCAACCCAGTAATTTTCATAAGGGTTTGAAGCGTACAAGGAAGTATTGTTGAGAATTACAATATGGAATACACATGATTAACGTTCATTGTTTTACATGTCCAGCTTTCTCATGAAACCATTATACACTACAGTTTTTTAGTGGTTCATGTGTATTCTGCTCTATTTGCCCCATAAACTGTGGGCAAAGACATAATGTTCTGTTTACTGCTTGTGCTGCCAGGGAATGAATTATCTGCACAACAGTTACATTGGCTCCCATGGCAATCTGAAATCATCTAATTGTGTGGTGGATAGCCGCTTCGTTTTGAAAATCACAGATTATGGTCTGGCAAGCTTCCGTTCTCCTTGTGAAAATGAAGACTCACCACATGCACTGTATGCTAGTAAGAATCTTTAAAGATTTCCTGTTTTGACGCATGAAGCATCAATTGACTTTTGTCCTGTGCTGTTAAAGAATTTTGTGACTGCTTGCTATCCGAACTGATTTTTCAGAAAAGCTATGGACGGCACCTGAGTTGCTAATATATGATAGGCATCCACCCCAAGGAACCCAGAAAGGAGATGTGTACAGTTTTGGGATCATACTACAGGAGATAGCTCTAAGGAACGGCCCTTTTTATGTTGAAGGCATGGATCTCAGTCCTAAAGGTAACATCCTCAAAGATCAAGGATATTAAAACTAATTTGTTGTAGAGCACAGACAAGCATTTTTTTTTCTTTGTTACAGAGATAATCCAAAAGGTGCGGAATGGCCAGAAGCCGTACTTCAGGCCTACCACAGATAACAGCCGTCACTGTGAGGAGCTGACCATCTTAATGGAAGGCTGTTGGGCTGAAGACCCTGCAGAACGGGCTGACTTCAGCCACATCAAGATCTTCATTGCAAAATTTAACAAGTAAGCACTGCACCCTGCTACACATCACTTACATTTGTTATTTTTGCAAACACCTTACCAAATATGGATAGTTGAACAATGAGTCTACTTAAAATTGTTGGAAACATTTTGCAATAAGGTTCATTGGATTTGTTAGAACTAACATTAGTTTAAACGTATTAACTAACATGAACTAACAATGAGCAGTACATTTGTTATAGTATTTATTCATCTTAATGCTAATTAATAAAATTTCAGCTGTTCATTGTTTGTTCATGTTAGTTCACAGTGCATTAATAATGCTAACATATACAACCTTTGATTTTAGTAACGTATTAGTAAATGTTGAAATGAATATTAACTTAGATAAATAAATACTGAAGTTCATTCTTAGTTCATGTTAACTAAGGAAGTTAACTAATGTTAACTAATGGACCTTATTGTAAAGTGTTACCACATTGTTTAATGTAGGGCAATATGTAAGAGCATATTTTTTTCTAAATAGACTCAATTAGATGATTCCAATATATATTACCTGTATTTCTATCGACCTTGTCATATATTTTTTTATTCTATATTATATAAGTTCATGAAGTGGACAGTCAAGCTGTTTGTAGTACGACATGTTTGACGGTAATTAATTGCTGCTTACGGTGACGCATTGCTGCTGTGACGAAGAGGCAGAGGCGGACGGAAATTTATTAACACAGGTAAGCCAACAAAGGTGAGCAGTCATAAACTCAAGGCCCGAGACAAGAAGGGCAGCAAACACAAACTCTGAACACTGGATAGGGCAATCCAAAGGCATACATCAAACAGGCAAAGGTCAGGGGCAGGCAGCAGAGGTTCAAAAGCGATTAACACAGTCCAAGTCAAAAATACCAGAGCAAATACGAGGAAACGAGCATGAGACAGAGTAACGGTAAAGCAAGACATCACAAATGAGCAATGAACATAGCAGTCCAGATAAAGGGGAGCTGAAGGGCGCACAGCCCCCCCCCCTATCCTGAGACCTGACCCAGGAGCGCTCCTCGGGGCCGTACCCCTCCCAGTCAATAAGGTATTGTAACACCCCGCCGTGACGTCTGGAGTTCAGGACCTCGCGCACCCGGAAAGCCTCAGCACCGTCCACCTCAATGGGAGGAGTCTGCACAGGAACGGCCTGGCTCCCCTCTCTCCTGGGGGCGACGGCGGGTCTGAAAAGGGACACATGAAATGTAGGTAAGATCTTGTAATGGGCAGGAAAAGCCAAACGGAAAAAAACTGGTGTAATTTGACGAAGAATCTTAAATGGTCCGACGAAGCGAGGAGACAGTTTCCTGCTCGGGAGCTTGAGACGAAGATACCTCGATACCTGGGACCCCCACGCCCCACTGATTCTGGTGGCAGTATGTTCTCAAGAATCTAATCAGATCTTGGTTTAACCGTTCAACCTGCCCATTGGCCTGAGGGTGATTACCAGACGTTAGGCTAATGTTGATGTTGAGTTTAGAACACAACTTTCTCCAGACGCGGGAGGTAAACTGGGGACTGCGGTCAGTTACGATGTCCTCGGGCAACCTGAAGAGCAATAGGTGATAGCATCCACTCGGGCAACCTGTTAAAACGAGATATTATGTCAATATAACAAGAAAATATGTCGTTTTAAGGGCATAAGATCTCGTTATTACGACATAATTGAGGGGAAAAAATAATATGTATGTGGCAGCAATGCGTCACCGTAGCTGCTGGTCATCAGTTGTGGTTTTTTTTTTTTTTTTAAATCTGAGGAATCTGTGCATCACTACTTTCAAAATAAATCCTCACCTTCATTACAACAGACAGTACACAAATGATTATCACTCTTTTTTTAAAATTATTCATTGTTGTATTGTTTTGACCTGTTGACCAATTCTCATTCCCACAATTAAACACACAAAAGAAAGATCTAGGAATTATATGGAAATACAATCAATATCATCTCAAAAAGAGAGTTATATAAACCACACAGATTGTGTTTCACTGCATGATGTAGAAGCAGCATTGTATCTTTGAAAATAATGCAGCATTTGTCCTACAGCTGACAGCTCATTGATAAACAACATATACTGATGTGAGTGAAAGCTTTCTTGTTAATTCCCCGAAGGGGCACTTAAGTCATAGTTGACAGATATTGACAAACCTCCACTAAAATGCCTAATATGTTTCATGAAAAAGGCTTAGCCTACAACCTAGTCTTCATTACATAAATGCATCTTGTTGGCATTTAAGAAAGTTTAAATAAATCAAATATATATAGGCAAGGGCCATGTTTTCGAAAAGCGTCATACGCCTAAGTAGATTGCATAAACAATTGCATGAGTCATTCTAGAATCACAGGTCATTTCCCAAAAGCGTAGTAACTAAAGTAGCATTTGAAAATCTCTGTAGATCTACGAATGCTCTAGAGTAATTGTAAATTGCTTAAAATTTTTGCACTGTAGCTATAATGTGACTGATATTTAGATTGTATTAATATTCTATTTCTTTCATTTAAAGCAGTAAAATCAACTTTTTTATTGTTGTATGAGATTAATCTTGTACATTTTGTAAAGATAATAATAATAATTTATATTGATTTTTTGGTAACACTTTACAATAAGGTTAATTAGTTAACATTATTTAATGTATTAACTAACATGAATGAACTAACAATGAGTAATACATTTGTTACTTTAATTAGTTCATCTTTGGTAATGTTAGTTAATAATAATAAAGATGTTCGTTGTTTGTTCATATTAGTTCACAGTACATTAAGTAATGTTAAAAAATCAGCCCGTTCTCATCCTTTAACGTCATATAGAACGCTATATGCAAAAACGGCGCTATACTACGCACATGGCACCCTTTATCGTTAATATAACACACGAACCCAAGACGTTATAAATCCTTTAGCGTGAATATGACACGCACACCCTACCCCACACCTAAACTTAGCCCTCACAGCGCGTGTTATATTAACGATAACGGGTGCCATGTGCGTAGTATAGCGCCGTTTTGTCATATAGCGTTCTATATGACGTTAAAGGATGAGAATGCGTTGAAAAAATACATCCTTCAATTTTAATGTATTAGTAAATGTTCAAATTAATAAAGGTTAATAAATGCTGTAGAAGATTTTTTTTCATTCTTATTTCATGTTAATTTAGGTAATTAACTAATGTTAACTAACA
The DNA here is from genome assembly GCF_988280905.1 of Pimephales promelas. Classification (NCBI taxonomy): domain Eukaryota; kingdom Metazoa; phylum Chordata; class Actinopteri; order Cypriniformes; family Leuciscidae; genus Pimephales; species Pimephales promelas. The sequence goes on along the minus strand of NC_142772.1, from coordinate 11,463,922 downwards.
AAACTTATTGTAGTGTTACAGATTTTTATTTGTTTGCTGCACTTACTGTAGAAGTGAGATCTGACCCCAAAATAGAACAATGTGATTCAACAAACCACACACCAACTGCGTTTTATATCTCATAAGATGCAATAATTGTAGCCTACATTAATAATCATGTACTAATAACTGAATTAATTTTTACTTTACAATGAACTTGAGATGAGTTAAGACATGTACTAATGAGGAACCTTAACTACGACATGAGCATTAATTAACATTTTGGGGAACTAAATCAAACATGCTCTAGATCAGAATAAAATGTTGTAAAATGGCACAATGTAAAATTGTTATAAATTTGACAGCAGCAACTTTCACAAACATCAGTGAATGACACTAGATTCTTGTCTTGCAATGTTTACATTTGGATCGGCGGTCCGCCACAACTGGCACCGGAGGGATGATGGAGCAACTCACAAGGCTCACCGACGTAGGGCGCCAACGGAGCAAAGGCGCAAGTATCCCGCCGAGGCACGGAGTGGCGTAGCAACCCGACACAACCTATTCCCTTGCACCACTGGCCGTAGAGCGTACTCGGGAGGCTACAGAACCTAGTGAACGTGTTTGGGGTCGCCCAGCGCTCAGCTCTACAAATGTCTGTCAGCGAGGCGCCTTGAGACAAAGCCAGGAAGCGGCAACACCTCTGGTAGAGTGAGCAAGCAACCTGGGAAGACAAGGCTCACCCAGAGACTCATACGCTCAGGTGATAGCATCCACTAACCAGTGGGCTAACCTCTGCTTAGAGACAGCCTTCCCCTTCTGCTGGCCTCCGTAACAGACAAAGAGCTGATCTGAGGTTTGCGTTCTGTCAATATAAACCCACAGGGCACAAACAGGACAGAGAAAAGCTAGGGCTGGGTTTGCCTCCTCCTGGGGCAGTGCTTGCAGGTTCACTACCTGATCTGCGAAGGGGGTGGTAGGAACCTTGGGCACATATCGAGCCGGGGTCTCAACACAATGTGAGAAAGGCCCGGGCCGAACTCTAGGCACGGTTCGTCGACACAAAAAGGCTGAAGATCCCCACCCTCTTGAAAGAGGCCAATGCTAACAGGAGCATTGTCTTAATGTACAGGATATTAAGCTCCACTGTCAACAAAGGCTGAAAGGGAGGACTTTGAAGAGCCCTAAGTACCAGAGCTAGGTCCCAAGAGGGTACAGAGTGGAAAACATGAGGTGGATTTAACCTCCTAGCACCCTTAAGGAATCTTATGATCAGGTCGTGCTTCCCCAAGGACTTACCACTACACCAGTCATTTCCAAAGGCGGGGTCCCGACCCACAAGTGGGTCGCGGGAGATTTTGTATGGGTCGCCAAGTCGAGCACTATTTTTCAGTGTGCTATAGGCTACTCTCTAGATCAGGGCTATTCAATTGGTGACCCGTGGGCCAAGTGCGGCCCGCCAATCATCTCCATACGGATGAGGGCACCCCAACCTCCCTCCTCCTATTTTCTGGTGGTGCGGCTAAATTTGGTTAGATATGCGCATGGCCACAGTGGCGCGTGCAGCTGGACGACTAATACGCTCTGTGTGTGTACCATGAGAGAAACGTTTACAGTCCGAATATTTCAGCAGTTCTTATGTGTGTCCCGTATTTCTGTCGACTGAACCAGCGATATTAATCATTCGTTGGTTTGATTATTTCCTTTCCATGAATTGGCCACACGCGCGTGCATAACGGTCTGAAACGATTCGGATTTGTCCACCTGAAGTGGTTTCTCGGTCAGTAACAACAAATAGAGAACAAAATAGTGCTGGTTTCAGTTTCACTAGTTTACTTTGAACTAGGCAGCACGGGCCAGTGGATAACGGAACGCAAAGCAAGGAGTTGCATTTACTCCCGGTCCCGGACACTATTATTAAACAGCGTTGCAACCTGGTTGCAACATCCAGTGAGAAGCGTTTCCATTGGACACTCCTCTCTCTTACAAACCACAAATCGCTCAATGATTTTAACTAGTTTTAAATCGAATGAAACAGCCTTAACATTCCCAACACTAGGCTACTGATGAGGTAAATAGCAGAAACATGAACAAAGTTAGAAGACTATGCCCTAATCACCACCCTTACAAACATTTACCATGTAAATAGCCTTTGAATGTAATAATTTACCATGGTTTGGGCATAAATGTGGAATATTTATATTGAATACTATGTTATAGTCATTTATGTTGCATTAGATTTATTAGGGAGGTAGAGGAATATAATTAATTGTGTGTACCTAGTTGTTTGCCTGTTTAGGCATTTTTATACAGTGGTAGTAAGCATAGGCGCCGATTTATGTTTTCCTCCGTGGGTGCTCATGGGCGCACGCCGTTTAAAAAAAAAAAAAAGTAGTCAAAAAATGCTTGCATTTCAGAACCTTGGGAAATGAACAGCAGCCGACACAAACACACACTATTTACTTGATAATAAAGCCGTAAGGCTATCTTACAACTCAGGACAGCGCCACTTTTCACAAATAGGCTACAGACAGGATTAGAGATGAAAAGTTTAACTAACCGCGATCAGCTTCGTGGGAAATTAGTGGGGAATGAAGCGGGAATCTGCGGAATCACTAAAGAGGCGTTTTCAGCCGAAAAACGCTGTGATTGGTGGATACAGGATATGGAGCAGGCGACTGACAGCGAGATAACAAATCACAGTGTGACAGACGGGTCAGACGCTTCAAATAGCACCAACTGCAATGTTTAATTTTAAATTAATATAGCCTACTGGCAGCCTGGCACACGTGGGTGGGTGCTCGTTATTTTCCGTGTGTGCTCGAGCCCCGGAGCACCCACGGTATCGGCGCCTATGGTAGTAAGCCATGCATGTTACAAAGTCTCACTGTCAGGATATTTTAATTTAAGCCTATAATAATTATTATAGTAAATTGTGTACACTGTAATGATGAGAATATGAAAACAATGAGATGCCCTGTCAAGTCTTCCTTTCTCATTTCACCTCTGCATTTCGCTTATTGTCAACAACAGGTTAATAAAAAAATTGTGCTTTGTCAAATATCTGTATCTCTTTTAAATAGTTGACTGGAAGCTTAACTGACCTTAAAAATGGTCATACATATTTTGTTAATGCATAAATTCTCTTCGTAATATATCAACTATATGCGGCCTAATGTTTATTGGGTCACAAGGATTTATTGACTTTAGAGTTTCCAGAGGTCTGGGTGCTACAGAGTGCCCCATCTCTGAGAAAGGAGGTCCTTCCTCAGAGGTATCGGCCAAGGAGGGGCTGTCGTGAGGAGCATGAGTTCCGTGAACCAAGTCCTGGTGGGCCAATACGGTGCCACTAGAAGGACCTGCTCCTCGTCCTACCTGACCTTGCACAGGGTCTGTGCAAGAAGGCACACTGGGGGAAACGCATATTTGCGCAGATCCCAAAGCCAACTGTGTGCCAGGGCGTCTGTGCCGAGGGTCCCCTCGGTCAGGGAGTAAAACCACTGGCAATGGGTTGTGTCTGTAGAGGCAAACAGGTCTACTTGTGCGACTCCGAAGACACTCCAAATCAGCTGAACCGCCTGGGAATGGAGTCGCCATTCTCCTGGCAGGGGAGGCAGCCGTGAAAGCACGTCTGCCACACAGTTGAGCTCCCCTGGGACATGAGTGGCACGAAGCAACCTCAGGTGCTTCTGACTCTATTGGAGGAGGTCGGAGGGGAGTCGCGACATACGACAGGAGCGTAGACCACCTTGTCAGTTGAAATACGCAACGGTCGCAGTGTTGTCCATACGGACCATTACGTTCTTGTGTTTGAAAAGGCCCTTGAGGTGACACAAGGCTAAGCATACTGCTTGCAACTCTAGGTAGTTGATGTGCCAATGCAGCTGGGGTCCCGTCCACAGACCCAAGACTGGATGCCCTTTGTATGTGGCCCCCCACCCCATGGCAGAAGCATCTGTAAAAACCACAGCATGCCTAGAAAAACCTGGACTAAGGGCACTCCAGCCCGATGAAACGCAGGATCCGACCATGGGGAGAAGGTTTGGTGACAGTCACTTTGACCCGGAACGTGCTGCTCTGCCACGCCCACCTCGGGACTCGATCATGAAGCCAGTGCTGAAGCGGTCTCATATGTAACTGCCCGAGCGGCGTTACTGCAGCTGTGGCTGCCATATGCCCCAGGAGCCTCTGAAATTGTTTCAGTGAAACCGCTGTCCTGCCTGAAAGGACCTGAGGCAGGTGAGCACTGAATGGACGCGTTCCTCCGTGAGGCGCGCAGTCTGGGCGGCCAAATCCAACTCAATACCGAGATAAGAGATCATCTGCACGGGGCAGAATTTGCTCTTGTCCCAGTTGACCTGAAGCCCCAACCGGCTGTGGTTCCATAGCACCATGTCCCTGTGATCGGACAACACATCTCGCAAGTGAGCTAGAATGAGCCAGTCGTCGAGATAGTTGAGAATGCGAACACCTTGTTCTCTCATGGGAACAATGGCTGCCTCTGCGACTTTTGTGAAGACGCTGGGCGACAGGGCCAGCCCAAAGGGTAGGACTTTTTACTGATACGTGCAACCTTCAAAAGCAAACCGTAGAAATGGTCTGTGTCAAGGAAGAATCGATACGTGAAAGTACGCTTCCTTCAGGTCGTACGCTGCAAACCAATCCTGGGGACGGATGCATTCGAAAATGCGCTTCTGCGAGAGTATTTTAAATGGGAGTTTGTGCAGTGCCCGATTCAAAACTTGCAGGTCCAGGATTGGCCGTAACCCACCGTCTTTCTTGGGCACAATGAAGTAGGGGCTGTAAAACCCAGACCTCATCTCGGCAGGAGGGACCGGCTCAATCGCGTCCTTCACCAACAGGACATTGATCTCTTTCAGCAAGACAGGAGCGTCTACTGACCCCACACGGGTGAAGTGGATGCCTCTGAACCTAAGGAAGCCGGCGTGCAAACTGAATTGCATAGCCGAACCAAATGGTGAGGATGGGCCATCGGGACGGAGCCGGATGCGCTAGCCTGGCTTCCAGATACTGTCTTAACAGACCCACCCGAACCACTGGCGTACCTGCAGAGGGGCAGCAAGGTGGAAGACAGGGGCCCGGCTCCGGTGGCAATTTAGCAGCTGAGAGCAGGGGTCTGGGCGTGGAACTCGACACCAATCAGCTTCCACCGGGGGGCAGACGGCAGAGAAGACCCTTCAGCTGCGGGCTGCCCTGTGTCGAGGGGAGGGGGAGAGACGAGGAACGAGGCCCTGCCTTCTCGTGAGCTGGTCTCTGCCCCTCTGGGCCCGACCGCAGACAGGAACGACACAACCAAGGATGCGTCGCCGCTATCCGCAGACTGGGAAGAGGGGAAGGGGAGCAAGACAGCATCCACTGCCATTCTGACCCTCTTGGGTGGAGGAGACTGTGTCCTGTCTCCTTGAGTGGAGGAGACTGTGATGACCTGAAGGGGAAGGTAGAAACTGCTCTTTTATTGAAACTTTGGGTATCGCTGACCGGGTGGTCAGTGGCGGAACAAAAAGAAAAGGAAACAGAAAATTCTCCTCCCGGCCTTCCCCGGGGGAAGGAGGTGTGAGGAGGCACCCTCCTGTAGAGCAGCATCCAGGTCCTCCCTCAGGTTGCCCTTCTCAGGAACGCTTCCCTCCCTTTTTCTTACTGGAAGGGGCCGGGGGCATCTAAGCAGGCTGGGCCGTCCTCTTGCGACCAGACTTCCGCCCTCGAGGGTTGAACTGCTGCCCTGAAGGAGGACCCAGCGAATGTGGGGTGACTTTCGTCGCCCGTCAAGTGGAAGCGGTCTTCGGACACAGTTGCATTGCAATCGACCACTCCACACAAGCCCAACATTTGCGGCCGCCCGTTCAAGCATAGCAGCCGATTCTTGGAAGAGGACTTTCTTCCTTCAGCAGATCAACCAGAACACACTGTGAGGCTCCGAAGTAAAAACCATTGCGCAGTGTTAGCACAGATGATGGTTATTTATGTGGTTATTTTATGGATTGGTTTACTGTCTTTATACCATAATGCAGTTGGATGTTATTCAGTTAGGTTTCTTGAATTTCTTGATCTTCTTTTGGGCCACATAATGTGTCCATTTTCTAGAGCAAGTTTGATTTAGCTTACCCCGAAATGTTAATGCATTAATTAACAAGGATGTACTAACATGTACTTAAGATGGTATATTCATGCAGGAATTCATATGACTCGTGTCATAAGGTCATGTCATTAAGGTTAGTTCCTCATTAGTACATGTTTTAACTCATCATTAGTTCATAGTAAAGTAATTATTAATTCAGGTATTAGTATGATGATTCATGTACTATTATTGTAAAGTGTTACCGATGAAACTATGCCCTGCTACTTCTGATGTACACTGCATTATATTACATATTCCTGTTTCCCGTTTTCAGCTCTATTCTCATGCTTGATTCATAAGTAATATGCTACAATATCTCCAATTCATCTCGTTTCATAATTGGTGGGTTACTTGACAGTGATCTCACATAGATGTAATATTCTGCTGTAATCTGTCTGCTGTAATTATAATCATCTATATCTGCTATAATTACACATCAGATGTGGAACCTAGTGTCTGTTTTTGTTTTGTTTTGTGCAGAGAAGGCAGCACCAGTATTCTCAATAACCTACTGTCCAGAATGGAACAGTATGCCAATAACCTGGAGAACTTGGTTGAAGAGCGAACCCAGGCCTACCTCGAAGAGAAACGGAAAGCCGAAAATCTTCTTTACCAAATCCTTCCACAGTAAGAAACGTGTTGTTTAATATTTCCTATGCAATTTCCAAACTTTTAATTGGAGATTGATGAAGAACTACGATTTATTCAAGACTTCTCTTATTGGTTCACAACTTGCATGTAATGTAACTTCTACCGTATTGTTTTGTCTTATCTAAAAATGGCTGTTTTGAAGATAATTATGAAAGTGGTGAGAAATTTTAATACCGGCTTTAGGTGAAGCAGACAAGCTGACTAATTATAGAGCATTAATCTCTCTTAAAGAATAGCTAGGAATTAATCAAGATCTTTAATTCTTTAATTACATGAATTATTACTAATTGATCTCAAATGGGATCTTGGGTCTTATTAACAGAAAGTGTGAGAGCTGGACAGAGCTCCATATTTCAACATGCTGTGAATAATTTCCGATTTGTTTGTTTTGTTTCTAGATAAGGATTTATTAAATGAAATTATTTTCTGCCCTTAACTGTGTATTGTTGAACTAACTGATTGTTTGCTTCTGCATGTCTGTTATTGTAGTTGGACTTGTGTATGGAAAAGAATTTCATGGTTCACTTGATCGTAACCTAATTCTCCCCACAGTTCAGTGGCAGAGCAGCTCAAGCGAGGGGAGACCGTACAAGCAGAAGCCTTTGACAGTGTCACAATCTATTTCAGCGACATAGTGGGCTTTACATCAATGTCTGCTGAGAGTACACCTTTACAGGTCTGCACAAGAATTTTTAGATACAAAACTCTAGGACTATTCTAATAAATATAATATTATTTCATTAATAAACAGTGGGGACAACAAATCTGAGAACGGTGGTCAAAAAGCTTTTTGTACTTTTGATTTTTTTTTTTTTTTTTTTTTGCAAATTATATTAACATAACAATATTGAGGTTTGAAGAATAACATAGATTTTCTAAGTATTTAGTACATGTCCCTTTAATTCAAACTTAGTGTAAAACCTGATGATCATGTTCTCCAGCATGATTTCAGAAAGAAAGAACATTATTCTAAAATCAGTGCTTACAAGAAGTGAATGAATCTTCTTGCGGATCAAGACAAATAAAATCTACTAAGATTATGCCACTAAGAAGGGTTTGCTTGGTTCTGAGTGCTAGGTTGTGTAAGATGCATTAGACTACTGTGATCTGGCTTATTTTACTAGGAATGTTAACTCTGTAAAAGCAAAATGAATGATCAATGCACATATTTCATATTTTGTCTAATCTGTTTATCTGTGATTGGAGTGAACATAACCATATTTAGTATGCAACTATCCTGCAATATTTTATGATTATGAAAGCACTATGCATCAATGCTATTGCAAGCAACATATCTGACTTTCATATTGTCAAACAGAGATTTAGACTGCGGCATTCTCTGGTCTGAGTTTCAGAAAAGGCATTCCTTCCTTCAAATTTCCATTAATGTTGATGATCAAAATATGATGATCATGCTAATCGCCTTTTTTGGTGAGAGGTTGCAAAGTTTTGTCCCAAGATGGAAAAGTATTCTCCTTTAATGCTTGTGTATTAATACATTTTATATCAGGCATTCCATAATCTTTTGCAAAAAAAGAGGATTTAGCAAATGACATTAGAAAATTCAAAAGACTTTCACAACCCACCCATGTAATTAATCCAGATATAGTATATACTTTTTATATTATTTAGGCTTAATGATTTCTGGAATCAGTGAGATTAAGTTCTGAATCATTATCTACATAAACATGAAAATGATTATAGCTATGGCAACTCTATTCACTATGTGGAATATCATTATAAATAAAACATGATTTTAAATCTATTTTTCAAAAGTAATTAATTTCTTTAGGGGTACCACTTATGGAAAAAGTTGCATACTCCTTTAATTGATGAGACATTTGAGGCCATTGTTGCATTTTGTTTTACTGATATTCTGAACTAATAGACCAACTGAGTTTGGAAAGTTACTCTGAAATAAGCCCTAATGCAGACCCCCAAAAAAAGAGCTGTCATGATGTTTGGATCACACTGTTCAACAGCTGTTCAAAGATGCAATGATAAAATCCAACAGTGTTTCAGTGATAAAGGTTATAGCATGACAACCTCATAATGAAGTTGGGCTCCATGTTTAATTCATCATCTTTTCTGTTCTTTGTATGTAAATATATCACTCTGTAAGGCCTCTTTCTGGGCGTACATCCAAAGGGATGGGATGGGAGTAGAGGATTGGTGTGTGTGTGTGTGGGGGGGAGTATTTTAATTTGAGGGAACCATAGGGAGTTCAAGCAGAAACGCATCACAGCAGTCATTTCTCACTCAACTTCTATGAGACATGTCAGAGCTGCAGACACAATAGACTTTTATTATACATTCTGTTTGAACTGAGTTTTGGGAGCACAGATGCAGAAATATTTCTGTCAGGTTATCACACCTAAAATGTGCGGGGGGAAAAAACCCTTTGGAATTGGAGAAAGTCTCGTCTAAACAGTCAAACAAATGAATTCTTGAGAGAATTAATTAAACAGAGAAAGTATCTTGAAGTATCTGAACAAAGTATCTTGGCTGATTTAAGAGGAAAGCACCTCTATTATTACATTATTAGTATTATTAGTATTACAACTTTAAAGTACTTTGGATTTTAGTTATATAAATATAGTGGGTTAGTGGTGTTAACATGAAAACATTAAATTGTTTATTCTAATTGTTTTAAATTACAAAAAAATAATAATAATTAATTATACATGTCTATTCTACTCTAAAATTGTGATTCCATTCCAATCAGCATTCTAATTTACCATTAGATTTGAGGGATATGTTTACAGCTAACATCTACTGTAGGTTCCTAATGTAACCCCTGTTCCCTGTTGGAGGGAACAGAATTGTTGCATCAGAACTGAACTGATGAATTGGAATCCCAAAGCGGGTATATAAGGATACATGTATATACTGTACATATATAAGGATACATACAGGATCAGTGTGTGATCGCACTTCAAGTTTTGCGCTGAGGAGTTGAGACGTTCTGACATATCAACGTTACGTCAGAACTGAACTGACGAATTGGGATCCCTACCAATGCGCTCCTACCAGCTGCCCCTACCAGCCCCCCACATAGGCTACCTAATCCCTCTCACCTACTGGGGCGAAAGTTGGGTCAGGGCTTCACGCAGAGAAGAACACTGCTGTTCCTTCTGACCCTCTCGGTGAGACTATAGGATAACACTGGGAAAGCACACCTATGGTAAGGAATATTACAGAGACCACATTATGCCCGCAAGGAGCAACCCTAGACTGTTTGTGTGTGTCATTCAGTGAAACATAAATTTAGCTGGAGCCAAGTGACTGCGCGACCCACCTCTTCTCACTCTGCGTCCCACAAATGGGTCGCAACCCATAGTTGGAAAACCTCTGGCTTAGACTACCCTGATTGTTGATGTACACAACGACTTCAGTGTTGTTCGATCGGACCACCACATGCTTGCCGTGTAGCAGCTATTTGAAGCTGAGCAGCACAAGGTCTACTGCTAGCAACTCAAGGAAGTTGATGTAACACTGCAGTCAGGGTCCTATTGAGGAGACCGATGCTGCATGCCTGTTGCACATGGCACCGGTGGTGGAGGCATCTGTTGAGACAACAATATGCCTGGACACTTGCTTCAGGGAAACTCCTGCCAGTAGAAACGCATAGTCTGACCACGGGCTGAAGGTTTGGCGACAGGCCGGGGTGATTGCCACCTGGTGCGTGTGATGCTGCAATGCCCATCTCTGGACTCAGCCGTGAAGCCAGTGCTGATGCGGTCTCATATGAAGCTCTCCATCAGGGGGATCTTCTTGTACCCCCTGGCTACCCCACCATCGAGGCACTAGCTCGGTTTCAGGGCAGAAAAGTTGCCTTCCATGATCTGGTAAACTCTTCGTCCTCTTCCGGGAAGAAAGGCACTGGGGCAGGGCGCTATTGGTCCCCACCGGCGATCCCAAGAAACCAGTCTTCCAGTCTCAAGCATTCGGGACACGGTGGAGTCATCCACTCGAGCCCGACACTCTCAGCAGCCCAGAAAAGCATGCCCATCAGCTCTGGGTCAGACTCGGTCAACACTACTCTTCTTGAAGGGGGCAACGCAGTATAATCTTAATCACTGGAGGACTCTAGCCCACCCTACAATGCAGCGATAGACATCTGGTCTTCCGCTGGAGCCCCAAATGAAACACTTGGTCCCTCATGCGAAGGACCAGCAGTCTCAGCCGGAAGCTCCACAGCTTGCGATGTGCTAGAGGGGCATAGCAGAGGGGACAGAGGGGACCTTTATTGATATTGGAGTCTCGACCGCAGCATCGAGATGGTCGTCTTACCGCAATGGGTACATGACTCATCCACGAAAGCCACCTCAGCGGGCTTTATGCCCAGACACATGAGGCAGCGATTGTGATGATCAGACGGAGCTAGGAAATGAAAACATCCAGAAACACATGGGTGGAATGACATCTTTAAAAAAATGCGTCACACCAGTTCTTGCTCTTTTAGAGAAATAGCTCTTTTAATAGTGCACAAGACCTGAATTCAAGTCTGCAGTGTGCAACAATGGTCTTTAGAACGGCAGAAAGTTATTGGGAAATGCTCTTGAAGCGACCAACGCTGACACCAACACTTGACTAAAGAGCTTCTTCCAACTCGTAGCACACTCGTTGATGATTGCAGAGCAGAACAGCAACAACCACTTGGCTCTGATGCAAAAGCTTGAGGTGTGATCGCATACGGGCTTTCTTATATACCCACTTTGCGGAGTGGGGCTTGTGATGCAAATCTCACATGCCAATGTGCATTGGCTTGTTAACAGTAGTTTACATTCGAAGATGAATGGGCTCTCAGGCGAGATCCCAATTCGTCAGTTCAGTTCTGATGTAACGTTGACTGATTGATAGGGAATGTCAAGTTTAGGCTTACAACAAGTGTTAGTCCTACTACACCATTCTTATTCATCTATCATTTTCCTCTGGTTTTAGGAATAAGTTATGGGTATTCGGGTTAGGTTAAGGGGTAGGAAAGGGTTATGTTTTAATAACTACAGTAACTATCTTTTAATTTCTTTGTAATTTAAGTTATATGATCTGATACAAAAGCCTTCATTATTTTATAATGTTGTCATACTAATGTCATTCACTCAATACTGCTCTTAACAGTGTCCTGTGACTCTCTTTAGGTGGTGACATTACTGAATGATCTTTACACATGCTTTGATGCCATTATTGATAATTTCGATGTATATAAGGTGAGTATCTTTTAATTCACAGTGCAATCATTATCTTTTCATCAAAAATAAATGCTTTTTATTATCTATTCATGGGGTTATGTCTTTCAAAAGCATAATGCATTCAAACACATACAGTACGATATGGAGTGCGCTTGATCATATTAATGCAGATGAATACCTTTATACTGTAGAGTATAGTGCACTGTGCACTCTTTCTAGAGAAAGTTTTTTTTTAATTATTTCAACTTTCTTCAGCTTTTTAAAACGCATAAAAATGTGCAAAGACTTTTTGCAGATGACTGTGTGCATGTTGTTGTATTTTTAGGTGGAGACAATAGGTGATGCATACATGGTGGTGTCAGGTCTGCCTGTGCGGAATGGGAAGCTACATGCACGCGAGATAGCTAGCATGTCATTGGCATTACTGGAAGAGGTTAAAACCTTCAAAATCAGACACAGACCCAACGATCAGCTACGACTGCGGATAGGAATCCACACAGGTATCTGTTTCACAGATTTCATTCATTTCAGGCTTTACGTCATTGATGTGTTTATTTAGTATTGTACTTATTTAGTATTAACAAAACAATGACAGATTTCATTCATTTCAGGCTTTATGTCATTGATGTGTTTATTTAGTATTGTACTTATTTAGTATTAACAAAACAATGACAAGTTAAGGATGGATAATTATTGCATTAAACAAATGCATATGAATATACTTTTTTTGTTGCTGTATTTATATATATATAATAAACCCTACATTACAAGGACGGCAATTTCCAAAATCCTTGAAATTTTGGGGAGACTTTATGGTCCCCATGAGGAAAACTGATTATAAATCATAAGGAATTGTTTTTGGAAAATAAAAAACTGCAGAAAGTTTTCTGTAATGTGTAGGTTTAGGGGATAGACCTCAACCTTTGAGGAAGCATTAAGACTGTGTATATGTAGTAACTGGATTCCTACAGTGAATTAATCTCCCTCTATGCTGCATATGTGTGTGTTGAACAGGGCCTGTCTGTGCTGGTGTAGTGGGTCTTAAGATGCCCCGTTACTGTTTATTTGGAGATACTGTCAACACAGCATCCCGAATGGAGTCTACAGGGGAAGGTTGGTGACAAAAAGATTTAAAAAAAAATCTTTATTCAGAATACACTATGACAATGCAGCATGAGATTAAAGCTGCTTCAGGCCGAATGGTTTTAAGAACAGCAAGGTTTTATTTCCATTTAAGCTTGGTTCGTCACAACACGATTTCTCACCCGGAATTCTTAGCACGGTTGACTAAACATGCAGCATGTAGTGACATCGCCACTCAGTATTGGTCACTTGTTGGTTGCGTGGCTACCAGTTTCTCAGTATCTGGCCAAGCACACTATTTGAGCAAAGTTACACAAGTTATTAATACGATTAAAAGAAATATCTCATCATCTTCCATAACGTAATCGCTATTTACATCCCTATTGCAACTACTGATGAATTTGGATTAAATTCCAAAGAGCTCTGTTATCAGCTAAGCAGTGGAAAACTATTTCTGCACAGAATAGAATGGTTAAGGAACGAGAATGGTTTGGCTCAATGGTGGAAAAAACATCTTACGTGAACTAAATCTTTGTTTGTGATTTTGATATATTTAAATAAATTATATCAAAATATTGATAACTTTTGAACGGTTGTGTAAAGTTATGACTCATAGGAAAGCACAGGCATGTGCCATTTTGGATTTCTTTTATGATGGATGGATGCACTTTTTTGAGCTTCACTATCTATGGTACCATTCACTCCCATTATAAAGCTTAAAAGAGACTTAAAAGGATATTTTTAATGTAACGATTGTGTTTGGCTGAAAGAAGAAAGTCATCCCTAGGATGGCTTGAGGGTGAGTAATTTACGGGGTACTTTTTTGAGTGAACTATCCCTTTAACCTTGCTTTCTGAAATACCTACCCTATCTCACGACCAATTCGTACGAATTCGTACGAGTGATTAAAAAGTGGCTAATTCGTACGAATTCGTACGACCTCACTCGTACGAATTCATACGATTTGTCTAAACCCACGTGACGGTTATGTTTAGAGGCGGGGTCAGGGGTAGGTCATTCGTACGAATTCATACGAATTGGCCAATTCGTAAAATATGTACGATTTAGCAAAAATCGTACTAATTTGTACGACTGAGGTCGTATGAATTGTTACGAATTAGCCACCTCGTAAAATTCGTACGAATTCCCGTGAGATCGGGTTGGAAATACCCCCTGGCACACAATGCAACCAAACTGAGGAGGAAAAATTATTTTATGCAGTGCTGCAGGTGTACAATTGTCAATAGAGATTCATTGGGTTCATGAAATGCAGCATAATTGTGAGTCGAGAGAAATGCCAATTATACATATACAATACCATTCCAAAAATATAAATATTGTGATCATTACAATATAAAATAACTTTTTTGTTCTATTTTAATATAGTTTAAAATGTAATGTATTTCTGTGAATATGTAAATGCTGAGTTTTCAGCAGTCAGTACTTCTGTCTTCACTGTTACATAAAATCATTAGAAATCATTCTAGTCATTATACATATTAGAAATCATTTTAATATGCTGATTTTGTGCTCAAAACTATTTTTAACAGCAATGTATTTTAGTCAATAGTGAAAGTAAAGATAAAAATAGCATCCATATCCAGTTGTGTATTGCTGTGCTTAATTTGTATTGTAGCTGCTCAGTAGTGTTTTATAAAACTTTAATATGCGTTTCACCCATTTACGAGTAACAGCTGTTGTTCATGAGACTTGCCACATGTATCGACTCCACTTCCTGAGGTGGGCTTCATTTATAATTCATAGTTAGTGACAAGGACACTTGATGTGTATCTGGTTTGATTTATAACGTAATAATATGTTTACAGCCTATTGGAGCCTAATGCTTCACACAAATAAAGGCCACACCTTCTGGAGCCTGTTACAGATGGCTCCATTTGCGTGTCTGCTGTGGGATTCAATGTAACCGCCCACTGCTGTGATTGGCTGACATGCTTGCATATGAAATAGCTACATATAACATGTGAAACTCTCTTGAATACGTACTACAGCTATTATACGTTTTTACTATTACAGATATCGAGATTACTGAATCGCATAGGCGTAATTTGTGGGTGGGATGGGTGGGACATGTCCCCACCACTTTTAGCCAGGGTCGATATTGTCCCCACCACTTTTGAAACATCTCTCGCGGCACGAATGTAAATTATACAAATAAATAAATCATCTCTAGTCAACTAGCAGAGCATTCATTTAATTCGTTTCTTTAAATAAGAGGCGATCTAGCGCTGAAATGTGTTGCTTTTGAAAACAAGTGATCAAAGTGCTCGTTGCCGCTGAGATCAGTGGCGTGGATACAGTTCTCTTGTGGCTCGCACTGTCGCACACAGTCTTCACACAGACTCGCGCGATCCGGTGAAATCACAAACATACAGTACAACTGATAAACATAATCGGTTTTAATCAGCGAGAGAAAAAAAATGATACGAGTGCGGATTAGAACCCAGAACCTCTGTCACGCTTGGCAAAAGTTCTGCCACTGGACTAATGAAATGCTTGTGTGTCATTGTCAGATCTCTGTATTTCATCACGTGAAAATTCTAGCCACAACACATATTACATCTGCCCGATACAAGCCCGAAACTCGTCCGCTCTCGTCGAGGTAAAAAGCTGCACTTGAACTTGATCGAGAGAACTACAGCCGACTGTCAGCTAAATGTGCGTTCTGCACCTGCGTTTAATAAGCCAAATGTCTATTTCTGCAGATATTAGTCTATATTCGTCATTCAAAAAGGAAAACCAACCCTGCCGGCTGCAGATACACATAACGTAAACAAAGCAGCGCGTGCTTACCGTTTTGAATATCATCCTGCTAAACACTTTCTTTAAATTAGATTATTTTCATCCTACTCAAAGAAACGACGTGAAGTTGATAATAGTCTGGCTTGACTTACTGATACATAAACAGTATCGAACGATTTTGAGAGAAAGATTAACTTACCTGTCTTCTGCCCGTTTGGACCATACAAAACTTCTGGAAGTAGAGTCCGCGCATTTCAAGAGAAAATAAAATGAACCCATTGTTTCTTCAGAGGCTCGGATGAAGGAACTAAAAAACATTCCGGTAAATAGTCAAAAACTACGGTAATAGCCCGCCATTCCTAAGAATCGCTGTAATTCACGACGACTAGAAGGAACTGGAAATGATGTAATGGCCTCAATTTTGGCATTTACCGGTTTTACCTTGCCACCACCTACAATTTTCCCTAAATAGGTTATGGTTGCTTTAGCAAATTCACATTTAGCCAAATTAACCGTTAAGTTTGCCTCCGCCAACCTGTGAAACACTTGTTGTAGTTGATTGATGTGCTCATCCCACGTTGCAGAGTGAATTACTATATCATCCAGATATGCCCCGCAACCCGGCACCCCCCCCAAAACGCAGTTAACCAATCGTTGAAAGGCGGCGGGCGCGTTTCGTACCCCAAAAGGCATTACAGAATACTGCAAGAAGGCATCAGGAGTAACAAACGCACTAACTTCCCTAGCACGTGGAGTTAATGGCACCTGCCAATAGCCTTTAAGGAGGTCTAGCTTTGTCACGAACGTTGCAGACCCCACGCGGTCAACACAATCCTCCATACGAGGAAGAGGATAACAATCAGGCTTCGTGACATTGTTAACCTTCCTAAAGTCTGTACAAAAATGGTCAGATCCATCAGACTTAATAGCGAGAATGCAGGGCGAACTCCATGAGCTGACACTAGGTTCTGCAATACCATGTAACAGCATATAGTCAACCTGATTTTGTAAACGCCGACGTTTCTCAGGATTGACACGGTACGGGTGCTGTTTAATTGGCGTATTGTCACCCACATCGATGTCATGCTGTAATATTTGCGTTTGGGACGGCACATCTGAAAAGAGTAAAACATAACAATTAATTAAATTTACCACATCTGTACGCTGCGAACAGGATAGATGTAAAAAACAGGAATCAAGGTTAGCCAGTATTTCAGAGTTGTTTAACCGGCCTTGTACTGTAGAGACAAGAGAACTTTCAATACCACTGTCAACTTCAGAACCGGACAGCGACCCCCAGGCCTCAGAGACAGTTTCAGCTCCAGATGTTCCTTCAGAGGAATCAGGTACCTGAAAAGCACTACAGACAGGAGAACACACTTGAGGCTGTTCAACATTGATCAAAGCCATTACCGAATTTACCTCCCCTGTATTATTTTTGTCCAACTGTTCGCGATCATAATAGGGTTTGATCATATTGACATGGCACAATCTGCTTCGACGGACACAGTCAGGAGTAGCTACTATATAATCCCTGTCACTAACCTTCCTCTGTATGACATATGGACCACTATAGCGTGCTTGAAGACTTGAACCAAGAACAGGTAAAAATACCAAAACTTTGTCCCCAGCCTTAAATTGTATCTTAGCTTTTTTGTCAAACCAACCTTTCATTTTGGACTGAGCTGCGATCAGATTTTTGCTAGCCAACTCACAAGCCCTATGTAATTTGTAACGAAAAGAGCTGACATAATCTAGCAAATTTTCTTGCTTGAACTCACTCAACCAATTTTCCTGTAGTAATTTTAAAGGGCTACGCACATTATGAGCAAACACTAAATCTGCTGGACTAAAACCCGTAGATTCTTGCACAACTTCTCGAACGGCAAACATCAAGAGGTGTACCCCATCATCCCACTCCTTTTCAAATTCAAGGCAATAAGCACGAAGCATTGACTTAAGGGTTTGATGAAACCTCTCCAGTACACCCTGACTCTCCGGATGAAAAGCGCTTGAAAAGCGGTGGGTGATGTTCAGCTGATCGGCCACCTGTGCAAAAACACGAGACATAAAGTTTGTCCCCTGGTCAGTTTGAATTACCCTAGGGAGTCCAAACAATGAAAAGAACTTAATTAGTGCTTTTACAACAGCGGGCGCAGTGATTTTACGTATAGGTATAGCTTCAGGAAAACGCGTTGAGGCACACATAATGGTCAGTAAAAATCGATTACCGGATTTAGTGCGGGGCAATGGACCCACACAATCGACAATAACATGATCAAATGGTGCATCTACAGCTGGGATAGGATATAAAGGATATGGCGGTATGGGCGGATTTGACTTCCCAGAGATTTGACAAGTACGACACGTTTTACAGTGCAACTTCACATCCCGTTTTAACCCTGGCCAAAAGAACTGTCTCAAAATAGGATCATATGTTTTATTAATCCCTAAATGACCAGCTAAGGGGTTATCATGTGCCAAGCTAAGTATTTCACCACGAAACCGACTTGGTACAACAATCTGTGTGACAATGCTCCAATCATCCTGTGCAGAAGCATACGACGGTGTCCATTTACGCAACAGGACATAATTTCTAACAAAATAACCCGTAGCCATCTCTGCCAGCTTTTCCTCAGAAACAACCAATTCAAACAAAGACTTAAGTGACTGATCACATTTTTGTTCAGAAATCAGATGCCTTCGAGACATATGCTCACCCCCAACACTACACCATGGCTTCTGCAGCTCTAGTGAACTGTGTACATTTCCTTCATCTGACGCTGTGGAATTGACATCAAAAGGGTATAGACCGTGCGATAGCAGTAGAGCTACTGTCACATGACAACTCAGACTCTCCATCTAGATCCACCCTAAGGCCATCCTCTACAGTCAAGACATCACACTCCTTAGTTTTAGCCATAGCACGCGTCACAGCACACACCGGAAACACTGCAGGAAATTTCTTCTGCAACTCATCCGGGCCTTCAGCAACCAAAGAAACAGCAGTGACCTCGGGGTTCACTAGAATTTTTCCGCCAGCCAAATCATTTCCTAAAAGGAAATCTATTCCCTTAATAGGAAAGATGTCGCACGCAGCCACTGCGACTAGACCAGACACCAAATCTGACTCGAGCTTAACCGAGTGCATGGGCAAATTAACAAACTTCATGCCAAAGCCCTGCACCAACTCACTACAATTTAATGAAGTTTCATTTGAAAGAGGCAGCACATTTCGAAGAATAATAGACCTAGAAGCCGCTGTGTCACGTAAAATAGTTACTGGAACTTTTACGCTGCTATTAGTCAATGAAACAACACCCTTCATAATAAAAGGAGAATAAATGTCCAAATCCGCACATTCGGACTGAAAAGGGCGTGACCCTGAAGGGGTTTCAATTAACATAACAGGTTTTGGCTTCTTTTTATTCAACAAAAAAACAATTGTTGATCAACTGCCCACGCTTTTTACAATAAGCGCACACAGGCCTCACCTTAGCTGCAGTATCTTTAAAATTGACCTGCTCGCTATACCCTTGTGTGACCGAACCACGCTGTGATGGGGAGAAAAAAGATTTTTCAAAACTTTCTCTGTGCGTCAAAACATATTCATCTGCTAATATCGCAGCAGCAGACACGTTAGTCACTTTTTGTTCATTTAGGTATGTTGCAATTTTATCCGGTAGACGATTTTTAAATTCCTCCATAAGAAGCAAATCGCGAAGCTGATCAAAATTTTTCACGTCTTGTGCCGAACACCAACGATCAAAAAGCGCAATTTTCTCACGACCAAACTCAACATAACTCTGGCCCTCAGTTTTCTTATAGCTACGGAATTTCTGCCTATAAGCCTCAGGAACCAGCTCATAAGACCTTAAGACTGCAACTTTCACCTGATCATAATTTAAACTTACGTCAGGTGAAAGAGAAGCGTATGCCTCCTGGGCTTTACCCGTAAACACACACTGAAGCAGGAGAGGCCAAATTTCTTTTGGCCACTTTAAGGTCGTTGCTACCCTCTCAAATAACACGAAATATGTATCAACATCTCTCTCAGAAAAAGGCGGAATTAAACGAATGCATTTATTAACGTCATAGTCCATCTCCGCACCGCCAGCTTCACCAACCTGTCTAGCTCCTCTGACACGGGCCGCTTCACGTTTTCCTATCTCCTCTATTTCCAATTTACGAAGCTCAAAATCATGCTTAAGCTCTTTTTCCCTTAGCTCTAAGCGCCGCATTTTTACATGTAGCTCTAATTTACGCAGCTCAGGATCTGGATGCGCACCAGCACGGGGAAAAGAGCTCACGGGGGAAGGGAGTAATTCTTTTTCGGCTAATTCAGTGTGCACTTGAGATTTGATATTTTGTTTCGCTTCTTGTTTTGAGATAGGTATTTTAAAATGAGCACCAATAGAAAGCAACTGATTCTTAGTACATTGTTCAAATTTTTCAAGGCTCGGGTGAGCCACAAAGTCCTCTAAATCAAAATCCATAATGAGACCGAAAAACATGCAGTTTCGAAACGAAAGAGGACGGAGGAAAAAAAAAAAACAGCGTCAAGCCTCAAACCGCCAACAACAAAATACAAAGTAATCGCAAAATACAAATGCACTGTGAAGTGAAGTGATTACTCAAAATAGGCAGTATACAATTTAAACCAAGAATCAGCCCTTGCTTCCCCCTAGCTATCCTGCCTAACAAAATCTCACCTCTCTAACTTAACCCTTACTCTTCACACAGTTCTGCGGCGGGTTTTTATGCACCATAAACCAGTAAGTTTGTGAGCCGCTTTACGACACACAAAATCTTACGGATGTGCTCCCGAGATAACTGCTTTCACAGTTAACACTAGCCGCGTCCCCGTGACACTATTAAAACAACAAAATTAGGTGACATTCAAGGAACGACACCTCTTCAGCCTAACAGGAGAGCAAAGGCAAGTCAAACAGATCATGAGATTAACACTTCACTCACCTGCATTTCATGCGAGAACAATGTAAAAAAAAAAACGACGAGCCCCCATTTATGTTACGGTCCCACAAAATACGGGTCTAGGTTTCCGGGACCACAACATAAAAGATCGACAACGGAAGACATAATCCAAAATTAAGTATTTATTATAACTCAAACAACTCCCAAATTAACCATAACATGAGAGACGGGGAGCTCAGCAACACGGGAAGAGAATTGGAAAAACAACCCACAGCTGAGACTCCCCGCTCCAAACTCAAATTCAAAACTATAAACAATGAAGAATCAGTGGTGAGCGGCCTCCTCCAAGGACACTTCCTTCCGTTTTATCTCTGGTCCTTCCCGAGCACCACCAATCAAAACTAAGAAAAACGGAAACAAGACAACATTAACATAATTAAAGGACTCCAGTCCAGACGTGCGCGATACTCACGTAACAGGGGGTTTCGCATAGAAAGCCAATCCTCTTCGAGTATTTAAAAACGAGCCAATGGCGTGCAATGCCTTGGGGCTGCGGAAATTTGCATAGCGTACTCCGCCCTACTCCGTGAGTACAAAAGGAGGAAGTGAACGCAACCGCAGTATGTTTTCACTTCGGAGCCAAGAGAACCTCTTCACTACTGAAAGCCATTCTCACTGTTCAAGACTCTTCGAGACGAGCGTCCTCTGCAGTGTTGGTGTGACGGCGGTACCCAGCGAGATTCTGCATCGCCTGCGATCTGAGCAGTGGTCTGCCAGACTTTTGCTCCCTGGTCGCTTCAGCGCTGAAAGAGTGAATTTCCTCCTCTCATTGAAAGAGCTGCACGCGGCACGTCTTTTTAAAGACGGTTCGCCCGTGTTCTTCTGGGTGTGGTCGATTTCTGTCGTCATCTGATGGTCACGATCGCTGCTTTGTATGCCTGGGCATTCAGCATGCAGCAGCAGCGTTCGTGGATGACTCATGTTCCTTCTGTGGGAGACCCAATGATGGAGACTCAATGATCTCACTTGAGTGAGAGTCCCGGTCCCCCCCGCTCGATCGGTTTCCTCCATAGGGGGCCCGTCGACCCGGGGACCTGGTGATTTTACGGTGACGGTGTGGGACAAGGCCCCGACGATTTCTCGGGCCACACCTCCCGCCTCGGTGCGAGAGCCAGCGAGCGTTAGTTCGATTCAGTCGGCCGCTTCTTCGGTGGTACCGGCTGCTTCGGGCAGCGCTCCAGATGATGATGCGATGTCGATCACAGCATCACTAGGCGGGCTAGAGTCCTCGGGAGATGAGGATGCGGCTGCGTTGCCTCCTTCGGGAGTACCAGCGTTGTCCGCGTCGGATCCCGAGCTGACGGCCATGCTGTCTCGAGCCGCTGGGAGTATCGGGTTAGAATGGAACCCTCCGTCCTGCCCTGATCTCTCACGGATGGATAACTGGTTTTTGGACAAAGCTGCCGCCGCAAGGCCATGGCCAACTCCATTACCTTTTTTCCCCGAGCTGCATGTGGAGTTATCGCACTCTTGGGGGACTCCCCTGTCCACTCGAGAGCGCGATCTCTCCCCCGCCTTTCCCCCCCTCAATGGTGGGGCCGCTCGTGGGTGCACTGGGATGCCCCCGGTGGAGCGCTCTGTTGCGATGGCTGTGTCCACAGAGTGCCTCCTCCCGTGGTCCTCCTAGGCACCCATCCAAAGCCTGTAGGTTCTCGTCTGCGATGGCGGCGCTTTCCTGTAGAGCGGCGGGACAGGCGGCCTCCGCTTTGCATGCGATGAGCACTTTTCCAAGCGAAGATGCTCAGAGATATGCACGAGGGCGGGACTGATCCAACGGCATTCAAAGATTTGCGGTCCGCCACTGACCTTGCTCTCCGGGCAACGAGAGTGGCCGCTCGCGCCGTTGGTCAGGTGATGGCCACCAGTGTGGTCCAGGAGCATAACTTTTTGGCGGTGCAGTTCTCCACTGCCCAGGAGCAGACGGAGGCAATCAAACACATTCTGCCCCGGCGACCAGCTGCTTCCTCCACCCAGTCGTCGGCACAGATGCCTCCCGCTGCTCGGCGCCAAGGACGCCCCCCTGTGGCTCCCGCCCCGCCCCGCCCCAGCAGCAGCCTTCATCCGGGCCATGGTGTGGAGGAGGCCGCAGGCAGGCGTCACAGCCCCCTCAGGCCGCACGCCCCGGTAAACGCCAGGCTAAGCAACGATCCTGATACGGGCTGCTCAGTGATGAAGTTCAGTTTTTCCCAGGAGGCGGTAGCAGGCCCCCTCCTTGCCCCGGTGGAGGGCCGGGGGATAATCTTTTGTTCTCAACTCCCCGCTGCTCACCCACGGGTGGGCAGCGCCCTGAGTTGGTTAAAGAAAGGCTTGACATCATCACTGAGCACACAGACAGGATTGGGTGCGCTCAACGTCCCAGTGCGCCAGCCCACTCATTCCTCTCTGTCTCTGAGGGCGCGGAAGGGAGCGCGTGTCGTCCCCGGGCTACGCCCCTCCCTTCCCCCTCTATCGCCAGACCCCCGGCAGAACAGACCCCCGTGGAACGCTCTGCCTTCCCTGGTCTCTTCTGTCGGGGAGCGGGCTTCGACGGTGCATCCGGACGGGGTAACTCCTGCACGCATGCCGGTCGACCCACCTCGCTGCCCCTCCGGGGGGACGTCTGTGGTTCGAATGACCCCGCTGGTTCACTTCCTGGAAGCCTGGCTAGCGCTTCCTGGGCTGTCCCGCTGGGTCATCAGAACAATCAGATTCGGCTACGCGATTCAGTTCGCACGGTCTCCTCCCCGTTTCAGGGGAGTTCGCTCCACGATGGTCGGTGGCAATACCCCGGTCATAAGAGCGGAGATTGCGACCCTGCTGGCGAAGGGTGCAATCGAGACGGTCCCTCCAGCCGAGATGAGGTCCGGGTTTTACAGCCCCTACTTCATTGTCCCCAAAAAGACCGGTGGGTTACGACCGATCCTGGACCTGCGCATTTTGAACCATTCTCTCCATCGACTACCGTTCAAAATGCTCACAGCCAAACGCATCCTCGAATGCGTTCGGTCTCAGGATTGGTTTGCAGCGATCGACCTGAAGGACGCGTACTTTCATGTCTCCATTTTGCCTCGACACAGACCGTTTCTTCGGTTTGCTTTCGAGGGCCAGGCATATCAGTACACGGTTCTCCCATTCGGGTTAGCTCTGTCCCCTCGCGTCTTCACGAAGATCGTCGAGGCAGCCCTTGTTCCCCTTCGCGAGCACGGGGTTCGCATCCTGAACTATCTCGACGACTGGCTGATACTGGCACACTCTCGAGCTCAGGTTTGCGAACACAGAGACCTGGTGCTCCGGCACCTAGCCCGTCTGGGCCTTCGGGTCAACCGGGAAAAGAGCAAACTTTGCCCCGTGCAGAGGATCTCTTTTCTCGGCATGGAGATAGACTCGGTCGCCATGTCCGCGCAGCTCACGAACGAGCGCGCGAACGAGTGCGGTTCCACTGAAACTATTTCAGAGGCTCCTGGGGCATATGGCATCCGCGGCCGCGGCAACGCCGCTCGGTTTGCTTCATATGAGACCGCTTCAGCTGTGGCTTCGCGATCGAGTCCCGAGGTGGGCATGGCATCGCGGTTCGCTCCGAGTTCCAGTGACTCCAGCATGCCGCCGAACCTCCTTCCCGTGGTTGAACCTCAGCTTCTTACGGACCGGCGAGTTTCCAGGCATCTCGTTGTCTCCACGGATGCGTATACCACGGGTTGGGGTGCCATGTGCAATGGGCATGCAGCCGCCGGTTCCTGGACAGGAGCCCAGCGCCTCATGCACATCAATTGCCTCGAGCTGCTGGCAGTACGGCTCGCCCTGCACCGCTTCCGAGCGTTGCTCTCGGGCCAGCACGTGCTTGTCCGCTCAGACAACACTACGGCAGTAGCGTACATCAACCACCATGGGGGTCTACGCTCACGCTGGTTGTCGCAGCTCGCCCGCCACCTCTTGTTATGGAGTCAGAAGCACCTGAGGTCCCTTCGTGCAGTGTACATTCCTGGAGACCGGAACCAGGCAGCCGACGAACTGTCACGGGTCCGTCCTATCTCCGGCAAATGATGACTCCATCCCCAGTCGGTCCAGCTGATTTGGGACCTAGTTCGGGGAGGCACAGATAGATCTGTTCGCCTCTCGGGACTCAGCCCACTGCGCCCAGTTTTATTCCCTGACCGAGGGTACGCTCGGTTCAGATGCGCTGGCGCACAGCTGGCCACGGGGCCAACGCAAGTATGCGTTTCCCCCAGTGAGCCTCCTTGCACGGGTGTTGTGCAAGATCAAGGAGAACGAGGAGCAGGTCTTGCTGGTTGGCCCACCAAGACGTGGTTCTCCGAACTCATGCTCCTCGCGACAGCACCTCCTTGGCCTATTCCTCTGAGACAGGACCTTCTCTCTCAGAGACGGGGCACTCTGTGGCACCCTCGTCCCGATCTTTGGAGGCTGCACGTGTGGCTCCTGGACGGGACGAGGCAGGTTTGAGTTTGCTGCCACCTGCGGTGGCGGCAACCATCACTTCCGCAAGAGCGTCGTCCACGAGACACCTCTATGCTTTGAAGTGGAACCTCTTCGTCAATTGGTGTTCTTCTCGTGGAGAAGACCCCCGGAGATGTCCGATCGTGGTCGTGCTTTCCTTCCTGCAAGAAGGGTTGGAGCGCAGGCTGTCGCCCTCCACCCTTAAGGTTTATGTCGCGGCCATTGCCGCTTCTCATGAAGCAGTGGAAGGTAAGTCCTTAGGGAAGCACGACCTGGTCATCAGGTTCCTGAGGGGAGCGAGGAGGCTGCATCCGCCTCGTCCTCCCCTCGTACCCTCTTGGGACCTCTCGGTGGTTTTAAATGCTCTGCAGAGGCCTCCCTTTGAGCCTTTGCAATCAGTAGAGTTAAAGTTTCTGTCCATGAAGACTCCTGGTTGCATTGGCCTCCATCAAGAGGGTGGGGGACCTGCACGCCTTCTCCGTTGACGAAGCGTGCCTAGAGTTCGGGCCGGCTTACTCTCACGTGATCCTGAGACCCCGGCCTGGATATGTGCCCAAGGTTCCCACCACTCCCTTCCGGGACCAGGTGGTGAACCTGCAAGCGCTGCCCCTGGAGGAGGCAGACCCAGCCTTGGCACTGCTCTGTCCGGTACGTGCTCTCCGCACCTATGTCGACAGAACGCAGTGTTTCAGGACCTCAGACCAGCTCTTTGTCTGTCATGGGGGGAGCCAGAAGGGAAGGGCTCTCTCAAAGCAACGGCTGTCCCACTGGATAGTGGACGCCATTGCTTTGTCTTACCAGCAGCAAGGCCGTCCGTGCCCCCTTGGTGTGACGGCCCATTCCACTCGGAGTGTGGCCTCCTCTTGGGCTTTAGCGCACGGCGCTTCGCTAACAGACATCTGCAGAGCTGCAGGCTGGGCGACACCCAACATCTTCGCCAGATTCTATAATCTGTGAATTGAGCTGGTGTCCTCTCACGTACTCGTTTCCGCCGGTACTGGACCCGCTCAGGTGTCTTCGCTTGCTCGCCATTCCACTCCCCGGACTGGATAAGTGCGATATCTCCTCAGTTCTTCCATTGAAGTCTTGAGTCCTCCGGCACCGACGATGCGGCACCACTGCTGTTGCTCTGGATGCTGGCTAGGTGCCTCCATGTGCACGGTTCCCCATGGTAACCGCCTCATGTGTATTGTCCACTGTAAGCCTCTCTGAGCATGTGTCTTCCCTTGGCAAGCCTTCTGCCACCCCTGGAGTTAAATTGCAGTAGCCACCTGCGGTTGGTGCTCCAGTGTTCCCATATGCGTTCCTATGTGGCCATATGCGTATTTGTAAGTCCTCCCTTGGGTAGGCAACTGGTAGCATGTCCCTCCCGGGATATGTTTCCCAGTGTACCTTGGTAATCCTGTGTCAAAGTGGGATACCCAAAAAAAAAAAAAAAAAAGGGACGGTCCAGACTTTCGCAGGGCACTGGTAGACAGCTTGAAGATGGCGTAACTCGAAGTGACTACGAAAGGGATCGTCTCGGTTACGGATGTAACCCTCGTTCCCTGAGTAGGGAACGGAGACGTTACGTCTCCCTGCCACTTCTGCTGTATCGCTGGGTAGACGCCGAGTTCAGTCTTGGCTCCTCAGCGAAGACATACTGCGGTTGCGTTCACTTCCTCCTTTTATACTCACGGAGTAGGGCGGAGTACGCTATGCAAATTTCCGCAGCCCCAAGGCATTGCACGCCATTGGCTTGTTTTTAAATACTCAAAGAGGATTGGCTTTCTATGCGAAACCCCCCAATCTCCGTCACTTCTGACGTAACGTCTCCGTTCCCTACTCAGGGAACGAGGGTTACATCCGTAACCGAGACGTTTTGTGTGGATCTCACCTCAAGGACCAGAGCCCAGTTGCGTGAAACCTCTGAAGTAGTTTGACTTAAGGTATCCCTAAGGGGGAAAAGAGCTTTGCAACAAACGTCTTAATCGTCACCCTTACCTGTTTATACTAAGCATTTCACAATAGTTTCTGGCAAAACACGGCAATGGAGAAGTAGTTTCTATAGTTACAAAATCTCCCACTACAAACAGAACATAATGGACCACTGACTTTTAAACAAGTTTAACATTAAGCAATAAGCTGTGTCACAGGCATCACCTGAGCTCAGTCTTAGCTCCTCAGCGAAGAAACATATCAGCATATTGCTGACATCCTCCTTTTTATACCCACAAGGTAAGGCAGAGATATACTATGCAAATTCGGCAGACCCATGGCATTTCTTTGCCATTGGCGAAGTGAAACGCCAACTTTTCATTTAGACCCTAAAGAATGAAATTAACTTCATTCTTTAAATTGATGAAAATGGCATTATATGACCCCTTTATTGCGATCTGGCCTGTTCATTATCACAACAACAGAGCCTGGTGGCTTGAGAATTGAAAGGACCGAAACTTTTGAACATGGATAAGCAATACACAAATGACTAGAGGGTACGGGGGAAAAAAACCTTAACTATCAAAAGGACAATAAATCGCTGTGGACATTCAAATGAAGGAAAATGCACATATCTACTGTATCTAATTTACAAATGTAAATGTAAATCTACTGTAAATGCAGGTACACTTGCTTACTCGATCTGTCACAATACTCTGCTCTATAGGCTTCATTGAACAATATAAATGAGAACATATGTTTAAGTTGCTAAGAGTGGTTGCTAGAGGTGTTGTGTAGTGATATGGTTATATTGGAATCGGTCAATCATTCTGACTAGTCAATAGCTGTGTTTTATTCACGATAAAACAGCTATTGACCAATCAGAATCAAAAAATTTAACTAACTGTTTTATATTAAACTATACATCTGTACTACAAGATTTGAGTTATGAAGATTATTAAATCCTTTATGGGAAGAGAGTATTTAAATGAATCATGCAAGGTGATTTACTAAGGTTTGCGCTAGTCAAATTGACTGGTATTTGCATTATTTAATGCACAAAAAGCATGTCATAAACCAGATGCTAATTTGTGCTGCACTTGGTAGATGCTTTAGTCATTATGGAAATGGTCCAGCTGCATCTGTTCTTTCATTTGCATGTTGTCAGTAGATCACACGCAGAACTTTCCACTCCAATCTGCGCTTTTTTGGAACTGCATTCTCGCGATAATTTACCTTGTTTAGTAAAACTGGCCCCAAGTCTCATAGTGCTTGGAAATATTAAATACATTTAGTTTTAATGAGTTTGAGTTGAAACTTCTCAACAGCCCTTATAGTCAATGTGTGCTTAATTTCAATGAAAAAGTGCAGATTTTACATTCGTCAAAATATTTGTAAGTGTTTTCCACAGAAAAAGAAATTAAGTTTTGAAAATGATGAAACAATTGTTATCTTCCGGTTTACTATTAATTTATGATTATCATGTCCTCCACAGCTCTGAGGATACATATGTCCTCAGCCACCAAAGAGGTGCTGGACGAGTTTGGCTACTTTGAACTCCAGCTGCGAGGAGACGTGGAGATGAAGGTATGGAGTGATTAAAATGTATAAATAAATTATTATTTTTTCTAAATTATTTTTATATACATTGTTTTCGATTTTTTATTTATTTATTGATTTTTGATGACCATCTTGCATCATTTAAAAGTGACCCAAATCAGATATCTGCATTTACACTATACACTATATATACATTTACGCCAAACAACCCAAGTTTGACATACTGTCCCAGAAAATCTTAGGCAGAAAAGGAAAGTGATTTGCAAAGGATGCAGATAAAAATGTATAATTCAAGACTTTGCTTTCCGCACCATCTTTAAAGGCCAACAAAACATTGGGTTGAGCCTTCGTCCTTCATTGTACTAGTGATTGAGTTGACATCATTCGCCACCTTTGCTTTTTCAATGGGGTACAACTCGCATTAATAGGGGAATATCTGATCTGTTTGCTTACATGGCAGACTCAAACGTATTCAATTCATATGAGATTCATTTCCACATATGAATGAGGGCTGAAACCAATCTAAGGTTAAAAAGGAATCCATGTGCTTTTTCCTGCTCATGGGTCATATCCGATCTATGACACATGGGTGTGAAAAAATATGAATTAGGTCACTTACATGGTCACAACCATGTAATGTAAATGCGGCCTATGCCTCTGTTTTTTTCATTAAGAAAAGAGCATATTGCTGACATATTGTTGGTTAGTTCCTCCAGTGGGCTGAGTGGTCATTAATGCATGCTATTGATCGGTGTTCTTCCTCTCTTTCAGGGTAAAGGCAAAATGAGAACGTATTGGCTTCTGGGAGAGAAGACAGAAGTCTATGTTATCTGAGATCACTGTTGATGACAGGAAGTCACCAGGATCAGAGCCACTGCTTCTTAAATTTGTTCCTTGTCTCGCTCTTACATAGAACAACACATTATAATACCTTTTGAGGGAGGTCAATTCAGGTATATTTCATACCTGCTTAAAAACTGCAAAAATTGTATAGAAGTGTTTTTTTTTTAACAATGAGGTTTTCTTGCGGAGAGAGTCCGTCTTTCCAGGTGAAATTCTTATTTTTTGTGCTTTCTATATTCAGATTTTTGGAAACTGGTGATATGTATTTGACATTTTCTTAAAGTGTTAAGTGCATTGAATAGTGGTTGTCAGAGTGATGTTTTATCAATGTAATATTTGTACATATGTATATCCAAGACATTGTATGATATTTTGTTCAATAAACTGAATTAAAAGCAGGTTATTATGTTGTCATTATTAGAAAAGGTTCTTGTAAATACAGTCTTCACAGATATAATGAATTATGAATATTAATGAATCCTTCCTGAAGGGTGCTTTTCGACTCAACGCACCTTCCAAAAGGGATTTGCAGCTTATCACAAGAGAAAAAGTTAAATTCGCACACTTAAATATCTTACTCTACCTCAGAGCTTCATTAACTGCAATTCTCAAAAGCTAAATGCTCTAAAAAAAAAAATCTCATCGTTGTATTCATCTTATTCAGGTCATCTGATAAATTATCTAAACTATAAATACATGATATGATCCACAGATTATTCCCAACTTCTACTAAAAGTAAAACCTTGAAAGTTTCTTTAAATGGCTCATAATGACATTTTTGTACAAGTTGATATGCATTTTTTGGGTCTAAATGAAAGAAGTTCGACGCAGGACGTTTCTAAATGGTTGGTTAACGTATTGTCACTTTCATCTATTTTCTGGCAGGGTAGATTAGTGAGATATGAATGTTGTGTGTTTACTTATGTATGTTAGTTTGTTGACAGATTGATGTTACAGGTAATGGTCATGAACAACTTTTTTTCGTGATTTGCAAAGATTAATTTAAAGGTTAATAAAGCTTTACACTTACTTCTGGAGGTGCAGCAGGAAAATGAATAGTTTCTTTTCTGGAGCACCTTTACCAGTTTTATATTGACTTTCGTTTATAATGCAGTATGGTGAGAAATGATTCGCGCAAACATGAAAGCATTGACATTGATCATGGGGAACATTCTCTTCGGAAACAAAACTCAGCCACTGCATCTACAGCAGGTCGGATTTGGGAAGAACATCAAAATGACTGCTGTGTTCGTTATTACACCCAAAAACAGAACACCACAATCCCTTAGACGCCATTCTATTCCAGCGTATCAATAATGCCGGACTACGATGACAGCTCGCTCAGGGCGGAGATGCGTTGAAACGCTGCTGTCAATCAACAAACATGGGAAGGGCGTCTGAATTAGTGACGTCAAAAATCGAACGGTGTTCTGACAATTCATGCTAACCCATCGAGATTTCCTACTTACCGGTTATGCGCATGTGCAGACTCACAGTTTTTTTTTTATTTTTTTTTTATTTTATTTTTTTTTACAAAAGGTACATTTTCCTGTTATAATGTATAATTTCCCTTTAAAAATGCTTACTACCATATGAATATTTGTACGGTCAGCCAGCTGAAAAGGAATAACTGAAAGTTTCAGTTACTAAGAAAAGGTGTACTTTGACAAGTCAAAGATGAATATTTTATGATAATTTTTACTTTTCACACCGTTTTAAAAATAAAAACAGTAGTCTACAGTACACAGCTACTCATAACTTAGAATTGTATTAGAATTGTATTTCATACGACTTTAATCGGCATTCTGTGATCAATTCGCGCAACGGTAGCATTTTTCGCAAGGCAGCAAAAATCGACAGAACAACGGCTCAATTTGAGGCAGGGGAAACAATGAGATGTACAAAGATGTACAAACACATTTTAGTACAATCAACTTTTAAAATTGCATGACCCCTTTAATACAGGACCAAAAGATTGTTGTGAGTTCTAATAATATAGGTAATCTGACACAATAAAGCTATATATACATAGCCTATTTATATTTACATTTAGCAGATGATTTAGCAGACAGAAAAAAACCCTGAAACGTTGACTTCTATTATAATATGCTATACGTTAGCACATTATAATACAACTTAATAGGCCTATATATTTATAGAATATCATTTATAGTAGGCCTCATCAATACTGAACCACAAAGATATATAAAGCCATGGATTTGAATAGTTCATAAAATATTTTATTTTTAACTTGCACAAATACATCATAACATCCTGTGCAAAACAATAATACATTAAAAAACTCATTATAAAGAAAATATAAAATATTGCACTCAAATACTGCATTCAGGCAATGCAACATCTGTATGTATGTACATGGAAAAACTCACAGAAACAAATAAACCTCCAGACTAAGCACATTGTGCAGCTATAATCCATGTGTACTTTTTTTTTTAACTTGAACAAATACATCCTGTGCAAAACAATAATACATTCAAAAAACTAATTATAAAGAAAATATAAAATATTGCATTTAAATACTGCATTCAGGCAATGCAACACCTGTATGTATGCACTTGGAAAATCTCACAGAAGCAAATAAACCTCCAGACTAAGCACATTGTGCAGCTATTTTTTCCATGTGTACTTTTTTCATTTCTTGCAGCAGCGAGTAGTTGTTTGTCCTCTAGAGCTGCATGATAATCATGATAATCTCTAGAGCTCTGTGCAATCTCATAATTCAGAGTGATGATCAGCTCACTTTTTATTAGTCCAACAGAACTTTTTTTTTTCATACATCTGACCATTTATTTTTCATTGACGGACAAGGAACCTTAAAATCGCTCCCTCCTGTGCCCGCAACCTCTCGCTCCTCTTATGATTGTCTCCCGATGCGTGCTGCTTCACATCATACACTCCGCCGTGACAGACAGAAAAAACACGACAGCATATGGTACAGTTGGCCTTGTATTCATTCTCCCTCAAGTATTCCAACCACGGGTAGTCTTTTTCCCATTCTAATCTATATTTTTGCACTCTTTTTTTTTTCGCCGGCTGCTCTGAGGTAGTCATTTTTACATTTCCCGCTGTTGTCACTTGTCATCATCGTTGCTACATTACGTAACTCACAACAATAACTAACGACCAATTAAAAGGGCATCCTCTGCTGATGTTCCAATGCTGCTAAGCGGCTGATCATAGACAAACGGGGAGAAATTAGTATCCACCACACAGTTGATTTTCTTTTTTTTACCACATCATAGCCTACAAATGTCTTCGCTCATAGTCTGTCTGACAAGCTATGTGTCTGTCATGGATTTACACTGAATTGATTTTCAAAAATATGGAACAATCAGTTCAATACGGAACAAGACATTTATGTGTCAAATACGGGAAGATTCCGTATTATATGGAACGGTTGGCAACCCTAGTCTGGAGTAATGAGTTTAGGTAAAAGCAGAGCCAGTGGTTGTTCTGTTGGTAAGCATCAGTGTCTTAAATTTTATGCGAGCGGCAATTGGCAACCAGAGCAATTTTGTGAGGAGAGGTGTGACGTGTGCTCTCTTTGGCAGTGAGTTATGGGAGATGTAGTTTGAGAGGGAATGACAAAGTGGAGCCCTCTGGTGGCTCTCAAGGGCACTCCAGCTGGTGACCGTTACCTAAGAGCAGCTTCCAGATGCTCCTAAAATTGTCCAGGAGTGAGGTGGAGCATAGACAGACCCGGGGGAGCAGAAGAGGGCCTGGAGACTGAGGCGGAGCAGGCGGCCTTCTTGCCCGAAGACACAGGCGTGGTGGCGGCCATCTTGTCCGAAGGCACAGGCGTAGAGGCCTTGGATGAGCCCGATGTGTATGCAGCCCACACACACAATATGGCTGTGGCCATTAGTCAGTGCTTCATTTTCAGGCACAGGAACAGGCTCAGGAAGTGGAACAGGAGCAATCTGGGGCGAAGACCATGAAGGCACTGCAAGCATAACAAGTACAGCAAGCTATAAGTACAGCAAGCACAGCAAGTACTGTAAGCACAGCAGTGTAGCAAGCATTTAAGCAGCAACAGCAGTACAGAGCTGGAACAACAAAAACAGCAAAAATTGAATGTACTGTACATGTAAATGTACATCAAGCACAGCAGCACAGCAAGTAGCCTACTGTAAGTACAACAGTGCAGCAATCATTTAAGAACCAACATCAGTGCAGACCCAGAAGAATAAAAAGAGCAGAAATTGCATGTAGCCTACATGAAGAACAGAGAGGTTCAGAAGTACAGATAGGATGAAATCAAAATGAACAGGTCTGATGAGAACAAACACAGAATGAAGTAAAAAACCATTTATAATCCAAAAGTAAGAAAGATTAGTACAGCTCTTCATGCTAGTTAGCTTTGCATAACTGGTTAGCATGCTAACCAGTTGCCATTATTTCTAATGTGGCTCTTCAGCTATCACCATAAGCTATATGCTATTACCATACGCTATATAATCATAACATGCTAATCTGGTTAATCTGTTATGGAACTTTCAGTCCTAAATTAGTAGTGATATTTGTAGTATCACTACTAATTTACTGTACATCTTTTATAATGGCGAACATATCAGATGCGTGTCTAACGTTACCTCTGAGTGCAGGTAAGGACACATTCGAGCTCTTCTCGGTGAAGCTGGAGCTGGAATACTTCGAGAAACAGATCCGTGGTCTCCTGGTGAAGCAAGCTGAGCTGTTGGATCGGCGTTCAACGCTTGAAGCATCACGCGCCGATGCTCACAAATCAGTGGTTAGAAACGTTAACTATTTGACTCCGACTTCGTCTACTCCGTGTGTTCCTCTGCCCAGGAGGACGCGATCATCTCGGGCTTCATTCAATCCGGCACCGACACAAGACCATGGACCATGGATCACACAGCGGAAGACACAAGACAGGACCAGAGCTACCTCTCTGCCCCTCCCGGTCTTCGAGATCTCCACTCGGAACCGCTTCTCCCCTCTTCGCGAGCCGGAACGCGACGCCGCCGTGATCATCGGCACATTCATGGTCCGTCATGTCCGCGCTACCTTGGGTAAAGGTAAGGTGCGCACTCAATGCTTTCCTGGTGCTCGTGTTCTTTATGTCGCTGCACAGGTTCCCAAGATCCTAAACGGGGAAGAGTGCGTCGGAGCTGTTGTGCTGCACGCGGGAGTGAACGATATTAGGCTGCGGCAGACGGAGGTTCTGAAGAAGGACTACATGAGCCTGATCGAGACGGTACGCAGCACAGCGCCTAAAGCAACGATCATTGTGTCTGGACCGCTTCCCACGTACCGACAAGGACAGGAAAGGTTCAGTAGACTTTTTGCATTAAATGAATGGTTAATGTTATTGTGTAATGAACAGAAACTGCTCTTTGTAAATAATTGGCATCTGTTTTGGGAGAGACCCAGGCTCTATCGTGCAGATGGACTCCATCCCAGCAGAATCGGAGCGGCTGTTTTGTCGGACAACATCTCCAAGACGTTACACACCAGATGACTAGTAAGTCAAAGTCCAAATCACAGCCTTTGTTGTCCAAACGTAACTAATATGCATAGTGTGGAACATTACATAGAAAATGTGTCTATTCCTTGTTTAGTGAAGCCAAACAATAAATCTAGTGTAGGATCTAGCAAAAATCTTATTGTAATTAAACCAGAAAATCTAAATATCAGTGAACAAAAACAATTTCTAAAGCTAGGTCTTCTAAACATTAGATCGCTCACACCTAAGGCGGTTATTGTAAATCAAATGGTGACAGATAATAATTTCGATGTTCTGTGCCTTACTGAAACCTAGCTTAAACCAAATGAGAATTTCAGTCTAAATGAGTCTAGTCCACCAGGATACTTATATAAGCATGAGCCTCGTCTGATCGGCCGTGGCGGCGGTGTTGCAACAATCTATAAAGATATTTTTAATGTTACTCAGAAAACAGGTCACAGGTTTAATTCATTTGAAGTACTTGTGCTAAATGTTACGCTCTTAGATGTAAGAAAGAAATCCATATTATCTCTAGCCTTGGCTACTGTATATAGACCTCCAGGGCCATATGCTGAATTCCTAAAAGAGTTTGCAGACTTTCTCTCGGATCTATTGGTGAATGTCGATAAAGCAATACTTGTTGGAGATTTTAACATACACGTAGATAATACAAATGATGCTTTAGGGGCTGCGTTTACAGACTTATTAAACTCCTTTGGGGTCAAACAAAACGTCAGTGGTCCCACTCATCGTCTAAATCATACACTAGATTTAATTATATTATATGGACCCAATCCAACTGATATAGATATTATACCGCAAAGCGATGATGTCACTGATCATTACATGGTGACTTGCATAATACGTACTGCTGAAATATGTCATGTTGCGCCACATTATAGACCAGGCAGAACAATCCTTCCAACCACTATAGATAGATTCTCAAATACCTGATCTTACCTTATCTATACCTAGCTTACCTGATCTATTTAAGCTGCTAAGTGAACCCAAACAAACAGATGAATTAGAGGAAATGACTAGCAGTTTGAGCACCATTTTCACTACTACATTAGATATTGTTGCACCAATTAGGTTAAAAAAGGTTAGAGAGAAAACTAAAGCACCCTGGTACAACAGTGCAACGCATGCTATCAAGAGAGAAACTTAGAGCGTAAATGGAAACAAACTAATTTAGAGGTCTTTAGAATCGCGTGGAAAGACAGTATGTCACTGTAACATGGTTCAGGGAAGAAGGAGGCAGGAACCGGATAATAATCAAAAATAAAACTTTATTTAAACAAAATAAACAAACAAATTACCTGCCAGCAGCCCCTCGCGGACGACTGCTGGCTACCCAAAATAAAACATAAATACCGGCCAGCAGCCCCTCACGGACGACTGCTGGCTTACCAAATAAAATATAAAATACAAATAAAAGCAGGCCTGTTCCTCTCTCTCCATCATTCACTCCGTCGCTCCCCCTTTATGGCTCCGCTCCTTCGTGAGAGATGCGAGACCGGTGTGCCTCGCAGGTGCTGCTCATTAGCAATCGCACCACCGGCCTCGCGACTTTCTCTCACGTCCCTCGGCCGTCCTGCTCACCACAGTCACGTTATAAAAAGGCCCTAAAAATAGCCAGGGCTGAGCATCTCCGCAAACTAATAGAAAATAACCAAAATAATCCAAGGTTTTTATTTAACACCGTGGCTAGACTAACAGATAAACAGACATCACCAGAGCAAAATATACCGTTACAGTTTAGTAGTAATGATTTTATGAATTACTTCAATGAGAAAATAGAAAGCATCCGAAACACAATTATAAGCGTACAATCCTCTATGGTGTCTTATGATTCAGCCTCAATTATGGCCCCCCTAGAACAACTACACCGCTTTACAACGATAGGACAGGAAGAGCTAAATAAACTTATCATTGCATCTAAACCAACAACATGTTCATTAGATCCAATACCCACTAAAATACTGAAAGAACTATTACCTGTAGTGGAAGAGCCTCTCCTCAAGATTATTAACTCGTCTTTATCTTTAGGTCATGTTCCAAAAATATTCAAGCTGGCAGTAATAAAACCTCTCATTAAGAAACCGCAATTAGATCCAAATAACTTAGCAAATGACAGACCCATTTCAAATCTTCCATTATGTCCAAAATACTAGAAAAAGTAGTGTCCGCTCAGTTGTGCTCTTTTTTGCAAGAAAATTATATCTATGAAAAATTCCAGTCAGGATTCAGACCGCATCATAGTACAGAAACTGCGCTAGTTAAAATTACAAATGATTTACTTTTAGCTTCTGACCGAGGCTGTATCTCAATACTAGTCCTATTTGATCTTAGCGCTGCGTTCGACACTATAGATCATAAAATACTCTTGGATCGACTACAAAACTACACTGGTGTTCAGGGACAGGCATTAAGCTGGTTTAGATCGTACTTATCGGACCGTTATCATTTTGTCTGTTTAAATGGGGAAAAATCAAAGATAACGTTAGTAGACTATGGAGTACCGCAAGGATCGGTTTTAGGCCCTCTGCTATTCTCAATATATATGCTTCCACTTGGTAATATTATAAGAAAACATGGAATTAATTTCCACTGTTATGCTGACGACACTCAATTATATATTTCATCACGACCAGATGAAAACACTAACTCATCTAAATTGACAGTGTCTCAAAGATATAAAATGCTGGATGACGCGTAATTTCCTGCTATTAAATTCAGATAAAACAGAGGTATTACTTATTGGTCCAAAAAACTACTCACAAAACTTCTTACAATACAACTTTAATATAGACGGATGTCCTGTTACTTTATCCACTACAGTTAAAGACCTGGGTGTTATCCTAGACCGTAACTTGTCTTTCGAAAATCATATTTCATATGTTACAAGATAAGCCTTTTTCCACCTTAGAAACATTGCTAAGCTACGTAACATGCTATCTGTCTCTGATGCAGAAAAGTTAGTTCATGCATTCATGACCTCAAGACTAGATTACTGTAATGCTTTATTAGTTGCTTGTCCTGCATCCTCAATAAACAAGCTACAGTTAGTACAAAATGCAGCTGCTAGAGTTCTTACTAGGTCAAGAAAATATGATCATACAGTATAACACCAATTTTATCATCTCTACACTGGTTACCTATTAAGTTCTGTATCAATTACAAAGTACTACTACTGACCTATAAAGCCCTAAATGGTTTAGCGCCTATGTACTTAACGGACCTTCTTTCGCCCTACAATCCACCGCGTTCCTTAAGATCACTAAACTCGAGGCTTCTGGTCATTCCTAGGATATCTAAGTCCACTAAAGGAGGGAGGGCGTTCTCACATTTAGCTCACATTTAGCCTTCCCGATACGGTCCGAGGCTCTGACCCGCTGACACAGTTTAAAACTGGATTAAAGACGCATCTCTTTAGTCAAGCATTCACATAATGCTTACTTTTTAGTCCTCTGTTATGTCATACGGAACCATTTGCCACTGAAACTGCTTAACGCACCAGTGGGTCTCGACAGCCTTTTAGACAAACGGGTCGGCGCGTATGGTTTGGTTGCGGAGAGTTTGGGTTGCGGAAAGTTTGTGTGAGAGTGGTTTTCTAACACCGACTCCCGTATAATGGAAATCATTATGAACATCAGCTATGCTAATTATTTCCCATCTGCCTTTCTGCTGTTATCTCAGGACGCTTGTCCCGAGAAAAATGGTGTCCGTCAGGTCCAGTTTTGTATCCAGCCTCTCAAGGGGATTCGGATGCCCCAACGCCTGTGATGAGAAGACCAAAGCCTGTGAAGAGACGACTCAACGCCGGCGATATGTTATGGCGCTGTTTTTATATATAAACAATATTTATATTTAATATTTATATATAAACAACCCGGTCTCATCCCAAGACGTCATATAACTGACGTTTTGGGACGTCTTTTGACCATACGTCAATATTCGCCTTTTTAGGGCCCCTAAACGTCGGTAGATGAGGTTATGGGAACCTAACTCTACCCCATACCTAAACCTAACCCTAAACCTAACCCGTCACCTAACTGACGTTAAAGGTAAAGCGTCAGTTGTATGACGGCCCGGGATCGCCATCTACCGACGTTTAAGGGGTTCCTAAAAAGGTGGATATTGACGTATGGTCAAAATATGTCCCAAAACGTCAGTTATATGACTTTTTGGGATGAGACTGTGTTAATATAAACAATATGATTGTTAGCCAGAGGAGAACTGGCCCCCGACTGAGCCTGGGTTCTCCCAAGGTTTTTTTCTCCATCCAATCTGATGGAGTTTTGGTTCCTTGCCACTGTTGCCTTGCTTTTGGCTTGCTCAGTTGGGGATATTTAATATTTAATATTTAACAATATTATTGATCTGTGTTGTACTACTTTCATGTTATCACTGTGAAGCTGCTTTGATACTCATACTTTGGAGCTCAGCTGTGCTCCAAAGATGGCGCCTGTGTGTTCGGCTGGCCGTCGGTCTCTCTCGTAGTTATTTTTATGGATATATCTATGGATGTCTATCTGGGCTTCAAATTGCTGCACACGTCTGGTCTATGACCGACAGTCACTCCTGAACATTCGCACCTCATTTATGGACTTTTACAAGCAGGATGTAGAGCACGTTTTTAATCAAACACACAGAAACACCACTACGAATACATTGGAATGTATTCGCCAGTGGCCGCTTTTCACTTCACGGAGGAAATGCAGAAGGAAACGCGGGAGTCGGGTGGATGCATCATCAGATTGAAAGCTATTGAAAGACTCAGGAACGTTGAAAATCCAAACCATATGTCGGACGGCGATTATGTTGCCCGGCGACCGCTGGCTCATCGGTGGCTTCAATCTATCATTCCCCCGCAATCTTCACCTGTCCATTTGGTTGGCTTACCTCGGGTTGGCCGCTGTCATCGGCAAAACGGTGTGAATCCCGGAAATCTACGTTCTCTGAAGAAAGGCGGAGTTTTCCGCGATGTGATTCATCCGCCCAAAATGGCACTGATCTCCTTGGTCAACAAAACCTTCCTGCTCAACGACTTCTTCTCCTCTCATAGTTTGGATTTCATGTTCATCACGGAATCCTGGACTACGGTTGGTGATCTAACCCCCTTTTCTGAACTAGTTCTGAATGTGGTGCCATCGATTGCTAGACTTCACTTCCTGCTCAGCTACTGTTCGGACGCTCCTGCTTACTGCTCCGCGTTTTGCTCAATCGCTTTAATATTTTTTATATATTTTATCTCCTTTTCACCTAATTTTAACTTCAGCAAATCAGCACAGTGCTCAGACGCTGGGATTACTTAAAAAGTACTTCACACTTTTTTTCAACCAGCCTCTCACTGCTTACATTCCGGGGAAGAGAAAACACAACTCCCAGTCCCTACATTCATAAGGATAAGAAAATGCCTCTTCTGGAATCTACTTGCTGCTCTAACTGCCACAGACTTTTACAAAGGATAGCAGTTCTTGAATCAAAGTTAAATTTGGGACTGACAAACCAGACGGAAGGCACAACAGAGCTCCGACATGGACGCCCTCAGCACACAGCCGGTGAGTCCCATAAATCTAGTGCTCCTCGACAGGCTATTCTGACTGTAGAGAAACAAGCCGATCGACTTACAAATCGATGGCACAAACAGGGAGCGAGACACAAAGGCACTCGAGACATCAGATTGTCACGAGCACCACATATTTCAGCAGTAGCATCATCTACCCCAGATACAGCTCTGACAAGGATTGCAAACACTTGTCTCCTACCACCGCCTATTCATCTTGAGAACAGATTTGAAGTATTAATGAATGCGGAATCCCTGAATTTGACGAATGTGATCGAACACAGACTGAGTCAGCCTGTAGCTAACACTGATGCTAACCGGCGCTCAAGGTCGAGCAGACAGCGGCGCTCAGCTCAGAGCACAGCGGGGCCCATGACTCTGATAGTGGGCGACTCCATAATCAGAAACATTAGTAGCAATGATACAACTACATGCTGCCTTCCACAAGCAACAACTTCTAATGTAAACAGGGAACTTCAGAACATTCTTATGAAACATAAGACTGCAAATCGACTCATCATTCATCTGGGGAAAAATGATATTCATAAAGAGCAACTCCTTAAGAAGGATTTCAATGAACTTTTTGAAACACTTAAAAGACTTAAAGTTAAAACATTCATCAGTGGACCACTCCCAGCAAGAGGAACAAACAGGTTTTCATGGTTGCTTGGGCTCAACACATGGCTGCAAAAAACCTGCAATATGAAAGGAGTCAACTTCATTGACAACTTCAATCTTTTCTGGAGTCAGAGGCAACAGTCTCAATGGGATGGCCATCACCAAAACAAACTTGGTTCAAGAGTGCTAAAGGACAATATCTACTTCTCCCTCCATCATCCTGTGTGTGCCAATCCATTCAACCTGAATGGCACTCACACACCTGGACAGAGTATGAACAACCACAGGACTTCACTTCAGCACCTGAATGGACATATTGCTGACACATCACACAAGGACAATGATAACACCACTCAGCCACAACAACCTCTGCTCACGGATACAATCTCAGCAGAGCCCTGCCCACAGAGCTCACCACAGTCAGACTATGACATATCAGAACTGCTCCCAGATTCAGCACCCAAGGACGACTTTCTGGAAAACAGCGAGGGAAACCAGGACAGCATTTTACACCCTCCAATAACACCAGAGCAACAGCCCATCTCACCTGACACGTTATCCGTCTCTCCAGCATCTCCACTTCTGTGCTTCTCAGAGAAAATGGAACAACTGGTGTCTGCTGGAACCAAACTATCACACTCTTTTGCTGCAAGCCC
This sequence comes from Pimephales promelas, assembly GCF_988280905.1. Classification (NCBI taxonomy): domain Eukaryota; kingdom Metazoa; phylum Chordata; class Actinopteri; order Cypriniformes; family Leuciscidae; genus Pimephales; species Pimephales promelas. Next base: position 11,422,044 of record NC_142772.1, on the reverse strand, counting down.
CCAGATACCAACCAAAAAACGGCAGGCCCCACAACCACCAAAGCCTGCGGGCCCAGCTCGCCCTCCCCCTCCTCCTCCGAGAGTTCTTCGGCCTCTGCCACAGCGCCAGGGCCGACACCCTCCCCCATCGGCTCGAGGTGAACCAAAAACAACTGATACCAGCTCTAAGTGATATATTTCGGGTCCTCACTATGAAAACAATAACTTTATCAAATGTTTACAGAACAAGCGGGAACCCAGTGTGCCTGAATCTTTCTCTATTGCTGTTCATTTACATAATAGAAAATCTAAGGTCTTCAACAGCCATTCAGCAAACCCATCTAATCTGGTGCCTATTACACGCCAAACTAAGACTGCTGTGGGGACAAAAAGTAAGACTATTAAGTTAGCAGTTTTAAACATCCGCTCCATTAAAAATAAATCACTTCTAGTCAATGACTTAATAACCACACACAACCTGGACTTCATGTTTCTAACTGAAACTTGGCTAGAAGACAGCTGTAGTGCAACAGTCCTAAACGAAACATCCCCTCCAAATTTTACTTATATGAGTGTCTCCAGAGCGGGTAAGAGAGGTGGGGGTTTAGCTGCTCCTTTTAAAGATGTTTATCATTGTAAGCAATTATCATTTGGGAATTACCCCTCTTTCGAATATCTGGGTATTGTGTTAAAAGGTGCTCCACGTATTTTACTTATCATTGTTTACAGGCCTCCAAAATACTCTCCAGCCTTTGCTGAGGACTTTACAGTACTGTTATCAACAATTGCCTCTGAGTTTGACTGTTTTGCCATTGCTGGAGATTTTAACATTCACATAGATAATGCAGAAAACAAAATGGCAAAAGAAATCAAAACTGTTTTAAAAACTTTTGATCTGACACAGCATGTACATGGTCCCACACACAATCGTGGACACACTCTAGATTTACTAATCAGTAACATGCAGAACGTATGTGGCGGAAGACAAAACTTGTAGTCCATTATAACATCTACAAAGACAGCATCTACGCTTTCAATAGGGAACTAGGCAAAGGGAGACAAATTTTCTTCTCAAATATTATAAACAGCAATATAAACAACACACACACTCTTTTTGCTACTGTAGATAGACTGACAACCCCCCCCCCCCAAGCCAGATTCCCATAGAAATGCTCTCAGAAAGGAAATGCATTGAGTTTGCTTCTTTCTTCTCTGAGAAAATCAATAACATCAGAAAGCTGATCAGCACATCCTTGAGTTGCTCTAGGGTCAGGCAGATCAGACCACAACCTGAGAAGGTAGTTACTATGTCTGATTTCGAAGAAATTGATGGCACAATTTTGGTAGAAACCGTACAGCACCTTAAAACATCAAACTGCACCCTTGACACACTTCCCACATCTTTTTTCAAAAGTGTGTTAAACTGTAGAAGCAGATCTCCTAGAAGTGGTAAATGCCTCCCTTCGCTCTGGGAGTTTTCCGAACTCCCTGAAAACTGCAGTTGTCAAGCCCCTCCTGAAAAAGAGCAATCTGGATAAGACCATCTTAAGTAATTATAGACCGATCTCAAAACTTCCTTTCATAGGCAAGATCATTGAAAAGGTTGTCTTCAATCAGCTGAACAAATTTTTAAGCTCAAATGGATATTTTGACAATTTTCAATCTGGTTTCCGATCGCATCACAGCACGGAGACAGCGCTCATAAAGATAATAAACAATATTCGCTTAAATACTGATACAGGCAAATTATCTGTGTCGGTACTACTCGACCTCAGTGCTGCATTTGACACTGTCGATCACAACATACTTCTTGGCAGGCTGGGAAACTGGGTGGGGCTTTCTGGGATAGTCCTAAAATGGTTCAGGTCATACATAGAAGGGAGAGGTTATTTTGTGAGTATGGGAAAACATAAGTCTGAGTGGACATCCATGAACTGCGGAGTCCCTCAGGGCTCGATACTTGCGCCACTCCTATTCAACCTGTATATGCTCCCAATGAGCCAAATAATGAAAAAGAACCAAATCGCTTACCACAGCTACGCAGACGACACACAGCTCTACTTAGCCCTATCGCCTAACGACTACAGCCCCATTGACTCCCTGTGCCAATGCATTGATGAAGTAAACGGTTGGATGTGTCAAAACTTTCTGCAACTAAACAAAGACAAAACTCAAGTCATTGCGTTTGGAAACAAAGATGAAGTTCTCAAGGTGAATGCATACCTTGACGCTAGGGGTCTAACAACTAAAAATCAAGTCAGGAATTTTGGTGTGTCTCTAGAGTCAGACCTTAGTTTCAATAGGCATGTCAAAGCAATAACTAAATCAGCATACTATCGTCTGAAAAATATTTCAAGAATTAGATACTTCGTTTCCAGTCAAGACTTAGAGAAACTTGTGCATACTTTCATCACCAGCTGGGTGGATTACTGTAATGGCCTCCTCACTGGCCTTCCCAAAAAGACCATAAGACAGCTCATACAGAATGCTGCTGCCAGGATTCTGAGCAGGACCAGAAAATATGAACACATCACACCAGTCCTCAGGTCTTTACACTGGCTGCCAGTTACATTTAGGATTGATTTTAAAGAATTATTACTGGTATATAAATCATTTAATGGGTTAGGACCTCAATAGATTGCAGATATGCTCACTGAATATAAACCCAACAGATCGCTCAGATCATTAGGATCACATCAGCTAGAAATACAGAGGGTTCACTCTAAGCATGGAGAGTCTGCTTTTAGCTATTATGCCAGCCGCAGCTGGAACCAGCTTCTAGAAGAGATCAGGTGTGCACCTACAGTAGTCACATTCAAATCCAGACTCAAAACACATCTGTTTAGCTGTGCCTTTATTGAATGAGCACTGTGCCACTGTTCGTCCGACTGTTATTGTACTTCATTTTATTCTAAATGGTTTTAATTTACTGTATTTTATTTTTATCATAATTTTTATTTTTCATTATTTCTTATTTTTTATTCTAAACTGTTTTAATTATTCTGATTTCTTTTGATTATTTTAATTTCTCCTATGTAAAGCACTTTGAATTGCCATTGTGTATGAAATGTGCTATATAAATAAACTTGCCTTGCCTTGCCTAGTTCCAACTGACTGTTAGTTTTTTAACTCCCCCCGTCCGAACAGACGAGGGGGCGGTATCGTGACTATTTTTAAAAACTCGTTCTCTGTGCGATGCCGGACGGTTCCTGTCAGTGCTTTCTCAAGTTTTGAAGCTCAACTACTTCATTTAGACTGGAATGGCCCTATTTTATTAGGGGTGATTTACCATCTTCCACACTCACTCAAGGACTTCATTCAGCAATTTACAGAATTCATTGGTAATATCACCACAACCTATGACTGTTTTCTATTGGTGGGTGATTTTAATATCCACGTTTGTTGTCAATCTAACACTCTGTCAAAGGATTTTCTCAGCCTCATGGAATCTTTTAACCTAGTCCAGTAGATAAATGATTCCACTCACATTAAGTGGCGGCAGTGGCTCAGTGGTTCATGTGGGTTGTCTACAAATCAAAAGGTTGGTGGTTCAATCCTCGGTTCCACCTGACCAAGTGCCGAGGTGTCCATGAGCAAGACACCTAACCCCAGCTGCTCCCAACGAGCAGGCTAGTGCCTTGCATGGGTGACACTGCCGTCGGTGTATGAATGAGTGTGTGAATGGGTGAATGTAAGGCAAATGTAAAGCGCTTTGGTGGCCATTTGGTCTATGAAAGCACTATATAAATGCAATCCATTTACCATTTACATTAAGGCTCACACTTTGGACCTTGTGCTTTCATATGGGATGGTGATTAGTGATGTTGTGATATCTGATTTTATGCTTTTGGATCATAAGCCAATATTATTTTCTACATCTCTTCCATGCATTGCTCTAACCACCAGTGCAGATGTAAGACTGTCTAGATCATACTCTCCTCATTTTGGCTCAAATTTTAACGAGCACTTTTTGAACTCCCCCACACACTCGCTTCTGAATTCTCCACTATTGGAATTAGATGCCGACCAACATCTCGGTCTGTTGTTTAGATTACTGCAATTCACTTTACTGCGGTTTCTCGAAAACTCAAACTGCTCGTCTGCAATTGGTGCAAAATGCCGCCGCAAGATTCCTCACAAATAGTCGTAAAAGTGATCATATCACCCCAATTCTGAGGTCCCTTCATTGGTTGCCCGTTAATTTCAGAATTGAGTTTAAAATCCTGTTATTTGTGTACAAAGCTCTATGCAACCAAGCACCTAGCTACCTAATTGAACTGCTACAACCTTATACTCCATCGAGAAGTCTGAGATCAGGCGAACAAAATCTGTTAGGCCCTCACTGCAGACTTAAACGCAGAGGGGATCAAGCTTTTTCTGTGGTTGGGCCTCAGCTGTGGAACAATTTGCCCATAGACGTTAGGATAGCCCCTTCTGTGATCTCTTTTAAGTCACTTTTAAAAAACGCACTTGTTTTCTTTGGCCTATAAATAAGGTTGTTTGTGTGTATGTTCATGTATATATATACATATACTGTATATATGTGTGTGTGTGTGTGTGTGTATTTATATGTGTATATGTATATAGGTATATACACTCACCGGCCACTTTATTAGGTACACCTGTCCAACTTCTCTTTAACACTTAATTTCTAAGCAGCCAATCACATGGCGGCAACTCAGTGCATTTAGACATGTAGACATGGTCAAGACAATCTCCTGCAGTTCAAACCGAGCATCAGTATGGGGAAGAAAGGTGATTTGAGTGACTTTGAACGTGGCATGATTGTTGGTGCCAGAAGGGCTGGTCTGAGTATTTCAGAAACTGCTAATCTACTGGGATTTTCACGCACAACCATCTCTAGGGTTTACAGAGAATGGTCCGAAAAAGAAAAAACATCCAGTGAGCGGCAGTTCTGTGGGCGGAAATGCCTTGTTGATGCCAGAGGTCAGAGGAGAATGGCCAGACTGGTTCGAGCTGATAGAAGGGCAACAGTGACTCAAATAACCACCCGTTACAACCAAGGTGGGCAGAAATGCATCTCTGAACGCACAGTACGTCGAACTTTGAGGCAGATGGGCTACAGCAGCAGAAGACCACACCGGGTGCCACTCCTTTCAGCTAATAACAGGAAAATGAGGCTACAATTTGCACAAGCTCATCGAAATTGGACAATAGAAGATTGGAAAAACGTTGCCTGGTCTGATGAGTCTCGATTTCTGCTGCGACATTCGGATGGTAGGGTCAGAATTTGGCGTCTACAACATGAAAGCATGGATCCATCCTGCCTTGTATCAACGGTTCAGGCTGGTGGTGGTGGTGTCATGGTGTGGGGAATATTTTCTTAGCACTCTTTGGGCCCCTTGGTACCAATTGAGCATCGTTGCAACGCCAGAGCCTACCTGAGTATTGTTGCTGACCATGTCCATCCCTTTATGACCACAATGTTCCCAACTTCTGATGGCTACTTTCAGCAGGATAATGCGCCATGTCATAAAGCTGGAATCATCTCAGACTGGTTTCTTGAACATGACAATGAGTTCGCTGTACTCAAATGGCCTCCACAGTCACCAGATCTCAATCCAATAGAGCATCTTTGGGATGTGGTGGAACGGGAGATTCGCATCATGGATGTGCAGCCGACAAATCTGCGGCAACTGTGTGATGCCATCATGTCAATATGGACCAAACTCCCTGAGGAATGCTTCCAGCACCTTGTTGAATCTATGCCACAAAGAATTGAGGCAGTTCTGAAGGCAAAAGGGGGTCCAACCCGTTACTAGCATGGGGTACCTAATAAAGTGGCCGGTGAGTGTATATCTCCTTTGAGTATGATGCTAGTATTAAGTCTGTTACTGTCTTTTCTGTTTTTTATTTTTGATAACTCTGAGATTGCTTGGGCTTGGTTCTAAGCTGTTCTTATCTTTGCTGTACTGTTCTATGAATTGCTGCTATGCATGGTGTTAGTGTCTTTTCATTTTGTAGTCCTGTAAAGCACTTTGGTCAGTCATTGGCTGCTATAAAATGTGCTATATAAATAAAATGAACTTGAACTTGATACAATCTGTATTGTGAAAAGCGCTATATAAATAAATGTGACTTGACTTGACAATTCATTCTTCTTCTTCTTCTTCTTCTTCTTCTTCTTCTTCTTCTTCTTCTTCTTCTTCTTCTTCTTCTATAATGGTAGTCATTAATGGCATCCCTATGAACCACAAATAGCAAAATGATTAAAATTGGCACACTTGTAGTAATGGTAATGAGTAGTAATCTGACCAATTTTGGATGATTTAATCTAATATAATACACTCTGCATTTACTTCAAAGTTCTTCATTTTGACTCTGAATTTCGGCAGCTGTGTAGATACATGTCTGCCAAGTGGAGCAATAAGATAAGTGCAGGCACCTGACCCATTGATAGTGGGTTCAAGTTCTGTGTAGGATAACCTTAAATTTGTGTATAAAGTTGTCATTTCAATTCCTTTACAATCTGGGGAAGAGCTGTACTAATCTTTCTTAATCTTTGATTAGAAATAAGTGTGTTTTTTTTTTTGTTTGTTTTTGCTTCATTCGGTGTTCGTTCTCATCAGACCTTATGTTCATTTTGATTTCATCTTATCTGTACTTCTAAACCTCTCTGTTCTTCTTGTACATTCAATTTCTGCTGTTTTTATTCTTCCGGGTCTACACTGCTGTTGGTTCTTAAATGATTGCTGCACTGCTTATCACTGTAGGCTACAGAAGGCTGTGCTGCTGTGCTTGATGTACATTTACATGTACAGTACATTCAATTTCTGCTGTTTTTGTTTCTGCTGTTGCTTCTTAAATGCATGCTGCTCTGCTGCTGTTCTTGATGTGCTGCTGTGCTTGTAGCTTGCTGTACTTGTTATGGTTGCAGTGCCTTCAAGTGCTTCACCCCGGATTGCTGCTTGCAGCTATATTTTTCCTATTTTCCATTGATAGGGCTGCCATTGACTCCCATTCGGGAAAAAATAAAAAATAAAACTAACAGATAGAATAGGGGCTATCCCCTTCGGGGCTTGGCCCCTAATTAACATAACTTAAAGATCACTGCCTAGTACCACCTAACCGCTGCAAATCCACTTTATCGTTGATAGTGTCACCATTGAAATGCATAAATTCGAATTAAAAAAAATATAAAATTATATGAATACATTTATATATTACGTATATACTATAAATTCACTTAACTTAGTGATTGCTATGAGGATGTGAAGAGACTTTTAAACAGCATAAATATTTCTGGAATAAACCCAGCATTTAATCTAAAAAAGGTATTACCTGATGATGGAATAAATTCAAAGTTTAAATTAATAATAATAATAATAATAATTCATTTCCATTTTATTCATTTCCATAATTCAATATTTCCATATCATAAATCATTTAGTGTTATACTTTTTGTTTGAAATCATGCACTGTCTGTTCGTTAAAGAGCCCTGATCATTACTGCTCACTCAACAGTTTGGTAGTAAATAGGGATGACATCATAGTCTGATCATTAAGAATCCATTTAGCATCTGGCATCTGTGCCTTTAGTACGCTGCATCTGTGTGTGTATACTCATGTTCACAGCCGCTACTCGCCCACATGATTAATAATTACCGCCCACTAACAGCTCTGTCACAGTCAGTCCTGTTACCAAGAGGTCATCCTGCAAAGCTATACTCCTGCAATGACATACTCGTTAACAAACATGCTTGGCCAGGGCTTTATGAGATATAGTAACAGCTTTCAATTTATAATTACGGGTAAAGGTGCATTGCGGAACATTTCATGTTAAAAATACCCGTTTTTCTAACCCATACCTGTTTAAACAATTGCCTTATATGCTGAATAAGCCCTTCTCTGATCACTGCAATTGCCTCTATAATCCTGTACAGTAAAATAAATGAGAGGGATTCGGGATGGAATTTGAGACTGGGCGTGACGTCATGCGTGTTCATGCTCACCTGGCTATGTCTGGCAGGTTTGTGTATTCGCCGCCATTCTCCGTATCAGAGAAAACAACTCAAAACTTTAGTCACCTTTCGACAAAAGTAGAAGATGGATTCAAAGAGAAAAAACTTGTAACCAAACCCCAATGCAAACTCCACGTAAGACAAAGAAAATAAAACTTTTGTCTAGTGCTAGGCGTCGGAATAAGACAAGAGTCAACAGACTTTCAACAAATGGAGAGAATACAAACGGGATCCTATACAAAGTAATAACTTATTGTTCATGAACATGTTTCCATAATAATATAATCATAAGTGGATACAGTAAGCACATAAAACAGTTCAACATGGAGATAGTTACCATATTGGTTTCAAATTAGGACTTTGGAATGTCTGATTAATTAAGAGGACGGTACAAAAATATTGATGTGGCAAGACACATAAAACGTGACATAAAACAGAATAGATTTAAAAGAGCATCTTAAGAACAATTAGATAATTGTTTAGACAATTATTTAAAATATTTTTTTTTCTTGAAGCAACAAGATAAAATTGTTTAGGAATATAACCAGTTCAAAAACTTTTATGTCGAGTTCCTCGGAGAAAGCACATTTTATGAAAACAAAAGAAAACACTGAATTAATGTAGTCTAAAATTACTTGTTGCCATAGTTACCCAGCGTAAATCCCTGCTGAAAGCATGAAAGAGGGGAGCAGCAACAGAGCTCTCTGATTGACAGCCAAGCTGTGAGAAAGTAAGCCACCCTGATTCAAAGAAACACAGAGCATCATGGCTAGACTAGAGAGAGATCCTCTCTCATGGTGAAAAAGGGTAGATGGTTGCTGTCTGCACCCAAATAACCATTTTCTCTTTTGTCCAAAGAAAATGGTCAATTTGTATAATTAGAGAGGAATTAAGCATTTACTTTCTCTTGGTTTAAAAGTCGTCAAGTCAACTTCATTTATATAGTGCCTTTAACAATATAGATTGTTTCAAAGCAGCTTTACAGTGGTAATAGGAAATTAAAGTAACAGATATTGTTTGGGCTTTACAGCAGCTCTAGAATAAAATTATTGTCCAGCTAAAGCTAGTTTTGATTGATTCACTTCCATCGCAACGATCATTAGTTGACATGACACCGTTCTAACAGAAAACCCTTAATGCGATCCGGCCGCTCATTCGCTCATTGTGGCTCGACAACGCAAACCATGAAATAGGTTGCAAGGTACAAGTCTTGAAAAATGTATAATACATAGTTTTTTATCGCTTCTGCATAGCCACATGAACTGGAATGATCCCCGACATCGTTTTATCTGTACAGAGGTAAAGGGAAGGTTAGGAGGCCTTCATAGGGGAGAGACTAGTTGACACATCAGGACTGCGTTGTCATAATGTCCAGGAGCAGGTCCTTTATCAGATCCTGATATGGCCTGGATCCGGCGGAATGTGGTAAACCTGGGGATAAACAGAGAGACTAATATTAGCGTATACGCCATCCTTCTTATGATGTAACAAGTACATCAGGATTTATGGAAAGTGTTCCCAGTTCCGGCTGACCTAATCTATGCAGCCTAACATCGAATTATACAGTTCCCTTTCATAGTCACTTCGAGTTACGTCAGAAGTGACGGAGATTGGGGGATTTCGCATAGAAAGCCAATCCTCTTCGAGTATTTAAACACGAGCCAATGGCATGCAATGCCTTGGGGCTGCGGAAATTTGCATAGCGTACTCCGCCCTACTCCGTGAGTATAAAAGGAGGAAGTGAACGCAACCGCAGTATGTTTTCGCTTCGGAGCCAAGAGAACCTCTTCACTCCTAAAAGCTAATTCAAGACTCTTCGAGAACGAGCGTCCTCTTCAGTGTTGGTGTGACGGCGGTACCCAGCGAGATTCTGCATCGCCTGCGATCTGAGCAGTGGTCTGCCAGACTTTGCACTTCTCCCTGGTAGCCTCAGCGCTGAAAGAGTAAATTTCTCCTTTCTCATAAAAAGTGAAAGAGCTGCACGTGGCATGTCTTTTTAAAGATGGTTCGCCCGTGTCCTTCTGGATGTGGTAGATTTCTGTCATCATCTGATGGTCACGAACGCTGCTTTGTATGCCTGGGCATTCAGCATGCAGCAGCAGCGTTCGTGGATGACTCATGTTCCTTCTGTGGGAGCATGACCATCTCCACACTGAGGTCGAGGCTCAATGATCTCACTAGAGTGAGAGCCCCGGTCCCCCCTACTTGATCGGCTTCCTTCACGAAAGGGGGCCCGTCGACCCGGGGACCCGGCGATCTAACGGTGACGGTGTGGGATAAAGCCCCGATGATTCCTCGGGCCACACCTCCCGCCTCAGTGCGTGAGCCAGCGAGCGCCAGCTCGATTCGGTCGGCTGTCTCTTCGGCGGCGCCGGCTGCTTCTAGCAGCGCTCCAGATGATGATGTGATGTCTATCACTGCATCACTAGGCAGGCTTGAGTCCTCGGGAGAGGAAGATCCGGCTGCGTTGCCTCCTTCGGGAGTGCCAGCGTTGTCCGCGTCAGATCCCGAGCTGACGGCCATGCTGTCTCGAGCCGCTGGGAGTATCGGGCTAGAATGGAAACCTCCATCCTGCCCCGATCTCTCGCGGATGGATAATTGGTATCTGGACAAAGCTGCCGCCGCAAGGCCACGGCCAACTCCAATACCTTTTTTCCCAGAGCTGCATGCGGAGTTATCGCGCTCTTGGGGGGCTCCTTTGTCCACTCGAGAGCGCAATCTCTCCCCCGCCTTTCCCCCCCTCGACGGTGGGGCCGCCCGTGGGTACACTGGGATGCCCCCGGTGGAGCGCTCTGTTGCGATGCAGCTGTGTCCACAGAGCGCCTCCACCCGTGGTCCTCCTAAGCACCCATCCAAAGCCTGTGGGTTCTCGTCTGCTATGGCGGCGCGATCCTATAGAGCGGCGGGACAGGCGGCCTCCGCTTTGCATGCGATGAGCACTTTGCAGGTCTTCCAAGCGAAGATGCTCAGAGACATGCACGAGGGCGGGACTGATTCGACGGCATTTAAAGATTTGCGGTCCGCCACTGACCTTGCTCTCCGGGCAACAAAAGTGGCCGCTCGCGCCGTCGGTCAGGTGATGGCCACTTGTGTGGTTCAGGAGCGCCATCTCTGGCTCAACCTGGCAGATAGTGAAAGAGCCCCGGCAGAACAGACCCCCGTGGAAGGCTCCGCTTTCCCTGGTCCCTTCTGTCGGGGAGCGGGCTTCGACGCATCCGAGCGGGGTAACTCCTGCACGCGTGCCAGTCGACCCGCACCGCTGCCCCTCCGGGGGGACGTCTGTGGTTCGCATGAACCCGTTGGCTCACTTCCTGGAATCCTGGCTAGCGCTTCCCGGGGTATCCTGCTGGGTCATCAGAACGATCAGATTCGGCTACGCGATTCAGTTCGCACGGTCTCCTCCCCGCTTCAGGGGAGTTCGCTCCACGATGGTCGGTGGCAATGCCCCAGTCTTGAGAGCGGAGATTGCGACCCTGCTGGCGAAGGGTGCAATCGAGACGGTCCCTCCAGCCGAGGTGAGGTCCGGGTTTTACAGCCCCTACTTCATTGTCCCCAAAAAGACCGGTGGGTTACGACCGATCCTGGACCTGCGCATTTTGAACCGTTCTCTCCATCGACTACCGTTCAAAATGCTCACGGCCAAACGCATTTTCGAATGTGTTCGGTATCAGGATTGGTTTGCAGCGATCGACCTGAAGGACGCGTACTTCCATGTCTCCATTCTCCCTCGACACAGACCGTTTCTTCGGTTTGCCTTCGAGGGCCAGGCATACCAGTACGCCGTTCTCCCATTCGGGTTAGCTCTGTCCCCTCGCGTCTTCACGAAGATCGTCGAGGCAGCCCTTGTTCCCCTTCGCGAACACGGGGTTCGCATCCTGAATTATCTCGACGACTGGCTGATACTAGCACACTCTCGAGCTCAGGTTTGCGAACACAGAGACCTGGTGCTCCGGCACCTAGCCCGTCTGGGCCTTCGGGTCAACCGGGAAAAGAGCAAACTTTGCCCCGTGCAGAGGATCTCTTTTCTCGGCATGGAGATAGACTCGGTCGCCATGTCCGTGCAGCTCACGAACGAGCGCGCGCACTCACTGCTGGCTTGCCTTTGACAGTTCGAGGGCAAGGGTGCGGTTCAACTGAAACTATTTCAGAGGCTCCTGGGGCATATGGCATCCGCGGCCGCGGCAACGCCGCTCGGTTTGCTTCATATGAGACCGCTTCAGCTGTGGCTTCGCGATCGAGTCCCGAGGTGGGCATGGCATCGCGGTTCGCTCCGAGTTCCAGTGACTCCAGCGTGCCACCGAACCTTCTTCCCGTGGTCGAACCTCAGCTTTTTACGGACCGGCGTCCCTATTCAGCGAGTTTCCAGGCATCTCGTTGTCTCCACGGATGCGTCTACCACGGGTTGGGGTGCCATGTGCAATGGGCATGCAGCCGCCGGTTCCTGGACAGGAGCCCAGCGCCTCATGCACATCAATTGCCTCGAGCTGTTGGCAGTACGGCTCGCCCTGCACCGCTTCCGAGCGTTGCTCAAGGGCCAGCATGTGCTTGTCTGCTCAGACAACACTACGGCAGTAGCGTACATCAACCACCAGGGGGGTCTACGCTCGCGCCAGTTGTCGCAGCTCGCCCGCCACCTCTTGATATGGAGTCAGAAGCACCTGAGGTCCCTTCGTGCAGTTACATTCCTGGAGACCGGAACTGGGCAGCCAACGAGCTGTCCCGGGCCCGTCCCATCTCCGGCGAATGGCGACTCCATCCCCAGTCGGTCCAGCTGATTTGGGACCAGTTCGGGGAGGCACAGATAGACCTGTTCGCCTCTCGGGACTCGTCCCATTGCGCCCAGTTTTATTCTCTGACCCGCGGCACTCTCGGCTCGGATGCGCTGGCGCACAGCTGGCCACGGGGCCCACGCAAGTATGCGTTTCCCCCAGTGAGCCTCCTTGCACGGGTGTTGTGCAAGATCAAGGAGGACGAGGAGCAGGTCTTGCTGGTAGCCCCCTATTGGCCCACCAAGACGTGGTTCTCCGAACTCATGCTCCTCGCGACAGCACCTCCTTGGCCTATTCCTCTGAGACCGGACCTACTCTCTCAGAGACGGGGCACTCTGTGGCACCCTCGTCCCGATCTTTGGAGGCTGCACGTGTGGCTCCTGAACGGGACGAGGCAGGTTTGAGTTCGCTGCCACCTGCAGTGGCGGCAACCATCACTTCCGCAAGAGCATCGTCCACAAGACACCTTTATGCGTTGAAGTGGAACCTCTTCGTCAATTGGTGTTCTTCTCGCGGAGAAGACCCCCGGAGATGTTCGATCAGTGTCGTGCTTTCCTTCCTGCAAGAAGGGTTGGAGCGCAGGCTGTCGCCCTCCACCCTTAAGGTTTACGTCGCGGCCATTGCCGCTTCTCATGAAGCAGTGGAAGGTAAGTCCTTAGGGAAGCACGACCTGGTCATCAGGTTCCTGAGGGGAGCGAGGAGGCTGCATCCGCCTCGTCCTCCCCTCGTACCCTCTTGGGACCTCTCGGTAGTTTTAAGTGCTCTGCAGAGGCATCCCTTTGAGCCTTTGCAATCGGTAGAGTTAAAGTTTCTGTCCATGAAGACAGCACTCCTGGTTGCATTGGCCTCCATCAAGAGGGTGGGGGACCTGCACGCATTCTCCGTTGACGAAGCGTGCCTGGAGTTCGGGCCGGCTTACTCTCACGTGATCCTGAGACCCCGGCCTGGATATGTGCCCAAGGTTCCCACCACTCCCTTCCGGGACCAGGTGGTGAACCTGCAAGCGCTGCCCCCGGAGGAGGCAGACCCAGCCTTGGCACTGCTCTGTCCGGTACGTGCTCTCCGCACCTATGTCGACAGAACGCAGTGTTTCAGGACCTCAGACCAGCTCTTTGTCTGTCATGGAGGGAGCCAGAAGGGAAGGGCTCTCTCAAAGCAACGGCTGTCCCACTGGATAGTGGATGCCATTGCTTTGTCTTACCAGCAGCAAGGCCGTCCGTGCCCCCTTGGTGTGACGGCCCATTCCACTCGGAGTGTAGCCTCCTCTTGGGCTTTAGCGCACGGCGCCTCGCTAACAGACATCTGCAGAGCTGCAGGCTGGGCGACACCCAACACATTCGCCAGATTCTATAATCTGCGAATTGAGCCGGTATCCTCTCACGTTCTCGTTTCGGCCAGTTCTGGATCCGCTCAGGTGTCTTCGCTTGCTCGCCACTCCACTCCCCGGACTGGATAAGTGCGATATTTCCTCAGTTCTTCCATTGAAGTCTTGAGTCCTCCAGCACCGACGATGCGGGCACCACTGCTGTTGCGCTGGATGCTGGCTAGGTGCCTCCATGCGCACGGTTCCCCATGGTAACCGTCTCATGTGTATTATCCACTGTAAGCCTCTCTGAGCATGTGTCTTCCCTTGGCAAGCCATCTGCCACCCCTGGAGTTGAAATTAGTAGCCACCTGCGGTTGGTGCTCCAGTGGTTCCATATGTGTTCCTATGTGGCCATATGTGTATTCGTAAGTCCTCCCTTCGGTAGGCAGCTGGTAGCATGTCCCTTCCGGGATATGTTTCCCAGTGTACCTTGGTAATCCTGTGTCAAAGTCGGACCCCCCCCAAAAAAAAAAAAAAAAGAGGTAAGGCTCGGGGGTCCAGACTTTCGCAGGGCTCTGGAAGACAGCTTGAAGTTGGCGTGATGGCACAGACCCCCAATCTCCGTCACTTCTGACGTAACTCGAAGTGACTACGAAAGGGAACGTCTCGGTTACGTATGTAACCCTCGTTCCCTGAGTAGGGAACGGAGACGTTACGTCTCCCTGCCACTTCTGCTGTATCGCTGGGTAGATGCCGAGTTCAGTCTTGGCTCCTCAGCGAAGACATACTGCGGTTGCGTTCACTTCCTCCTTTTATACTCACGGAGTAGGGCGGAGTACGCTATGCAAATTTCCGCAGCCCCAAGGCATTGCATGCCATTGGCTCGTGTTTAAATACTCGAAGAGGATTGGCTTTCTATGCGAAATCCCCCAATCTCCGTCACTTCTGACGTAACGTCTCCGTTCCCTACACAGGGAACGAGGGTTACATACGTAACCGAGACGGTATATGTGTATGCTAGGTCAAAGAGATGTGTTTTAGTCTAGATTTGAACTGACAGAGTGTGTCTGCTTCCCGGACAGTGTTAGGAAGACTGCACCAAAGTTTTTGTGCAAAAAAAGGAAAAGGATCTACCACCAGCATTGAATTTTGATATTCTAGGTATTAGACAATTGTCTTTGAGAGCATATGGCATAATGGCAATTGTCTTTGAGAGCATATGGCATAATTTAGATTTATTTTTAAGATGGAAAAATGCGGCTTTACAGATACTAGACACGTGACTTTCAAATGAAAGATTGGTATCAAAGAGCACACCCAGGTTCCTAACAAAAAAAAAAACGAAGACTTGACTTATTTTTTCAGAATTAGGTAGAAGCCCAGACAGCAAACTGACATTGAATCAACGTGGAAACGACGTCTCTCATGACATTGAAACAACGTTGATTTTGCTCATCGAATTAACGTTGAACCAACGTCAGATGCGGCATTCTTCAAAGCTAAATGAAAATCGGAAATTGGTCAGTTTGGTCAACTACAAGCGTAACCTTGTCATCCCGCAATGTTTACACAAGGTAACGTTTGTAGTTAGTTAGGAGTTAACATGTTTTTCACTTTAAAATAATGGGCCACATCACTAGTAGTTCCTGCGGGATGACAAGGTAACTCTTAAGTAGTTATTGAGGAGTTAACATGTTTTTCACAAATGATACAAGTAATTTAATTTTATATTTGACACATACTGCACAGGTTCTGTGAGGCACTAATATTCTAACAAACACTGTAATCTGGAAGATGTGGTTTTGCGCTTATCGTAACATAAATGCAGCCAATTTCTTCATTAAGGATACAAATTGTTTTTGACAAGTGAACATCAATGTTTATATTCATGTCATAAGAGAAGTCCTCCTCAGGCAGCTACTGTAACATAAAGTTATAGGTCTTTTGGAGTCTGAGATATATGTGACTGACATTCAATAGAGCTCATAATAGTGAACTAATCCAATCATGAGAGTGTCAGCATCACTTCCTAATTATTTAAGATTTATTTTTAAAAAACTGTCTTTATTAGGATTATTTTATGTTTAAGTTTTAAATAAACAGAGAACATGCGTCCATCCTGGCAAGAGTAGTGGTCACAATCTCAACCTAGCTAATGTATTTGGGGGGATGTATAAACTTCATAAACTGGTTTCCACAAAGAACCCATTTGAGGCACGTGCTTCTGAAATGTTATGACCATGTTAAGAGTAAAACCCCCACAATTGTTCACTTTTTAGACATGTTACTTTTGTGATTAGTAATTAATTGGTTATTATTTCTTAGTTCACAAGTAGTTCTCAATGAGGATATATTTCTTTAGCAACAATCAAATACCTACCAAGGAACTACCTTTGTACTAAATTACCTATTACTTAATGATTAGTTAATATTGCTTCCATATTAGTTAATAGTATTAACTTCGGTGTTAATGCAGTACTACCTATTACTTCCTGCATAGCTACTTGTTAACTACTGACCATTATTTTAAAGTGTTACCGAAACTGTTACTAAAGGTGTATTCACACCTGTCTTGTTTGGTTCGATTGAGTCGAACTCTAGTTCGTTTACCCCCTTTGGTGCAGCCCTTTTGGGCAGGTGTGAATACAGCAATCGAACTCGGGTGCGGACCAAACAACTCTTCAGCTGGGTCTCGGTACGGTTCCAAACGAACTAGTATGGTTCGTTTACGGTGTGAACATGAACCGACCCAATTGCAAGAAAGCACTGCGTCGAAAGAGAATATTCTGACGCGCTGTCTAGCCACATGATACTGTTGCACGTCTTTCTGCGCGTCGTGTGTGCATCATTGGAATGGAAAGAATGAATGAGTGTGTGCATCAGGACATTCACATACAGAACGTTCTCTTTAGTCTAATCGCGCATAGATGCAAAAAACAAACAAAAAAAAAATCATTTGCAGTTCATAAAGCATTTGAATTTCACCACCTTGTGGTGGTGGTTGACGAGATTCCCCCTTCTATGTAAAGCGCTCTGAGTGCCGAGAAAAGCGCTATATAAATGTAATTATTATTATTATTATTATTATTATTAATGTAAAGATAGTTACAATACAAGGATGATGCTGCATTAATTTTTGTTAAACTGGACAAACTTAATCGCAAGTGTTAACACAGTATACTTAGCACTTAGCTGTATAAGAATCTCATTATTTGAATGTCTGAACATAGCCTCTCACTATGAATGAAAACTTTATACCTTATCCGTCTTCTGTGCAGTGCCACTTGTAACGCAAAGTCGAGATGTTGCCCAGAGATTAAAAAAAACCGTAGATGGTCGAATGAAAAGATGCACGAGAGTTGTCGTATTTCCCCGCGTTTAATAGAACCACTCAAACGTTACATTCGTCGTATTCTCAAAATCCGAATTACAACATCGTATAGATGACATTGTATATGATACTCAGAGTCATTAGTTTCTTCATATTGCGTTTGTACAGAATAACACAAAATTAGTAAAAGAACAAATATTGCAGTACGAAATATCTCCATGCTGAGCCTTTTTTGCACTTCCTGATTTCCCTTAAAAATCCTTGTCCAATGAATGGACGACCTTAGCACACGTGTGGTTTTGTTTACAAATTTTGGTTCACTTGCAAAAAGAGCAGTGTGAAAGCGAACCGTGCCAAAAAAAAATAAAAAATTGATTTGGTCCGGACCAAAGCAAGTGAACTATCGGACTTTCCTGGTGTGAATACACCCTAAAACATGAAGCAGTTCCGACTTTAAAACAAGAGGCAGCAGTGTTGGGCCACAATCTGTAAGTAGGCTAAGACTTCATCATTTTAAATGTATTTGCATGTATAATTCCAGACGTAGCCTTGTGTTTTATTTTTTTCAAATGCCAGCGCTGGCTTTATAGCCACTACTAGTTAGCCTATGCTATTTTGTGTCTACAACAAACGCGTACAAACATTATGGACCTGAATTTTCTATAAGTACTAATGTTTTAAACGTATTTTTCATGTGTGCTTTATGACGTTATTATCGATTTGATCAAGAACGTAAACATGCCAATGCTGTTTGAGTATAACATTAGTAGCCAATCAGTTGGTATTGTTGCCAGTCAGATGCTATTGTGTAAAATAAACGTATATAAAGTTAAAAAATGTAGCAAATTATCATTCAGAAACGTTTAGTAAGAGCTGTAGTATGTGGTGAGGTTCTGCTTGACTCTCTTCATTGCGGCTTTCTCGTATGATTATGCCTGAAACTGATACTGCAGTTCGACACATATTTACATCTGGACCGGAGCTCATGACATGCACCTTTCGCCCGTAAAGGTAATGGGCGTTAACCTTCCGGACAATGTGAGCGACAGTTTAGCCAATCACAACACACCGGGCCAAATTAACCAATCTGAGCCCACTACGTGTTTCTGAGGGAGTGTTTTCATAGAATCAGGAAGTGAACCGCTCGTTCAGGGGAAAGAGGAGAGCGCGGCTGACAATAAAGGTGAAGTTTATGAAAAATAAGACTTTTAAAAAAAGAAAAATCACGAATACATGTTATATTGCACCCCATAAATACAATCATGCCAAGAAAAAAAGCAGTCAACCCCCTCTTTAACAGTGCGCTCTGAAGTATAAGAGTTTTTTTTTTTTTTTGTCTGCTTATATTGTTAGCGTGTGGTGAAGGCAGTATCCAGAATGGCAAGTCCCTAGCAAGTGTTTTCAGGAAGTGGGTGTTTCCCAGTCACAGAAATATTAGACAACTGAGAAAACACTCACAAACTGTGCATAGTTGAAACCTGGCAACAACCAGAAGTTTACACTAGTCTAGATGAAGACTGTCCCCGGCGACAGCTAATGACATCATTAACAGAGTGCTCTGAAATATAAGAGGTTTTTTTTTTGTCTGCTTGTATTGTTAGTATGTGGTGAAGGCATCCAGAATGGCAAGTCCCTAGCAAGTGTTTCAGGAAGTGGGTGCTTCCCTCTCCCAGATATTTACACTAGTCTAAATGAAGCCTGTCCCCATGGCTATACCTACCTAAGCAAGGCTGCTACCTCTGGCCGTGGCGGTGGTTTTGCCATTGTGCACCGTGTAGAGTCTGAGCTGTCCCCCCTCTCCTTGCCTGTCTACTCTTCTTTTGAATGCCTTGCATTAAAATGCAAACTGCCTCTTTCCTCTACAATGCTCCTGATTTACCAGCCCCCAAACCGAACCCAGCTTTCATTCCTGAGATACACCTCAGATATCTCCTTACCACGTTTTACTCAACCCCAGGGAACATCATCATACTTGGTGATTTTAATATCCACATAAAGGATCCCTCTTCCTACTCAGTAGCTGATTTTATTAATCTTCTTGACAGTCTTAATTTCATTCAACATGTCAATGTCCCAACACACTCCAGAGGCCACACATTGGATTTGTTGATCACCAATACCACCTCTATCAGCAATCTCTTGGTGCGCGATCTGGGTGTTTCAGACCATAAGGCCATTTCAATGGAGCTTCCCATACTGTTCCCTCCCAGTAAGTCAAGCAGACAAATTAGTTTCAGGAATCTTAAAAACATCAATCCATCACCTTGTCTTACGACCTCGATCTTCTATCTGCTGCTAATCCCCTCTGAGTCATTGAATCCATGGATCTTTACAATTCATCCCTACACCAGGGAGCTGCAGCTGCAGAAGAGAACAGGGCATGTCCTTGAATGGCATTTCAAGGATTCAGGGCTTGTTGTTCACAAGTTAGCATACCGTGAACATCAGAGGGCCTACAGCAAGCCCCTCAGTGACACTTGGTCCCGGTTCTACTCCCATATAATCAACAATAGCCCTGGTAACTCCAAACCAACTTTTCTCAAACATAAATCATCTTCTCAAACCTCGGATCAACCAACACTCAGAGAACATACAGGAGCGTTGCAACATCTTCATCTCATTCTTCAAAACAAAAGTTGAAAAGATCTGTTCCCTTCTCTCTATCCCCACTTTATCTGCTCCCTCGCACCCGCCCCCTCTTCTGCCTAGCCCCTCTACTCCCCCAGTTACATTCACCGACCTTCACCGATTCATCTGGCCCTACACAGCTCCTCCGCTGTTTTACAGATATCACTTAGCATGACATTGAAGACCTTCTAAGGAAGATGAAGCCCTCCAACTGTGCTCTGGACCCTTTTCCCTCAGCCCTGATAAAA
Organism: Pimephales promelas; assembly: GCF_988280905.1. NCBI lineage: Eukaryota > Metazoa > Chordata > Actinopteri > Cypriniformes > Leuciscidae > Pimephales > Pimephales promelas. The sequence goes on along the minus strand of NC_142772.1, from coordinate 11,401,801 downwards.
AGTCATTCTTCTGTAATAAGTCCCATGATCACCAACATCATTAATCAGCCTCTTAGATCAGGCCATGTTCCTAAGTCTCTGAAAACTGTGGTCATAAAGCCAATACTCAAAAAGCCCTGCCTTGCCCCCGAAGTACCTCCCAACTACCGCCCCATCTCCAACCAGAAATTCCAGAAAGGAATTTCTTGTCAAAAGTGCAGGAAAAGGTAGTTTCTGCTCAGCTCCACAATCATCTTACAACAAACAGTCTTTATGAGAAGTTCCAGTCTGGTTTTCGCTCTGGCCACAGTACGGAAACTGCCTTGGTCAGTGCCTAGAGTGCCTTGGGTCACTTTCATCAAACTTCACAGACAGAACTGAGTATGTATCCCTGGGTACTGCTAAATCGGACATACACTCCGTCATTTGCAGTGTCCCTCAAGGATCAGTCCTTGGCCCTACCCTCTTCACACTTTAAATGCTCCCCCTTGGTCATGTCATCAGCCGGCATGGAATATCTTTCCACTGCTATGCTGATGACACTCAAGTTTACATTAAAACAAATCCTAATCCCTCTGAAGCACTTTCCACACTTCTAACCTTCCTGGATGATGTAAAGATGTGGATGGCGGCTAATTTTCTGCAACTAAACAGCTTAAAAATGGAAGCCAGCATCACCTTCAGCATCACCTTCTCTGGTCATGATATCCACCTCTCACCCTCAGTCAGAAACCTTGGTGTTAGAATGGACCCTCACTTGACTTTTAAGGCCCAGATTAAACATTTATGTAAAACCTCTTTCTTTCATCTTAGGAACATTGCAAAACTTCACCCATGCTCACTTTCCCCAATGCCGATAAACTTGTCCATGCTTTTGTTTCCTCCAGGCTGGACTATTGCAATGCCCTATTAATCGGGATCCCAAGCAAGAAGACCAAGCAACTGCAGTACACCCAGAACTGTGCATCTAGGATCCTGATGGGCGTGCGGAAGTACCACCATATCACACCCATCCTTAAATCGCTCCATTGGCTTCTTGTCCAGTACAGGATTGAATTCAAAGTTTTCCTCCTGTCCCATCAGTGCCTCCATGGCACTGCACCACCATATCTCAAACAACTCACCCCCCTTTCCTCATCACACCAACTCCGCTCTGGTCAGGCCAATCTCCTTCAGCCTTTGAGGACAACTCTACGTACTATGGGTGACCAAGCCTTCTGATCAGTTGCACCTAGTCTCTGGAATGCTCTCCCTGTCCATCTAAGGGCCCCTCAACTATGGATTCTTTTTAAAAAACTCTTTTAAAATCTTTTTAGAAAAGCATCATGGCTAACAGTGTTTTTATTTAATTTTTTAATGTTTCTGTTTTTACTCTGTTTTATTTTGTAGCACTTAGAGTGCTAAATTATGAGTGCTCACTTTATGTAAAGTGCGTTATAAATAAAATGTTATTATTATTATTTATTGTCTAGGCAAGGAGCATGCACGTTCTTTTCTCAAGGGTTCTAAATCCACTCATTGTGAGAAATTCTCAATGAGAAAGCTCTGTTTACTTTTGGTCTTAGTTTCGAGGGCTGTGGAACAAGTGTCTGCATCTTGCAGCTCAGGCCCCACATGTTGCCGAGACACAGCTGAGGCTTTGGTCGTGGGGATCGCAGGTCAAGCTAGAGTTCGAGAAACGCTTGGCCTTTCACACTCCTCGGTCGTGGACTCGAGTGATCTGTTGCATCTGGATGTTTTATCTCTCGAGTCATCCAATCCAGCAGATAGCATGTTGCTGGCACCATCCAGGAAAGAGGAGGCAGATGTGGTTATAGATGAAGAGTATATTACTTTGTACTGATTCCTCTATTTTTAGAATTGTTGGAATTTTTGTTGAATTGTTTGATATCATGGCTGGTTTGTGATTCAAATTTATGCGTTTAATGGCAACACAATCAACACCGAAGTGAATCTGGAGCAGTCATGAGGTACAGGCCAGATTGGATCTGGCTTGGTGGTGTGAGAAATGGGAAGTCGCTCGTAGGTTAGTGCTTTCTGTCATGTGTGACTGTGACATTTCTGTCATAATCAGCGGACATCAGGGAGAGTGAGAGCTCTTAATGCATTATAGTCCTTCATGTCTACAACAATCTCAAAATTCTGTCCAATTGATAATACCTTATGCCAAGTTCAGACTGCATGATTTTCAAAGTAGTCAGGTCGCTGCTCTTTTCACACTGCATGACTATCTTGGCCAGCATTCAGTCACTGCTGTGTTCACACTGCATGATGGATCGGCGACCTAAGGTTTCACATTGCATGACTTTACAATAGGAAAAAAAATCGCAGACAACTCCATCTAGCACGCTGCGCGCAAACTACTTTTCACAACAAACACACGTGAGATGTGACAAGGAAACAACGCAACATCACACGTGCTAGACTGGAGTTCTCACATGAGACTTTTTTCTTTTTCGACCCGGTTGTGATACAGCTCAGATTAAACGTCAAATAAATCTACTGCCAAATTTCTAAAAAAAATTCTTCCATTTCTTTGGTCCAAATAGACAGAGAAGAAATTTTCTGAAACAATGTCATGCATGTTGATATGTGATCTATAACTCCTCCCCGAACTCCCAGCTGCTCTGTATCTTGCTCTTTCACTGGTTGTCGGTAATCGCCGATGTAGTTTTCAGTCAAAACACTCTTCACACAGCAGGATTTTGAATCGCCGACAGATCCAGATATTTAGCATGCCAAATATTTCACGGGCGTCTGCAACTCATCGGTGATTCTCACAGATCACGTCTTTGCTCATTCACACTGCGTGATTGTGACTCGCGTGAAGGAGCACTGATTTGCCTGTGATTTCGGGCATTTGTCTGCGATTTCCCAAAACCTGTCGGCGAGCCAAAATCGTGGCTAAAATTGTGCAGTCTGAACTCGGCATAAGAATATCAAAATCAAATGCAGGCAGTAGATCCTTCTCCTATTTAGCACCAGGGCCGGAGTGGGACTCATTTTCAGCCCTGGAGTTTCATGCCTTAGACCGGCCCAGTTTAGTTCCCGACTGACTATATTAAAATAATGTAATTAAAACCTCAGTATATAAGCAATAATGCACTGTTCTGTACAGCCTTGTAATTCATTGTATTTTAAAAAAATATTATTTCTATTCAGTGCAATAGCCGGGTATGCTCCCCCGGGATTTTTTAAAAAAATAAACCATTAAATGCACTTTCTGGAGAGTTTTGTGCAAAGAAATATAGAATAAAAGTAGGTCTAGCAAAGTCTTATATTTCTGCAAGTCACACAGATTAAACACAAATATGCTGGCTGAATAGATTGCTATAGTTGAGAAACACTGCTTTAATTATTGTATTTATGATGACTTTGTGAAATGTTAACTAAACAGCATGAGCTTCTTCCAGCTGGCCAATAAGTTATTTGGCAAATTTCATTCTAACATACAGATCTGTATAATGCTATTGTTTTTGATAGTGTTATAGCCTACATTTCTTACAGATAATTATGATGATTGCGTTTGTCTTACCGAATGTGGGCAAAGTAGCCCATTTTGGAGCCAAAAATAGAACTAATTGTAAAAGAATTATTTTCATCATAGATCATTTCTATGAGGTGTCCAGAACAACATACTAAAAGTCCTAAGAAATCTTAGTTGAGGAAATATGTTTAATTCGCATCAATCCGAGATGTGTGCCAGTAAGGCCAGACAACAATACACCCCAATGGGGCTATTTTTTTCCTTTACTCCTATCAAAATAAAACTTTATACAATGAAAGTATCCATGAAAAGTAACAAATTTTGTATTACAACTTTCTTTGAAAATGAATTTTATTATGCAAATGAGCTATATACTAATCGAATATGCCCAAAATACACCCAAATAGGCTTAATTTTTTCCGTTACTCCTACCACAATAAAACTTTACACAATGAAAGTCTACAAGAAAAGTAAAACATTTTGTATTAGAAGTTTCTTTGAAAATGAATTTGAATATGCAAATGATCAATTTACTAATCAAATATGCCCAAAATACACCTTAATGGGCTTATTTTTCCTTTACTCCTATAAAACTCACAATTAAACCTCACAGAACAATCACAGTGAAAGTATACATGAAAAGTAACATTTTTGTTTCACAAGTTATCTTGTACATTTACTTTAGTACAGTACTTAAGTACAATTTTGAGGGATATGTACTTTACTCGAGGATCATTTTTTGGGGAGTACTCTTGACTTTACTCAAGTACAATTGAGAGGGAAATATTGTACTCTTTACTCCACTACATTTACTCCACTACATTTTAATCCATAACAGTGAGCACCCATTACTACTTCTAAAAAATTTAAAAGAAGAAAAATCTTGGAAACCCTCAATTTGTTGTTTCCCTCTCAAACGTGATTGGATTGTGCAAGCGCCTAGCCTTGGCTTCCCCATGCTGTCTTGCCACAGCGCGATTTTATTCACGCTGCTAGGCAGCCTGGACACCATGAACCAAATTTTCGTCTGAGCTAGGGAACCAATCACAGAACGGGGAGGGAGCGGCAAGACGATGACGATGTCTATGCAACACCGAAGCAGTTTGTGTATCTCTATGGATCCATCTTGGCAGTGGACGCGAAGTTACCTTTTGATATAGTCTTTGTGTATACATACATACCGTAAAACTTAAAATAATAGCCCGGGCTCTTATTTTCACAAATCATCGAACTGCACCGGCTTGTGTTTGAGACAGGCCTCTATATAAAATCGGCCTTTATAATTTAGTGTTGAGATGTTGTTCAGTGAGTCTATAATCTCTAAAAATCTCCAAATGCTCCACCTGAAACTGCGGTCTTCCAACCTTTTACTATCGTGTCAATTGATTTGATTATGTGCGAGGGAGAGAGAGCAAGAAAGCGCTCGTGTTGTTTGAAGACGTGCGCGTGTGTCCGGTGCGCTCTCTCTGCTCCTTATACGCCCTATCAAGCGCAGCAGTTTCTATTCTACATCACTCACCGATCAAAATAGGCTTTGGCGGGACAAAAATTTGCTTTGGCAGACGCCAAAAAGCGATTCTGGACCTGCGCGTCTTGAACCACTCCCTTCACAGGCTGCCAATCAAGATGCTCACGGCCAAACGCATTTTCGAATGTGTTCGGCCCCAGGATTGGTTTGCAGCGATAAAGCTGAAAGATGCCTACTTCCATGCCTCCATTTTACCTCGACACAGACCGTTTCTTCGGTTTGCATTCAAGGGGCAGGCATACCAGTACATGGTTCTCCCATTCAGGTTGGCTCTGTCTCTTCCCGTCTTTACGAAGATTGTCGAGCCAGCGCTTGTTCCCCTACGCGAACACGGGGTTCGCATCCTGAATTATCTCGACGACTGGCTAATATTAGCTCACTCTCGAGATCAGGTTTGCAAACACAGAGACCTAGTGCTTTGGCAGCTAGCCCGTCTGGGCCTTCGGGTCAACTTCAAAGCGAGAAGAGCAAACTTTGCCCCGTGCAGAGGATCTCTTTTCTCGGTATGGAGATCGACTTGGTCGCCATGTGCGCGCAGCTTACGAGCTAGCGCACACTCACTGCTGACTTGTCTTCGACATTTCGAGGGCAAGAGCGTGGTCCTACTGTAATGATTTCAGAGGCTCCTGGGGCATATGGCATCTGCAGCCACTCGGATTGCTTCATATGAGACCGCTTCAGCTGTGGCTTCACGATCAAGTCCCGAGGTGGGCATGGCATCGTGGCACGTTCTGAGTTCCAGTAACTCCGACCTGCCATCAGAACTTCACCCCATGGCGGAACCTCAGTTTTCTATGGGCTGGAGTTCCCCTAGAACGAGTTTCCAAGCATGTTGTTGCTTCACAGATGCCTCTGCCACGGGCTGGGGCACAATGTGCAATGGAATGCTGACAGGACCCCAGAGTCGCCTGCATGTCAATTGCCTCGAGTTGCTGGCAGTACGCCTTGCCCTGCACCGTTTACGCACGTTGCTCAAGGGTCAACACGTACTAGTCCGTTCAGACAATACTGCGACAGTAGTGTACATCAACCATCAAGGTGGTCTACGCTCACGCCGTATGTTGCAACTCGCATGCCACCTTCTCCTATGGAGTCAGAAGCACCTGAGGTCCCTTCGTGCTATTTACATTCCTGGAGATCGGAACCTTGCAGCCGATGAGCTGCCACGGTTTCAGCCCATCTCCGCCAAATGGCAACTCCATCCCCGGTCGGTTCAGCTGATTTGGGAACAGTTTGGCGATGCACAAGTAGACCTGTTTGCCTCCCACGACTATTCCCACTGCGCCCTATATTACTCCGTGGCCGAGGGCACGCTCGGCACAGGTGCACTGGCACACAGCTGGCCGCGCGACCTGCGCAAACATGCGTTTACCCCAGTGAGCCTTCTCGCATGGACCCTGTGCAAGATCAAGGAGGACGAGGAGCAGGTCATTCTGCTTGCGCCGTACTGGCCCATCCGGACCTGGTTCTCTGAACTGATACTCCTTGTGACAGCACTTTCTTGGCCAATTCCTCTGAGGAAGGACCTCCTTTCTCAGACGGGGGCGCCCTCTGGCACGCACATCCCGATATGTGGAGGTTTCACGTGTGGCTCCTGGACAGGACGAGTCAGTTTTGAGTACCCTGCCACCTGCGGTGACAGCTACCATCACTTCCGCTATAGCATCGTCCACGAGACATGCCTATGCTTTGAAGTGGAACCTCTTCATCAACCGGTGCTCTTCTCACCGAGAAGACCCCCGGAGATGCCCGATCAGTGTCATGCTTTCCTTCTTGTAAGATAGGTTGGAGCGAAGGCTGTCTCCCTTCACCCTGAAGGTGTATATAGCCGCTCCCTTTGAGCCCCTGCAATCAAGATTAAATTTCTGTCTATGAAGACGGCACTCCTGGTTGCACTGGCCTCCATCAAGAGGCAAAGTTCATATCACTCCCTTCCGGGACCAGGTGGTGAAACTGCAAGTGCTGCCCTTGGAGGAGGCAGACCCAGCCTTGGCACTGCTCTGTCCAGTACACACGCTCTGTGCTTACGTAGACAGAATGTGGTGTTTCAGGACCTCAGACCAGCTCTTTGTCTATTTTGGTGGGAGACTTTCCCTCGGCAAGCCATCTTGCCACTCCTGGAGTTGAAAGTTGCCACCCCAAGGGCTTGTCATTCCCAAGTGCTCGCTACAGGTAGGCATGCTGCGGCATATTTCCTCTGAGATATGCTTCCCAGTGAACCTTGGTATTCCTGTGTTAAGTAGGAACATCCCTTCGTCCATCCCATTTTCACAAAAAGGGGATCAGACTTTCACAGGGCACTGGAAGACAGCTGTGAAGGTGGCGTGATTACACGGGGACCCCATTCTCGTCATCCGACGTAACTCGGAGTTACTACGAAAGGGAACATCTCGGTTACGTATGTAACCCTCGTTCCCTGAGTAGGGAACAGAGACGTTACGTCTCCCTGCCACTTCCGCTCTACCATTTCTATCATTTACATGATAGAAAATCTAAGGCCTTCAACAGCCGTACAGCAAACCCATCTAATCTGGTGCCTATTACACGGCAAATTAAGACTGCTGTGGGGACAAAAAGTAAGACTTTAAAGTTAGCACTTTTAAACATCCGCTCCATTAAAAATAAATCACTTCTAGTCAATGACTTAATAACCACACACAACCTGGACTTCATGTTTCTAACTGAAACTTGGCTAGAAGACAGCTGTAGTGCAACGGTCCTAAACGAAACATCCCCTCATAACTTTACTTATATGAGTGTCTGCAGAGCGGGTAAGAGAGGCGGGGGCTTAGCTACTCTTTTTAAAGATGTTTATCAATGCAAGCAAATATCATTTGGGAATTACCCCTCTTTCGAATATCTGGGTATTGTGTTAAAAGGTGCTCCATGTATTTTACTTATCATTGTTTACAGGCCTCCAAAATACTCTCCAGCCTTTGCTGAGGACTTTACAGAACTGCTATCAACAATTGCCTCTGAGTTTGGCTGTTTTGCCATTGCTGGAGATTTTAACATTCACATAGATAATGCAGAAAACAATATGGCAAAAGAAATCAAAACTGTTTTAAAAACTTTTGATCTGACACAGCATGTACACGGTCCCACACACAATCGTGGACACACTCTAGATTTACTTATCAGTACGGGTTTAAACATCTCATCGATTGTTATTAAGGATGTAGCACTGTCTGACCATTTCTGTATTTTCTTTGATATATTAATCTCTCCTGCCATTGAAGCTAGAGCTGTGTCTGTCAAGAAGAGATGCTTAAATGAAAACACTGGTGTGCTATTTATGAAGGCTATATCTTTAAAACCAAGCATATCTGCCGACTCTGTTGATTTTCTCTTTGATTCTTTTAACTCAAAAGTTAAGAGTGTAATTGATGATATTGCTCCTTTGAAAGTCAGGAAGAATAGTGACAGACAAAAAGCACCTTGGAGAAACTCAACAGCTGTGCAAAATATGAAAAGACAATGCAGAAGAGCAGAGCGCATGTGGCGGAAGACAAAACTTGTAGTCCATTATAACATCTACAAAGACAGCATCCATGCTTTCAATAGGGAACTAGGCAAAGCTAGACAGACTTTCTTCTCAAATATTATAAACAGCAATATAAACAACACACGCACTCTTTTTGCTACTGTAGAGAGACTGACAAACCCCCCAAGCCAGATTCCCATAGAAATGCTCTCAGAAAGGAAATGCAGTGAGTTTGCTTCTTTCTTCTCTGAGAAAATCAATAACATCAGAAAGGTGATCAGCACATCCTTGAGTTGCTCTGGGGTCAGGCAGATCAGACCACAACCTGAGAAAGTAGTTACTATGTCTGATTTAGAAGAAATTGATGGCACAATTTTGGTAGAAACCATACAGCACCTTAAAACATCAAACTGCGCCCTTGACACACTTCCCACATCTTTTTTTTCAAAAGTGTGTTAAACTGTTTAGAAGCAGATCTCCTAGAAGTGGTTAATGCCTCACTTCGCTCTGGGAGTTTTCCGAACTCCCTGAAAACTGCAGTTGTCAAGCCCCTCCTGAAAAAGAGCAATCTGGATAAGACCATCTTGAGCAATTATAGACCGATCTCAAATCTTCCTTTCATAGGCAAGATCATTGAAAAGGTTGTCTTCAATCAGCTGAACAAATTTTTAAGCTCAAATGGATATTTTGACAATTTTCAATCTGGTTTCCGATCGCATCACAGCACGGAGACAGCGCTCATAAAGATAATAAACGATATTCGCTTAAATACTGATACAGGCAAATTATCCGTGTTGGTACTACTCGACCTCAGTGCTGCATTTGACACTGTCGATCACAACATACTTCTTGACAGGCTGGAAAACTGGGTGGGGCTTTCTGGGATAGTCTTAAAATGGTTCAGGTCATACTTAGAAGGGAGAGGTTATTTTGTGAGTATGGGAGAACATAAGTCTGAGTGGACATCCATGAACTGCGGAGTCCCTCAGGGCTCGATTCTTGCGCCACTCCTATTCAACCTGTATATGCTCCCAATGAGCCAAATAATGAAGAGATATAGAGAATAAAGAACCAAATCGCTTACCACAGCTACGCAGACGACACACAGCTCTACTTAGCCCTATCGCCAAACGACTACAGCCCCATTGACTCCCTGTGCCAATGCATTGATGAAGCAAACGGTTGGATGTGTCAAAATTTTCTTCAGTTAAACAAAGACAAAACTGAAGTTATTGTGTTTGGAAACAAAGATGAAGTTCTCAAGGTGAATGCATACCTTGACGCTAGGGGTCTAACAACTAAAAATCAAGTCAGGAATCTTGGTGTGTCTCTAGAGTCAGACCTTAGTTTAAACAGTCATGTCAATAACTAAATCAGCATACTATCATCTGAAAAATATTTCAAGAATTAGATGCTTTGTTTCCAGTCAAGACTTAGAGAAACTTGTGCATACTTTCATCACCAGCTGGGTGGATTACTGTAATGGCCTCCTCACTGGCCTTCCTAAAAAGACCATAAGACAGCTCATACAGAACGCTGCTGCCAGGATTCTGAGCAGGACCAGAAAATATGAACACATCACATCAGTCCTCAGGTCTTTACACTGGCTGCCAGTTACATTTAGGATTGATTTTAAAGTATTATTACTGGTATATAAATCATTTAATGGGTTAGGACCTCAATATATTGCAGATATGCTAACTGAATATAAACCCAACAGATCACTCAGATCATTAGGATCACATCAGCTAGAAATACCAAGGGTTCACTCTAAGCATGGAGAGTCTGCTTTTAGCTATTATGCCAGCCGCAGCTGGAACCAGCTTCCAGAAGAGATCAGGTGTGCTCCTACAGTAGTCACATTCAAATCCAGACTCAAAACACATCTGTTTAGCTGTGCATTTACTGAATGAGCACTGTGCCACTGTTCGTCCGACTGTTACTGTACTTCATTTTATTCTAAATGGTTTTAATTTACTGTATTTTATTTTTATCATAATTTTTATTTTTCATTATTTCTTATTTTTTATTCTAAACGTTTTAATTATTCTGATTTCTTTTGATTATTTTAATTTCTTCTATGTAAAGCACTTTGAATTGCCATCGCGTATGAAATGTGCTATATAAATAAACTTGCCTTGCCTTGCCTTGCCTACCGCTGGGTAGACGCCAGAGTTCAGTCTCGGCTCCTCAGCGAAGACATAACTGCCTTTGCATCCACATTCTCCTTAAATACCCACGCGGTGGAGATATGCTATGCAAAGTCCGCAGACCCATGGCATTTCATCGCCATTGGCTCATTTTATAATACTCGAAGATGAATTTCTTTCTAAGCAAAACCCCATTCTCGTCATCCGACATAACGTCTCCGTTCCCTACTCAGGGAACTATGGTTACATACGTAACCGAGACGTTTTCATATTTCGTGACTAATTTTCAAAACATATTACAGAGGAGCCATAATTTATCAATTTGCAACAATAATATTTTCATACTCCTAAGGCATGTTTAGACCTTTATTTTGAAATAGTGATGAAGATGAAAAATCACGAAAGAAGGGTAGAGAAACCTTGAAAACCTTTTCATACCAAGAATTTTAGAAAAAAAGGTCTGGAATTTTTTTAAATATAAAGAAAAAAATTATAGATTCACCATGTGTGATGTTGCAGGAAGCTATAACACACATACTTGTCCTTTTTATGTTTCTTAGAGGTTGAATTTATATCAAAATATGCCAAACTTCTCATATTACTTCCGAATAGGATGTCTACTTCATAAATTGTATGAAAATTGTGGAAATAATGGTTCATATCACTCAAAACACATGTGGAAATGGCGGCCCCTTATTGATAGTGAGGAGTCACGTGCCGATTTGGGCGGGGTCTGATCCGGTCGGCCATGATGGTAGGAGACTTTATCGGTTGCCAGGGGCAACGCCTTCAGAACTTCACAGAGGCACGACTAAAAATTCCAGAAATAGCTAAAGAGAGACAGTGCAGTGCAGTACAGTGCAGTAACAGATATCAGATTTATTTCTGCATTTGTATGTAGAAATGTATTTTTATCAGATTTATTTCCACATATGAATGAGGCCTGAAACATCAAGTATGACTGAACTCTCGCAGTTTAAAATGACAGATTTGGGGGTTTCTAAGTCTTGCACCCAGTCACAGCAGAATTGTTCATAAGCTTCTGATGACTTAAAGCTTCTGAACTCTTCCATTGTAATGTCTAAACAGTAACGATAGGCAATGATACCATAAACCAGGTAACTGACTATGTCAGGGTATGTGAAAGTTTTAGTGCTTCGGGTCCTTCGTCTATTCTTTAGCAGGTTGTACGGGTCCATGTTGATGTCAAGTAGTTTCTCTATAATGCTGCTTGGTGTTGTTATTTAGTCTCTACACATAGAGCCCCTTTCCTTTCGCTCCCCCTTATTCATTTATTCCCTAGAAACTGTGGCTTATCACAAAAATGCAAATATCAAGCTGCTCTCTTTCTCTCTCTCTCTGTCGCTATTCCTCTCAGTCTCACGGTCGACGTAGCCATGACAACGGATAGTGTATCTTTTCAAGATGGTGAATCCTTCCCACAATGCAACACGGAGTGATACGCATGTCGTCACATTCTCATTCTCAATATGGGCAGCGATGGAGTCTCGTTGTGCCCTAGTGGAAGCGTTCGATACTGCAGACAAACACACTCTCACTGAAAACTCATTTACTAGATATCCATAGATATATACACTAGATGTCGCAAACTTCTATAACTTTTTTGTTTCACTTTCTTAATTTATTTCACTTCTACAAATCTGCCAAATGTCTTCTTTGAAACGAGACCAATCTTTCATCTCTAATCCGAAGCATGCTTGAATTAAAACCATTTAAGAACGCACTCATTACCTAAAAAACAAAGCACCAAACTTCATCAGTCCTCTGCTTTTCGTCGAGTTTGTAAGATTTACATTGGATTTACCTCAGAAGAAGAACGCGATTTGAAGACAAGAAAGATGTAAGGTAAGAAATGTATTATGAAATATATTGTTATTGTTGCATAAACTTAACAGTCCAGTTGTTGCCAGTCAGATGCTATTGTGTTAAACAAACGTGCATAAAGGTAAAAAATGTAGCAAATTATCATTCAGAAACGTTTAGAAAGAGCCGTGTGTGGTGAGATTCTGCTTGCCTCTCTTCATCGCCACTTTCTCTGTCTGATTCTGCTTCAAACTGATACTGCAGTATCCATTATTTACATTATAGACCCCTCTTGCGCCGACGTCACAGTTACACCATGGCGCAAGCTGGAGGCAAAACAAAGTGAAAACTGGAGGCGGTCAATGCAAAACAGCACATATTCGGCTACATAATAAGGAGCTTAAATAATTGTTACTATTATTAAATGTCATCTTGTTGTGTTGTTTGGTGCAAGAATTGATGAAAAATGAATATGCTGTCTCTGGAACTTTTATTTCTAGAAAATATTCACATCATTAAAATCGCACTGTACTGTCACTCTTTACATTGTCGTGGTCTCGGCGCTGGCTCGGCAGAACTGCGGATCGTACACACAAGTCTTGTACAGGACCATATAGTCATCTAAAGATTTATATGCCCTCAGTTTCTATTTACGATCGGTTTCTCAATAAGGTAGGTGTAGAAGTCAGGCCACTCAACCGAGGTAACGTACGTTAATCCTGTCAGATCATCCATGCATTGAGTGAGTGTGTAACTGTTAGGCAGCTACAGGTAGGCCAATCTGGTTCCGTCCGTTACAAATAACTTTTGGAAATAACAGTCGCGATCCTGGACACTGAGTGACCTTACTCATTAAGATAATATCGGATTTTCTCCAGTCATCGTTAAAAAACAAGCCAACAATCCTTGCTAACTAGCGTTAGTGAAGCGGCCAGATGGATCTTTCTGCCTCCACCTAAGCTCCGCCCACAAAAAAACATCACCATGTTTACCAACTGTAAAAGGGTCTATAGAATGCCGAAGTGATGACGTCACTTTGTAGGACAACTCGGAAGCTAGCGGCGGATGGGTTCCCTCGGTCGAAAAGCAATGCATTTTCCCCATAGACCTTTGGAAAATCGCAAAAATTAAGAGCTGTGTTTAACAAAGAGTTGGGACCCTTACATGTTTTGTCTATCAAGATAATCTTTACAAGTTAATCCAAAATTTATACATTTTGAAGCCTATATAAAGATTTTAAAAAACACAATCAGACACAATAAAGTTTAAAAAACCACAAGCAGGTTAACTGTGTGTTCTGTCATAGATCAAAACGTGAAAATATTTAGAGGCTTTGTTCACCACAGACCTTAATTCACGATTTAGCAAAAACCCATTCAAAAATCCCATAGGATTTAGAGCGAGGGAATGCTAACTCACTTCCACGTTTTGGCCTACAGAGTGACGTCGTAACTTCGGCACTCTATTGCACCGGAGCGCAGGCACGTTTCGCCCGTAAATAATGGGCGTAACCTTCTGGACAACGTGAGAGACAGTTTAGCCAATCACCACACACCAGTCCAAACTAACCAATCTGAGCCCACTGCCTGTTTCTGAGGGAGTGGTTTCATAGAATCAGGAAATCAACCAGTCTTTCAGAGGACAGAGGAGAGCGCGGCTTACAATAAAGGCGAAGTTTATGAAAAATAAGACTTTTTAAAAAAGCTTGTGTTTTTCATGGTGGTCATTCATCCCTACTAAAGTAATTCACTGATTTAACTTCTAGAGGCTCTTCAAGGGGACTATGTATGTCTTTGTTTTTTTGCGTGTGAATATGACAAATCTTGATTTACCTCTGATTTGATGATTGGACCTGGCAGAGTGTCGTGCAGCCTTGAGAGAAGGACTGTAGAGAGATATAGTTTCCTAATCTAAGTGGGTAAAATATGATCAGAGTTTAAAAGAATAATCAAATATTCATTCATTTTAATGATACACAGATATCATTAAAACTTTATTCATTTTTGGAGTCGGATGAAATAACGAGAAAATACAAGAAAATGTGTTCCATTAAGGCCCTGTTTACACGAGAACGCTCGCAGGTGAAAACGTAAAAATATTTTATTGGATGTGCCTTTCGTTTACATGGCGACGTCGTTTTTTGGGGCTTAAAAACGCAAAAAAGTGAAACCACCCTCCTGAGTGGGAATCACTGCGTTCCTGTGTAAAGTGTAAAAACGCAAAAGTCTGCTTGACAGTGAAGGTTCTACGCAGGCACGCGGACGTGGTGGTGTGTTGTGTGGCAGTGCTCCACATTGCCACCTAGCCGACTGGAGTGCATACTTCATTGAATTTCACACACTTTTGCATCACCAAATGCACGCGGATTTCCCACCCAAAACGTTCATCTAAACGAAGAATAAAAAGTGATAACGCAACGGCACTTTTGCGTTTTCTTTTCAGAATCGTTTCCGTGTAAACATAGCCTTAATCTTACTGTGTTGCGTAAAAAGGAATGGCAAGCAAAACACAGAGTAACCTTCTTTCGCTGATTGGATGCCGCATTTGGGCCAATCGAGCTGGACTTTAACAAACTTAATTCATTAATATGCGCAAGGGAGGGAGAGAGAGCAAAACAATTTGAAGACGGCGAGAATGTGCGCGCCCGACCGGGGCTTTCACACTCTTTGCTCATTCTATCAGTTAAACAAGCGCAGCAGTCAGTCATCTACATCACTCACCGGACAAATATGGCTTGGCAGGACAAAAATACACCTAATGCTGACAGAAAACAGTGTTCAAGTTCCAGTCTTCTTGCACTTGATGTTTAAACTGACAGGACTTGCGCTCGTAAAGTATGCACAAAAACAAACACCCCTGCCCCCACATTCACATCTACAAACAAGTCAAATAAACAACAATAATTATCGGCCTGTTCACATCTGCCCTATTTTGACAAACGGAACGATACCGATGTGTAAAAAAATGTGTACCATACCGGCCGATATTATATTATATATTTTAGTTTTGAGAACCTATTTATTTTAAGGCAATTTTGTCTTTCAAATAAAAGCCCTCCCAGTTACTGTATTTATAAATGAAGAGTTCAGATGCAAAAGCCTCTAAATGCCATTTGAAATTTTCTTCTAAAATGACCATTTTTATCAAGCTTGTATATTTAAGTTCAGTAATTTCACTTAAATGACAATTAATAGGTAATCTTCATTGCCATTTAAGTGAAATTACTGAACTTAAATATACAAGCTTGATAAAAATGATCATTTTAGAAGAAAATTTCAAATGGCACTTAGAGGCTTTTGCATCTGAACTCTTCAAATATAAATAGATATAAATTAAGAGTTGAGATTAAGATGCATTGTGACTGACAGGATTAGATGAGCATTCATCCCATTACTGCATTTTGTAGAACACCATTTGTAAAATGTAACAAGAACCCAAAATTTGTCAAAAAATGGGTCATTATGATAATTTCAGTCAAGTAGTGATTAGCATACAATAAACCATGACAATGTGATCGGGCATCATGATATGTAGTGACTGACCAATTGGTAACAGAATTCCAAGGAGTCATGTAATTCATTTCGACGACTTAACTGTTTATTTGTGATATAAAATAGTTATAACTAAAATGAAGACATTTAACAGGAGATAATGAAATTATGAAATGATGATATAATGATGATAATGATGATGATATAAATATGTTTTAATTTCTCACATATGAGCATAAATTTTTGATGGGTACAGCACTGTGTCATCCAGCTAATCAAGTTGTTCACAGATAGGTGTACTAAAAGTGGCATTTCTTTTAAATGGACTATCTTTAGTTTTAACTCCTGTCATGCCCTGTGAAAAGAAAACATCAACAACATTATAAAACCTCTCCAAAACTGCAAGAAATAAATGTATTCACTGAAATCTCACTGTATGCTGACCTGAATCTTCTGATAATTATCACTCCAGAATGTAATGGCCTGCTCGGTTGTGTAATCATGATCCTGTGAGAAACAAGCAGATTAACTACACATGCAGATGTACATGACGAAATGATTGACAGGTCTTAAAATTATTTACCTTCAAAATGAAATGCTTTGCCCAAGAGACTTTCAAATATTACTCCCTAAAATTAATGGTAAACAGAAACTGACCATGGTTAGTGGTGCGTGAACAGACTTGAAGCTCTCCACTTTGAAGTCTGCTTTGGTCACAGAGCACAACTCAGGGGCTGGAGGGTCTGTGTTCAGCTCTGCATGTAATTTATCACTGTAAAACAGATTAAAATATTAAGATAAAAAAGTGGGTAATTTTTTTCGTAAATTAAAACTGTGGCTAATTTGTTTTCGTAAATTTAATCAGGAAGTTATAATATGGGGTATATGCATGCATAAGTTCCGCATTTGACGCAAGGATGCTCGTCCATTTCCGGTTGTGGAGATTAAAGCGGAGGAAAACGGGATTATGGCAGAGTCATTCAAAATTTACTGTCCTCCCGTCTTTGAAACGAAACTTTCATACGTTTAGATGTAATTTTATATATAGTTATGTTTATTTAATATAATTTTAAAAACAAGCATAAACACTACGAGGGGTGTCTGTTTTATCTGTTTTTGTGACTAACGTTTCTTTAGTATAACCATGGAGTATAAAATTCCATATAAATTCTCGGAATTGCATTGGAATTGCATACGATCGGCGGAAGTTATTGAGCATCCTTACACCTTCACTGGAAATACCGCCGTGCATAGAGCCCATATACAGAGAGAGAGAGAGAGAGAGAGAGAGAGAGAGAGAGAGAGAGAGAGCGAGAGAGAGGATTAAGTTCACTTTTATTATTACAATCAAGATACTATTACGAAAGATTTACATTTTGTTTATACAAAGTACATGTAATTTTTTTTTCATTCCTTCTTTTTTTCTTCTTTTTTTAAACCTTAAAACCAATTCATTATCATACAATGTACATAATACTTCATTTATTCCCCATAATTCAATAAACTTTGGTAGAGATTCCACCAACTTGTAGTATGCATACTCCACCCTCAAACGGGAAGCTACCAAACCTAGAAACATCGACACAACGCTTATTGACCTTTGTCCCAACAGTCTGTTTTTTCTTGTCTTCCAAATGGCCAATTTTGCAGTGCCAGATAAAAAATTAATTAAAGCATATACATTTTTCTTTTGAAATGAGTACTTTGGCCCGAAAATGAACAATTGAAAAGAAAAATCTTCCCCCAGGGACATAAAAAACATTTTCAAAAAAATCAAAAAGATTACCCAATCGTGAACACTGCACAAAAAGATGAAAGATTGACTCTGTTTCAGAACAAAAAGGACAACCCACCCCAAACACTAGGATTGAGGTGTACCACATGTCTGTTTGTAGCTATTGCCCCATGTACAATCCTTCACTGGAGGTCACCAATCCGTTTATCAATCAGACATTTGTACAGGGTACGCCAGGAGCCTTTAGGGGAAAAAATAGATCCAAAAAACTGTGTCCATCTTGTTGAAGGAACTCCATTTAAAAGTTGCATGATAGAGACTTTAACACATATCAGGTATAGAGATTTCTTCCCAGCAGAATCAAACCTGTCCAGAACTGGTGTTTTCAGCGTCAGTAGACAGCTTTCATCTTCAACCCAGTCTTCCACAGCCGCATTTACAATGACTGAGGGAAAAAAATGACCGTACCCTTCAACCCATTCATTTAGGACATCTGGGTTTTTCAAAAAAACTTGATAGTCAGTGCTCAAGTCCTTAATAATCTCTGCAATGCATTGTTGCAAAAAACGGATTGATTTCACACCACTTCTTTGACTCAAGTCTTGCAAATTATTCCTCAAGATATGTCCCAGCTTACTGCAGCCAGCCACGAACATTCGTGCTCGCACATTTTCAGATGACAGCAGTCTTGAAGATAAAAAGGAGTTAAAAAAACAAAGGTTCCTCCAACAACCAATGACCAGCAGGTGTATTAGATGGTCTTGATACTAAAAAGACCTTCCAGGCCTCCAGCACAGATCTGTAGAAAGGGGAGAGATCCACCATTTCTCTTTCTTGCAATTGCATTAAAAACAAATGTTTGTCAAAAGCCATGCCTCCTGCTCTCCTTAAAAGAGCTATTGCAGTGTCCATCCAGGCAGAGTTTACACTATACAAGAGTCTTTGCGCTGTTTGTAGGCGAAACGTCATTATCCTGGACTTAATATCCACCAAACCCTGCCCGCCTTCTTGTACTGGAAGAAACAGAGCGGCTGATCGAAACCAGTGTTGTCCAGACCAGAGAAAAAGTCACCAACCTCCTTTGAATACTTTGGATTAGTCCTGTAGGCGGCTGCAGTACACACAGTTTAATGCCAAAGAGTAGAAGCCACTAAATTATTAGCGACCAAAACCCTTCCCCTGTAGGACAACTGGGGTAGCAACCATTTCCAGCGAGACAATCGGGTACACACTCTTTCCTCTAAACCCTCCCAGTTCAACTTTTGAAACTCATTTCTCCCAAAATAAATACCTAAAATCTTTAAACCCTCTTTTTTCCATGTAAGACCTCCAGGCAACAGTGGAAGCTTTTCAACAGAAAAAGCCTCACTTTTAGAAAAGGCCCAAAAAGCCTCACTTTTGTCCCAGTTCACTTTTGCAGATGAAGCCTTTTCATACACATTAAGTGCATTAACCAGAGCATTGATGTCTTTCTCATTATTAACAAACAGCGTCACATTATCAGCATAAGCACTTACAGTAATACTTGAACTCTGAGATAAACCAGGAACAATAAAACCAGACAAAGTTTTACGAAAATTAAAAAGAAGAGGCTCAATAGCAATACTATATAGTTGCCCTGATAAAGGACAGCCTTGTCTAATTCCCCTTGAAACAGGGATAGGCCGGCTTAGCCCACCTCCCACCTTTACAATGCAAGCAGCACCAGAATACAGCAATTTGACCAAACTTAAAAAATGTTCACCAATACCAAAAGCTTTTAATACATCAAAAAGATAACCATGATCAACCCGATCAAAAGCTTTTTCTTGATCTAAAGAAATTAAACCAACCTTTGTTTCAAAGCCTTTACAAATATCTAAAATATCCCGAATTAAAAACAAATTATCCATTATTGTTCTCTCTGGGATACAATAAGTTTGATCTTTTTGTATGATTAAATTGAGATATTTTTTAAGTCTATTAGCGAGACACTTAGACATAATTTTGTAGTCTGTGGTTAGTAATGCAACAGGTCTCCAATTTTTAAAAAATGATAAATCTCCCTTTTTTGGTAATAAGGATAGCACAGCCCGTTGACAAGATATAGGCAAACAACCATCTTTGCTACATTCACAGAAAACCTCAAATAAGTCCTCACCAATACAGTTCCAAAAATGCTTGTAAAATTCAGAGGGCAACCCATCAATACCAGGAGATTGCCCAATGCCAAGTTGACCGACTGCAGTAGTGAGTTCTTGAAGAGATAGTTCAGTGTCCAAGGCAGTCTTAGAGTCTGAGTCTATTTGAGGTCTTGAATTAGCTGTTCAGCACAGTCAGTATCACATTCTTC
This sequence comes from Pimephales promelas, assembly GCF_988280905.1. Taxonomy (NCBI): domain Eukaryota; kingdom Metazoa; phylum Chordata; class Actinopteri; order Cypriniformes; family Leuciscidae; genus Pimephales; species Pimephales promelas. Next base: position 11,381,791 of record NC_142772.1, on the reverse strand, counting down.
AGCAGTATAAAGACTGGAATAAAAAGTCACTGCATGATTCCTCATCTCCGTGATATTACTGGTCACCCTCCCATCAGGAAGGCGAAGACATAACATCTGTTTCAGTTGTGCCATTTTGTGCTCCAAATTAAAAAAATAAGCACTAGGAGCATCCATGTCATTAACAGAGACAAACCGAGACCTTACAAGAGCTCCTTTCACCCTTTCATTCAAATAAAGCCCCAGTTCTCTTTTTTTTTCTTGCAGGTTGTTAAACAGATTATGATCATATCTATTAATTAGATCCACCTCCATCTTTGATATATCCTTTTCAATTGACCGAATCATTCCTCTTAATTTAATAGTGGAATTAGCAGTATGTTGCAAACAAAACAATTTAATGTTTTCCCACCATTGTTTTAAATTTGCATAAGTGCTTTTACACAATCTCCACTGTTGCCAAAAAGTCTCAAAATGTTTACAAAAATTAGGATCTTGAAGCAATTTGGTGTTAAAATGCCAATAAAAAGACTTTTTTGTACACTTGGACATACTTATAGTAAGAGAAACTAAATGATGATCTGTGAACCCCACTGGAATGATAAAACAGTCAATACTCCGACTACTAAGATGATTTGACATATAGATCCTATCCAATCGAGCAGCACTTACTCTATTATCTGTCATTTTAATCCAAGTATATTGTCTAACTTGAGGATGTTTAATTCGCCACATATCCAAAAGATCAAATTCTCTAATTATATTTGATAATTGAGATGAAGACTGAAGATGAGGTTCTTCACTTGTGCGATCGATAGTAAAATTATCAGTGCAATTCCAATCACCTCCCATGATTATATTACCATCAGCACACAAATTTAAAGCATTTCTTAACACACTGAAAAAAATGACTCGTTCCTGCCCCACATTAGGTGCATATGCATTTACAAAATAAAAAGTAACTCCATCAATATCAGCCTTTACTACTAATAATCTTCCTTTTACAGGTTCATCTATTTTTAAAACATTAACTCTTATATCTGAAGAGAATAATATTGCCACCCCAGCACTCACATTTGTTTTATGACTAAGCAAATATTGCCCCTTCCACCATAATCCCCACTCAACCTCATTAGCAATATTATGTGTTTCCTTAAGAAAAACAACATTTAATTATTTTTGCTCTATTATTTCAGAAATCAGAGCACGCTTACGTTCATCCCTTCCACCATTAATGTTAAGTGAGCCTACCCTCAATGCCTCCATATAAAATAGTGGAAGAAAAAACAGACAGGTAGAAAAGAGCAGAAAAAAGAAAAAGACACCATGCGATGCATGAAAAAAAGATTGTTTACAACAGTACGTTTGATGTTTTCTTTTTCTCAATTTTTCGGTACCTTCTAACAGTAGTCAAGTGCTTCTTTACGAAACCGCTTCTTTTCACTAAGTAGATCAACCCCCACAGTCTTCTGAAGAATTGTAACTGACTTAACAAACTTCTCTACATCAGGAAAGAATTCTTTGACATCAACCTGCTTTCCGAAAGTATTATCTAGAAATTGATCGATTTCCTCCAAAGTATATAAAGAGACATCATTATGAGGATCCTGAGAATTCTCTTCTAACCCATACTGTGAGCAGGAGTCCATGTCCTGCACAGAAGCAGACTCATCTGACAAAGCAGCATCCTCTGCTCGACTCTCTGCATCACACACATAATGATCAACACTAGTACTCGGGTACACATTCTCGTCACATTCAATGCTCTGTTCAGACACTACATGTTCTTTACTCTTTACCATCTCATCACTGACATCATTATTTGAACTGGTTGCCGCTACCACAGGTTTCTCTGAAGTATTCGCCGTTACATTTAAAACCACATCAACCTCTGGCTGTCTTACCTCCGCGAGGCCTGAAATCTCCTCCTGACCCGTCTGTATAGAAGTATCCTGAGCATCAGCCTCTATCACTGCAACATTGTTCTGTTTCATTTTTACTGACCGCCAGAGGCAGTGTAAACACTATGGATTATCGCAGCGCCAGCTAAGATAGATCGAGAGAATATACCAACAAAGTCACGTGACGTGACGTATGCTGAGCCCTGGAGGTAAAGCTACAGTAAGCTCAGCACTCTACCTCTTTCGCTTTCTCGCCTGTTTGAGATAGGTCGTATTGATTGAGTGATTCGCGCTGTCAAGTGCAGCTTACTAGAGCAGCGAGATTCGTCATCACAAGCTGTGACAGCGCGTGTCTTCGTCATTCTAGGATTGAATACTGGTGAGTTTATATTGCTTCGTCGGTGACACACTCTGTGCCTCTCGGTGCTATCCGGTGGCTTGTGTTTTTCCGCGCCTATGAGTTAACGATCTCCCGTGACTCTATTAGAGTGTTTTTTTCTCTCACTTTGTCCCTCGGTTCTATCCGCCGGCCATTTTAGACATTTTTATCTCTTGATATTGTTGGTATTACCTGTTGGTTCTCCAGGGGTAATCGTTTTATTTTATTTTTATCATTTTTCATCCCGCTTAACTTAACCTTACGGTGCTATCCAAGGGTGTTATTAGCGAGTAGCTAACTATGGCTCATGGCTCGATCGCCACTGGTTTTCCACTGACTTGTAGGCTGTGTCCTAATAATCTTCTTCCTGACGACGGTCATGACATCTGCCCGTTGAGTTTCGGGATTCAACATCTGCGAGAGGCTCTCACGGACCCATGCGTGCACTGCAGTCTCTTGCCTATGTCGGAACGACGGCTCCGTCTTGCCGAATTAGACCCTAATTCAACGGTGAAACTTGGACAGTTGGATGTAGCCTCCACGCGCACTCGAAAACGCAGGGCGTCGGCGGCAGCTGGTGCTCCTCTTCCAGCTAAAAAGAAGGCCAAATCGCGAAGTGATGAACATGCTGAGAAAGGTTCTCTTTCTGTGACGGTGTCGATGCTTTCTTCAGAAATGGCAGAGTTGAAACGCCTGCTACACTCGCTTCAGCCTGCCACACCCACTCAGTGTTTCCTCTACATTCATTCTCCCGTGGCGGGCCGCCACACTTAAAATCCTCCCGCCACGGCTGCAGCTTCTCAGTGACGTCCGATATTCTGCATAGTATTATGTTATTTTGTTAAGCCCCACTAAAGGCATAAAAAACTTTGTAAAGCACAATCAAGTTTTCACCCTATATTCCAAGACTTCTAAAGTCATTGCATAATGTGTAATTTTAGTCGCTAAGTTAAAGTTAACGGGAAGTCATCTCGCCTCAGTCTCCATTCAGAATTCACACAGCGCGTCGCGTTCGTTTGCGACACGACGACACTCTCTTCAAGGTCAATATTCCCATTATTATACTTCATTTGTAGATAAAGCATAAAGGTCTATGGTTTTCATAAAATGACTTTATCTTGCTGGAGTGGAGTTTATTGCCCATACCTTTCACATTCCCTTTATGTAAGATTACAGCATGGAGTCGAGAGAGTGCTATTGTTCTTCATGCGCACTGAAATTTAAAACTGTTAAAAGAAAAGGCTCAAAAAACTGTTGCATATAGAATACACTAAGCATTAGTGCTGCACGATTAATCATATCGCAATCGTAATAGCGATCTCAAACCTATGCAATTATATAACTATGCCGCGATTTTATACGAAATAAACAAATTAGGGCTATTAACGCAGCATCTCTTCTTTTTTGTCATCCTTTGACTAGTGTTACACGATCCTGCTCTTATTCGTGCAAATGCCTTTTCGCATTTTGCACGACAAGAACTGAAAAGCTGCCTGTGAATGCCCTAAATGAGACTCGCAGAAAGACGCGCGCCATAATGCGCATGCACTGACGCGTGCCAGAATACAGTTCTCTTTCGAGCTTGAACGAACAATAACACACACAATTATGCCAAAATGTCGTTTTGTCGAGTACCTTCATAACGTAAGAAAAGTCTTATGGACAAAAAGAGTTGTGCTATGAGGCGCATGTGAGATCCGCGTCTCGGCAACGGGTGCTCTTAAAGGGCCAGCAGCGAATAAAGCGTTCTGTCAGTAAAGTTAATCAAAGAACAAAGGGAAATTAGAAAATTACTCACTGATCTTGACTAAAGAACTTTTGTAGCTTTAATAAGGATTATTCTATATATAATTTATAATTCATGCAGCACAGACTGTTTGATAACTTTATTCAATTTCTGTATCCTACCTGTTAAGACAGGAAGGGCACAGGTAAATATGGTTTTTATTATGGGTTTATGTGGGGATTCTTTGAAGTTCACTTAATTTAAAAGTTGTTAAATTTTTTTTTAGCCTAATAATTTTAAAAAAAAGTTGATAGCTTTCACTGTAATGATGGTTTGGTTGATGGTTTATTGATCATTATAGGTGTTATCAATCATTTAGTTGTTGTCTGTAGTTTGAGTTGAGAAATAAACATTAATACACAGAATGATCACTAATCTGTGTGTGCATTTTACTTTAGAACCAAGCAAGTTGGACTCATGAAACCATTTTATTATATCGGAATCGCATATCACAATTGCAATATTGACCTCAGTAATTGCAATGGCAATATGACATTTTCCCCAAATCGTCCAGCCCTACTAAGCATATTATAGATATAATCCCTTTGCTATGTTCTTTTCAATGTGAAGCATTGCTTGCTGTGACTTGGTGTTGCTTCAAGTTTATCATTCTGCACACGGGATGTGCATGATCGATTATAATACTTTGGGGAGACAAGGCCCCCCCACCGGGGAAATGGGCCTGCCCCCACAGCTTGGAAAAATCCTAGAGGAAACACTGAGCCTGTGAGTATGACACAGGAGGATGAGAATGTTCAGAATTTAGGAGCTGGTGGAGAGTCTCTCGATTCCCCTTGTTTTTCTCACCGTTCAGAGTTTGATGTGCTTTCTACGAGTGCTTCAGATTCCTTTTTTCATGATCATGGGGATACTATGGATGTTGCTGCGCAACCATCAGCTCAGGCTGTTTTCACTGGTTACACAGCTACGGAGGGTTCTAGTGGGGGATCAGTTCAATCGTCTGGAAAAGCCCAGTCCTCCTCTGATGATACTTTGGCTGTGCTTCGAATGGCAGCTGCTCGTCTAGGACTTGATGAGTCACCTGTCCAATCTACCCAAACGAATGTGTTTTTCAGACAGACCTCAGCTGCAACTTCGTTTGCCATGCCGCCATGTAAAGATTTTGTGGCTGAATTCTCGAATGCTCTCACTGGCTCTGGCCCGCCGAAACGACGCTCTAAGATTGCTCGAACTCTAGCATCTATGGCTGAAGCTGATTCTATCGGGGTGGGTCGTGCTCCGGAAATAGAGCAGCCTGTGGCTGCATTGGTGGTGTCTCCTGATGAGGCTCTAAGAGGGAATGTGCGATGTCCCGGTGCACAATGTGGCCGTACGGATTCCTTGCTCAAAAAGGCATATGAATCTGTTGCCTACATTACTCGAGCAGAAAACACTATCTGCCAGTTACTTCTTGCTGCCACCAGTACGCTGGAACCTGGTAATGTGGATCCATCTATTTCACAATTCCTGCAAACTGCTCTGTTGGCAACAGGCCATGTGACCCGCGAGCTGGGTAGTCTTACAGCAACGCTTCTGGCAGCCCGCCGCCAAGTGTGGCTTGCCCAAGCACGACTACCGGAGGACTGTAAGAAAACCTTGAGAGATCTTCCATTTGTTCCCGGTCATCTCTTTGGTCCGAATGTTCCGGAACTATTGGAAAAGAGGGTAAAGCTGTCTGAAGCCACTCGTCAACTGACACAGGTGCAGCGCAACCCTACCTTTAGGATGCCAGCAGCTCAGACCCGACATCACTATGCTACATCAGAGCAACGTTTCCGTCGGCACGCTACACCTCAGACACAGCCCCCACAAAGACCTCGTGTTCCTGAAGATGCGAGAGTTTTCCACCCACCTCATCGTCAGTTCCCGGGAGGACCCCGTCAGCGCCCCCCCCGCGACCACTAAAAATCGTACACATAAAGCCTGAGGCAGTCGGGCTGGCGGTCGATCGTTTTTTTGTAGATCAACTGGAGTACTGTAGATCCAACACAACAGACCCCTGGGTGTTGGCAACTCTGAGCAGAGGATATACTCTACAATTTCGACGCCGGCCTCCCAGATTTTCAAGAATTGTTCCTACGATTGTCAGAGACGCGGTTCGCGCAGAGGCTCTCTCTCTAGAAATTTGTTCTGTGCTAGAGAAGGGAGCCATAGAGAAAGTTCATCCCCTCGTTCAGGGAGACGGGTTCTATTCAACTTATTTTCTTGTTCCAAAGAAGGACGGTGGTTTCCGCCCGATTCTCGATTTGAGGCTTCTGAATTTGTTCCTGAAGGTCCTTCCCTTTTGAATGCTGCGCACAGCCGATGTTCTCCGGTCTGTGACGGCAGACGATTGGTTTGTAAGTGTCGACCTGAAGGATGCATACTTTCACATCCCAATTGCTGTGCATCACAGAAAATTTCTGCGTTTCAGTTTCAAAAATCAAGCTTATCAGTTTAAGGTGCTACCCTTCGGCCTTTCCCTTGCTCCTCGCGTCTTCACAAGGTGTGTGAGTGCAGCTCTTTCCCCTCTTTGGATGAGAGGACTACATATCCTCCCTTACTTGGACGACTGGCTTCTCTGTGCCCCCACAGAGCAGCAGGCTGTGCAAGATTCCAGAGTTCTTCTGAGACATGTGCAGAAGTTGGGTTTTTCTGTGAACGAGAAAAAGAGCCGTCTGATTCCATCACAGACCACTACATTCATAGGAATGACCCTGAATTCCTGCCTAATGTCTGCCTCCCTGTCTCAGGAACGTGTGATGAACATTCTGCAACTTTTGGCTCGCTTTCGCCCGGGTGTGTCCCTGCAGTACGAGGTGATTCTACGATTGTTAGGGATGTTAACAGCGGCTACAGTGGTGATCCCACTGGGTTTACTCCACCTCAGACCACTCCAGTTATGGAACAACAGTTTACGGCTAGATCCCACCAGACATCGACATCGACTGGTGATGATTTCTCACCGTTGCATATGTGCGTTGAGGCGGTGGAGACAGTTAGAGTTCCTAAAGGCAGGAGTGCCCCTGGGTGTTGTTCCCTCTCGCCGGGAGTTGGTCACAACAGACGCTTCCCTCACAGGATGGGGGGCAACCTGGAATCGGAGGGGTATTTGCGGGCGCTGGACTCCAATCCAGGCCACGGAACAGATCAACCTGTTGGAACTAAGGGCGGTGTTCCTGGCTCTGAGGTACTTCATGCCGGTTCTGACAGGCCGCCATGTTCTTGTTCGATCGGACAATACTTCTACAGTGTTCCACCTGAACCACCACGGTGGCACGAGATCCCTCAGGTCTCTACTACTGACTCACGAGATTCTGACATGGTGTCAGCCTCGACTCGCTTCACTGAGGGCAGCTCATATTCCAGGAGCATGCAATCAGATAGCAGATGCTCTTTCCAGGGATCAAATTCATCCAGGAGAATGGAGGCTCCATCCAGAGGTAGTGCAGGAGATCTGGCTACGATTTGGAAGAGCAGAAGTGGATCTTTTTGCTTCAGAGATGACCACCCACTGTCGCTTATGGTTCGCAAGGACAGAAGTGTCCAGCCCCCTGGGCCAGGATGCGCTGTCTCACGAATGGCCGAACTGCCTGCTCTATGCCTTTCCACCTATCCCTCTGTTATGGGAGACGTTGCACAGGATCTCCCTGTACAAGCACAGAGTGTTGCTCGTGGCACCACGTTGGCCAGCCAGGCCGTGCTATCCTTTATTGCTGAGACTTCTGAAAGGCAATCCATTGAAGCTCCCCCCCAGGAAGGACCTCCTCTCTCAGCTGGAGGCCAGTGTCTGGCACCCGGACCCGACTCATCTGCAGCTTTGGGTCTGGCCATTGGGTTAGCTTCTCCCCTGGAGCATTGTGACCCTGCTGTTATTCACACCATCTCTAATGCTAGAGCTTCTTCCACCCGACAGATTTATGCTTCCCATTGGAAGCTTTTTTCTGCATGGTGTGAGGAACGGGGGCTCGTTCCTGCAACATGCGATATTCCAAGTATCTTAAGCTTTCTTCAACATTTACTGGAGCAAGGAAAAGCAGCTTCCACGTTGAAAGTGTACGTTGCTGCAATTTCTGCATATCATGTTCCAGTTGGTGGCTCTTTTCTCTTGGCTCTCACAGTCTTGTCTGCAGTTTTCTGAAGGGTGCACGCCGTCTGAACCCTGCTCGGAATCCTCATTTTCCGGTGTGGGATTTGTCACTCGTGCTTGCATTCCTGTGTTCACCCCAATTTGACCCCTTGCAAAGCATTGACATTAAATGGTTGTCCTTGAAGACTTCTTTTTTGTTAGCTATTGCTACTGCGAAACGAGTCAGTGAGTTGCACGCATTGTCTGTTAGTGGACCGTGCTTGCGTTGGTTACCGGATGACTCCGGGGTGGTTCTGCGACCCAATCCTTCTTTTCTTCCGAAGGTCCTTCTTCCTCAGTTCATAAATCAGCACATTGAACTGGCCTCTTTTCAGACTTCTTCTGGATCTGACTCAAGTGCCCAACTTTTGTGTCCTGTTCGGGCATTGAAGTGTTATGTGAACTCTACTGTTCAACTTAGACAATCAGACCAGTTATTTGTCTGCTATGGTGGTGTGAAGAAAGGTGCTCCAGTGTCGAAGCAGAGATTGTCGAACTGGATAGTAGAGACCATTACGCTGGCTTACAAGGCAGCAGGGAGACCACTGCCCTGGAAACTAACTTGTCATTCCACTAGGGCCATTTCATCTTCATGGGCTGTTTTTAGAGGAGTTTCCCTGGTGGACATCTGCACTGCCGCTACCTGGGCTTCTCCATGCACGTTTGCCCGGTTCTATAAGGTCAACATCGCTGCTCATCATGCCGTTAGTTCTGCGGTTCTTCTGGAGCAGCCTTGATTCATCAGGTGGGTGGCATTCCTCATGACTATGTTGGTATGTGTCATCCATAGTGTTTACACTGCCTCTGGCCAGGGAACTACACTGCGACCAAAATGGTCGCATATGCGACCTTTTGAAATCCCATTGCGACCCTAATTTTTAATGGGTCGCAAATGTATGACTGACTATTTTGACGGGTCTGTTTTTTTTAGTTTCTTTCGGGTTGTATATAATCTTCTAAAACCTGTCGGATCGTCCGCTTTTTGTCCCGTCAAAGCCTTTTTTGATCGCGGTGAGTGTTGTAGAGTAGAATAACTGATGCGTTTGACAGGGCGCAAACGAGCTGAGAGAGAGAGAGCGAGAGAGAGAGCGCGCCCTGGCCGCGCGCGCACTATCACGTCTTCACACAACACAAGCGCTGTCTTGATCTCTCTCTCTCTATCGCGCGCATATTATTCAAATGACATGATAGTAAAAGGTTTGTGTCTTTATAATAGGAATGCTAATCATAATCATATAGGCTACCATCTGAGCCTGCATGGCGGCAGGAAAAAGACACAGAGATGTAAGACACCGTGTCTCATCGACCCCGTTTACACCTGGTATTAAAATGCGATCTGTATCCAGATAAGTTATCCGGATAATAAGTACTGATTCCATTTACACCTGGCCACATAAATGTGTTTTTGCAAAACGGATATAAATCCGATCTTCACCTCCTGCGTTATATGCAGATTTATTGGATTGCACGCCACCAAAAGCAACAGATCTGAGCGGCATTTTATTGATCATCAGCTAATTTCCAAATCAGAGACATCAATAAGAGAGAGTGGCAACAGGCCTGGTAAGATAATTTCGTTTCTTTTCTTGAAGATGTGTTAACTGCGTCTGTGACTTACTTTCACTTTTATTTGCGATGTTTGCACGTTGAATCTGACTAGGCTATAACATGACATATAGCCTATATAACACGCTCTCACTCGTTTATTTTTTAGCATTTTTGGGAGGAGTAAAATATACATATGTGGTTTCAACAACCAGATTGCGTTTACACCTAGTAAAGATCCGGACACAATGCGAGCCAGACTACCTCCAGATGTGGTCAGGCAGATCCGATCACGATCCGATCACAACGCGTTTACACCTTGCATTAACATGCGTTTTTTATTATCCGGATAACTTATCTGGATACAGATCGCATTTTAATACCAGGTGTAAACGGGGTCTTCCTTACACCAAAGGTAGATTTGCGGTCTGGAGTTCGGCTGATAAACTCTGCCATCATGCCATGAGTTAACTAATTATATTGCTAGCGCTGATATTGACATCGACTAACGTTATATTATCACTAGCAGTTTTTTAGACTAACGTTAGTTTTTTCATAATCATAATCGCGTGATTCGCGTCAAGACACCTGATTGGCTAATACTAAACACTAGGGGTGTAACGGTACATGTATTCGTATTGAACCGTTTCGGTTCGAGGCTTCCGGTTCGGTACGCATACAAACAGAACGATTGCTTGGACCATTTTTCCTGCTGTTAAAATTCGTGCTGACGCGGTCAACACAACGTTGCGCAACATCAAATGGCAAGCAAAATGAAAGCAGAACGAAACTGCGCTACTCGTTATGTGCTTCACGGATCGTTTATCAGTTCGGACCAGCAACATCTGTGCAGCGCGAGCCGATCTCGATCAAGCAACAATGTTACTACACAGCGCTAAGAGATCCGGTAAAGAAAACATTTGAATTCGCCACTGAGGTAATAACATCGCTGCGAGATCTAGTAAGAAGCATTCACATTTCTCCGTTATTAACCGTTGATCTCTATTAGGTCAAACAGCGCTGTCATGGAAACCAGGAGAAACATTGTGCCGTGAATGAACTAGTAATACTTTACGTCCACAGACCAGCAACATTCACCATGGATTTAATATAGTAACACTAACTGGAACCAGTTTGGCTGGAATGGTGAAATGCTTTCAAGTACTTCACACATCTTTTTCCAGCACTTCAAAATTCAAATATTATATAAATAAATATATATTTAAATGTTATTTTTAATGTGATGACCAAAACATTATTTGTTCATCCTTCAAAGATGAGCCCCATTTATAAACCTGAAAGTTTCAAGATCTAGGAAAACTCACACTTATTTACAAATATTTTTTCTTTAAACAAATAGGAAATTTCTCTGGCATTTCTTTCTTTTTGCTGTATCGAAAACGTACCGAACCGTGGCTTTAAAACCGAGGTACGTACCGAACCGTGATTTTTGTGTACCGTTACACCCCTACTAAACACTGAAGATAAATTAAATGTTTTATTAAATAATTACTGAAAATATCCCTCTCTTCATCCCACACCCCAAACATGACGTACAAAACGTTGTGGAACAGAAACAACCAGAGATATGTTTATAAGCTATCATTTTAGTCATCACAGCTTTCCAACAGTCCTGCATATGATTCTACATTGATTAAAAAAGAAAATCAAATGTGTTTTAATGGTAATTATTTCATACGGAAATCATGTATTTATAATTCAGATGAGAATAAAGTTAGGGTTAGTTAAAATTAAGGAAAACAAATATTGTTGTGAATTAATCAGAATAGAAATGTGAATTTGTTATCTTTAATAATAACAGAAACAGTTTGACATTAATGGGGGTGTTCAGCTTTAAGAGAATTCTACCAATAATGCATCAGTGTATGTGAGGAAAAAAAGAGAAAGAGATTGTTTTCATGTGCGAGCGCTGTATCTAATGATTCAAGTTCAGAAACTTCAGTAAACAGTTCAGTTTATTCAATTCAAGTCGTCAGTGGTCATTATTGCTGGTCAAGGAAGAAAATACACGACATTCTTTGGTGCCGAAACCCGGGATAACTTGCAAGCAACATCCGAAATGGCGGAGCGACTTGAAAGACTACTCAGGAAACGGAGAGCTGTGCGCGGTTCCACGACGAGACTTTTGCAAGACATAGAAACGGAGGTTAGCAAGGAAGATCCAGTCGTTGACAGATTATGTGAACTGTTAGCCATGTTATCTGCAAAAGAGGAAACGCTGCTGGAGTTAGATCACGAAATAGAGGAGCATACAGATGTGGAGGATCTTGAAAATGAAGTCGTCGACGCTGAGGAGTATGGCCAGCGAGTCATCAGCGCGAAAGCCCGCGTGAGGCGCGTGATGCAGAGAGTTCGGGAAAACACTGATAGCAGGCCGCGTGATGCAGTACCAGCGCAGCGCGGACAAACAGTTAAGTTACCCAAGTTAATCATCAACAAGTTCAGCGGTGACATTAGCTTGTGGCAGGACTTTTGGAATCAGTTTGAAACGGCCATTCACAGAAATGACGCGCTAAGCAAAACAGAGAAGTTTAATTACTTAAAGACATATGTAGCCGGCGCTGCTTCAAAGGCTATAGCGGGACTGATGTTGACAGACAGCAATTACGATCACGCGATCGATCTGCTTCAGAATCGGTTTGGAAGAAAAGATCTGCTCATTAATGCGCACATGACCAAGCTGTTGAATCTCTGCCCAGTGAAGAAATCCTACGACGTGAGTGCTTTGAGACAACTTTATGATGAATGTGAAGTACAGATTCGTAGCTTAGAATCGCTGGGTATTGCATCAGAAGCATATGGCAGCTTGTTATGCCCTGTTCTGCTACAAATGATTCCGGAAGACATTGCACTTCAGTACAGTCGACAAAGAGGATCCAGTGATGAATGGAAAGTCTCAGAAGTTATGGAATTTCTGCAGAACGAGATTTTGAGCAGAGAAAGAACAATGCAAAAAAAAAAAATACCAAACTGTCTTTTCTGTGATAGCGCAGCGCACAAAACAGAACTGTGTACAGTAACTGAAATTGCTGCACGAAAAGCAAAATTGATGAAACTGGGACGATGCTTTGTTTGTCTTGGACAGAAGCATATAGCAAGATTCTGCAAAGCCAAAGTGTCCTGTACTGTGTGTGGTGGCAGGCATCATAGCACTGTGTGTGAGAAAGGAGAAACAACCACTTCAGACATCGACGATAAAGATGATGTAGTTTCTTCATTTGCTTCCCATTCTGTTAAAATGCAGTCCGATAAGCAGAACACGGTGCTCCTTCAGACTGTAAGAGCGTGGGCAGAAGGACCTGGTGGACGTAAAAGCATTCGCTGCTTACTGGACGGTGGCAGCCAGAGAAGTTTCATCAGCGAGAACACAGTGAGAGCTTTAAAATTACCTGTGATGAAGCAAGAAACGTTCACTCTTCATACCTTCGGATCCACAGCACCAGCATCATCCAGGCGCAACACAGTGAAGGTAACTCTGCAAAGCATCTGGAACAAAGATCAGAAAGTGGAAGTGGAAGCTCTCGAAACTCCACAAGTGTGCACTGCTGTGATGAAGATTCCAGGTGAGCACATCCAAGCAGAAATGAAACGAAAAGGCTTGCAGCTGGCAGACTATCAAGACCCAGGCACTTGTGATACAGAGTTGTCTCTCCTGATTGGTGCAGATTATTATTGGCATGTGGTGTCAGGCCAAGTGGAAAGAATCACAGATGCACTGGTGGCCGTTGAGAGTATTTTTGGATGGTCAGTGCAGGGACCAGTCACAATGTCCAGTGTTTCCGACGCAGCATGCATGCACATCCATATTGATGAAGACACACTGGTTTCAGAACGCTTGAAGGCCTTCTGGGAGACCGAATCCCTTGGCATTACCATGCAGCAGTCCAACAGCCCTGAAGAAGAGGATGCTCTTCGCATGTTTGAAAAAACTACTCAGTATAAGAACGGGCGATATGAAGTTGAGCTGCCATGGCGACCTGAAAAACCAGAGCTCCCAGATAACTACAGAATCGCAAAGAAAAGATTTGAAGGACTGAAAAGGAGGTTGCGGTCAGATGTGGTAATGTATTACAGATATAATCAAGTGGTGAATGATTACCTTCAGCAGGGCATTGTCGAAGATGTTGTGGAGAATGGATCATCTTCAAACGCTGTAAAGTATTACATGCCTCATCATGCTGTTCTTCGAGAGGACAAGGTAACCACAAAGCTCAGAGTAGTATTTGATGCTTCATCACATGAAGTTGGGGTTCCATCATTAAATGACTGTCTACTTACTGGTCCTAACCTGAATCCAGATCTGCTTGGCATACTGATCAAATTCAGACTGAATGAGATTGCTTTTACTGCAGACATTGAAAAGGCTTTCTTGCAGATTTCTCTTGCTGAGACGGATAGAGATGCAGTGAGATTCCTATGGTTCACTGCACTGCCTCATGAAGACGCAGGTGAAAGGCTGCGTGTACTGCGGATGACAAGAGTGGTGTTTGGAGTGTCCCCGAGCCCATTCCTCCTAGCGGCTACAGTAAGAAGGCATCTGAAGGAATATGAACACCAATTTCCTGAAGTAGTAAGGATCATCAGAGAATCACTTTATGTTGACGACTTAATCTCGAGTGCAAGTGATGTTGAGAATGCTTTCCACATAACTACTGGTGCAAAAGAGATTATGTCTGCAGCTGGAATGAATCTTTGCAAATGGACAACCAACTGTGCTGCATTGAAGGAAAAATGGAAGGAGACAATGAGTGAACCTGCTGAGGAGACAGAAACGCATGGATCAGTGCTGAAGGTACTAGGCTTGGTATGGAGAACTCAAACAGATGAATTTGTTTTTGACCTGACTGCACTGTTGGACGCTGTAGCGAAGAGAGAGAATACTAAAAGAAGTGTTCTAAAGCTATCTGCTCGCATATTCGACCCAATAGGGTTTCTGACTCCATTTACTGTGCGAGTAAAATGTCTTTTCCAAGAGCTGTGGATACGAGGACTTGGCTGGGATGAGGAGCTGCCCTCGGATCTTGCACAAGAATGGCAAGGATGGTGTGCAGAGCTACCACAGATCCATCACATACACATTCCTCGTTGGTATGGATCAAAATGCATGCATAGACACAACGCACATCAACTCCATGTGTTCTGTGACGCAAGCGAGAAAGCTTATAGCACTGTTGCTTACCTGCTTCGAGTAGCTGATGATGGAACAAAAACAACATGCCTCGTTGCTTCAAAGTCCAGGGTAGCCCCATTGAAGAAGATCTCACTGCCCCGTCTTGAGCTGATGGGAGCAGTAATTGGAGCGAGACTCGGAAACAGTCTGTTAAAGCCTCTGAATATGGAGCTTCATCAAGTTCATATGTGGACGGATTCGATGATTGTGCTGCAGTGGATTCGCAGTCCAGCTCACAAATGGAAACAGTTTGTGGCAAACAGAGTGTCAGAAATTCAGCTTTTAACCAATCCTGAAATGTGGTCTCACTGTAGGAGCAAGTTCAATCCTGCAGACCTTCCCACCAGAGGTCTGACTGTAGCTAACCTGAAGGAAAGTGAGATTGTGGAACGGACCTTCATTTCTGACTACACTGAATCCGTTGGAAGAAAGTGAAGAAGAGACAAGTGACGAAATTGTGGTTAGTGAGTTAACACAAGATCAGCAGATTGTGGTGCAACTCAGCAGCGGTGAAAAACGAGAAAAGGAACCTGTTGTGGACTTAATGAAGTACAGTAAGCTAAAGCGAGTTCTGCGAGTTACTGCTTGGATTAAGCGGTTTGTGCATAATGCCAGTTCAAGCTCCAAGATGCGTGGTGAGTTGACTGCAGATGAAATGTTTGAAGCTGAAAAGTATTGGATAAAGTTGACACAAGAAAGAAGCTTCAGTCCTGAAATCAGTTCGCTGAAAGCTGGAAAGACACTGAACGCAGACTCAAAAATCAGAGATTTAAGACCTTTTCTGGACGAGGACGAATTGCTCTGTGTTGGAGGCAGACTCCAACAGTCAGACTTCAGCTGCAGAGAGAAACATCCATGGATTTTGCCCAACAAAGACAGATATTGTGAGTTGCTGGTCCAGTACAACCATGAATTCATCATGCATTCTGGTTTGAGAGACACACTAGTGCAAACAAGAAGTAGATACTGGATTTTGAGAGCCAGACAAATCGTTAAAGGTGTTTTGTCAAAATGTACTGTGTGTAAGAGATTCAAAGTCAAGCCCGCACAGCAGGACACGGCTCCATTGCCAAGGGACAGAGTATCTGAGAAACCACCATTTGAAGTGACTGGCATAGACTTTGCAGGACCGCTGTATGTGAAGGGTGATCGTGCATTATGCAAGGCTTATGTTGCTCTGTTTACATGTGCTGTCACGAGAGCGGTGCATTTAGAACTGGTTTCAAGTCAGTCGACAGAGAGTTTCTTGTTAGCACTCAAGCGATTTATTTCCAGAAGAGGGTTGTGTAAAGTCATCTATTCGGACAACGCCAAAACCTTTAAAAGAGCAAACCAAGACCTTAGTGAGCTGTGGAAAGCCATCAAAGATCCACAAATCCTGGAATACTTCTCAGGAAAAGGAATAACTTGGCGTTTTATTGTAGAACGAGCTGCCTGGTGGGGTGGATTTTGGGAAAGACTTGTAAGGTCTGTGAAAATGAGCATGAGGAAGGTGCTAGGAAAGGCATCGCTCACATTTGAAGAAATGTCTACGCTTCTTGCAGAAGTAGAAGCCATACTGAATTCCAGACCTCTCACTTTTGTTCACAATGAGCTTGATGAGCCGCAGCCACTAACGCCAGCACATTTCTTAGTTGGTGAACGACTCACTTCACTACCTCCAAAACCATTTCCAGCCGACTATGATCATCCCACTGTGAGTAAGGGTGATATGACAAGAAGGTGGAGATACAGAAACCGACTCATGACCAACCTGTGGAATCGTTGGAGGAGGGATTATCTACTGGATCTGAAATCTGCACATTCCTGCAACACGCAGAAACCTACTCAGTTGAAAATGGGTGATGTTGTGGTCATAGGAGATGTCAATATGCCGAGACAAACCTGGAAATTGGGAAAGATTGAAGAGCTGTTTCCAGGCAGAGATGGCAAAGTTAGATCCTGTGCTTTGCGTACATCCACAGGGACTGTGTTGAAGAGACCCGTTCAATTGCTTTATGCATTAGAGATTTAAGTTGATGAACATTTGTTCATGGGGGGGAGGATGTTGTGAATTAATCAGAATAGAAATGTGAATTGGTTATCTTTAATAATAACAGAAACAGTTTGACATTAATGGGGGTGTTCAGCTTTAAGAGAATTCTACCAATAATGCATCAGTGTATGTGAGGAAAAAAAGAGAAAGAGATTGTTTTCATGTGCGAGCGCTGTATCTAATGATTCAAGTTCAGAAACTTCAGTAAACAGTTCAGTTTATTCAATTCAAGTCGTCAGTGGTCATTATTGCTGGTCAAGGAAGAAAATACACGACAAATATTGATCTGAAATATTGCAAATTAATTTTACATTCATTCAAGTACAATTACCAAACATATATCAAGGTCATTTTGTCTTTTTATTAATTTAATTAATAAACAAATTATATAAAACTATTGTCAGTGCACTACAAATAAACTGGTTCTATGCCTTTATTAATAAAACTTAAACAACTTAAAAAATACGAGGCTTAAGACATTTATAAAAATGCCTTCTGCATTTTTGTTTTGCTTTTCACTCCATTGTACCGAAATCGTACCGAACCGTCTGAATGTCTGAACCAAGGTATGAACCCGACCCAACCCATGACTTCTGTACCGTTCCACCCCTAATGCAGTTTCATTATTATTCATTACTATCCAGAGTGCGGCTTACTATAAATAATTTGTGCGACCAAATCATGTTTTGCGCCAGTAACTGAAAAAGTTAGTAGCGCAAGTGCCACCAGTGGAAAAGGTTAGTGTAGTTCCCTGCCTCTGGCGGTCAGTAAGAATGAAACAGAACGCTAGTTACGCATGTAACTGTGGTTCTGTGAATTCTGGATGACCGCCAGAGTTCTCAGTCACTCGGAATGCGCGAGAAAGGCGTACCGAGGTAGAGTGCTGAGCTTACTGTAGCTTTACCTCCAGGGCTCAGCATACGTCACGTCACGTGACTTTGTTGGTATATTCTCTCGATCTATCTTAGCTGGCGCTGCGATAATCCATAGTGTTTACACTGCCTCTGGCGGTCATCCAGAATTCACAGAACCACAGTTACATGCGTAACTAGCGTTTTCCTGTCCACGATCTTTATGCGGACACATCTGCCGTTTATGGCCGACATCACCGCACTCAAAACAACGCAAATTTCCGGTAGTTGCATAAATCATATATGCTCCCCCTTCATGTTTTATACGAAAGGAAACATTAAGTGTACGATCTGGTGATTCTAAAAACATGTAAACCTGTCTCCTAAAAGACATCACATGCTTCAAAGCCGGGTTCTTACACCCCAGAGAGATCGCTCTAAACGGACTCGCAATCTTGCCAAACCGCACTAATTCACGCTCCAATACGTCATCAGAGATGAATGGCGGCACGTTCGAAATCACAATTCTACTAGATGCGTTATGCAGTGGTGTAACTTGCACCAATTCATCTTTAATGACAAGCCCATTTTCGATCACTTGATTTACAAATTGTTGTTGTTTCAAAAAAAAGACTATGGCTCTATTCATTCTAGAAGCAGAGGAAATATTCTCATGGCCTACCTTCTCCCCCACCGCAACCAAAACATCTTCCACCGTCACGCCGTCCTCCGGCACACACCTGAAACCGTTGCGCAGAGAAACAGATGGCGTCTCCATATTGAACGCCATCCTTCTCTTCTCTTATACTACTCTCACCTTTTCCACTTAAAAAACACTACATCATGCAAAAGTAGGAAAGAAAGAGAAAGGAAGAGAGAAGAAAACAGGTAAACTTTCACAACTTCACTCTCGCCCAGCGCTACTCTCACCCACACCCTCCCAGCATGCACCACGAGAGAGAGAGCGAGAGAGAGAGAGAGAGAGAGAGCGAGCTATCTGTTAGCATTCCCATTCATGCAGCCATTCAAGACATTTTTGACTTCCAGGTATTGATTTTAAATGTTTAATAAAGCTAATCTACTTCAAATATTGCGAAATACAGTCATTATAATGTCTGAAGGTAATAACCCATGACTAAGAAAAGAAGAAGAAATCACTCCAAATCAACAGATGGTTGAAACAAAACAGATTGAAATATATGTAGGCACGTCTGTCTTGTATTTATTCACAGGGACAGTGAGCTGACATAGAAGAAAAGCCAACTCCTTATATAAAAACAAGAAATTAGATATGATGCCAAAAACTAGATTAAATATTTGTACACTATGTTTAGAATTTCATAAATAAAGTAGTAAATGTACAGTATAACACATTTACCTTTAGATCCATTGACTGCTTCTCTAGAAAGTGAAGCAATTTAGCTAAAATAGTTCAATGTGAACTTCCTGATGACAATGGGAAACTTCTTGTGGATAATGGTAAGTAGAATTGCCCACATTTAGCTTTCAGTACTGGTGGCCAATACCAAATCTATGGGTATGTGGTACTGTCTCACTTCAGAGTATTATTCCCTGTTTTTTTTATTTTATTTTATTATTATTATTTAAAAACAATATTGGAACCACTGCAACCACATGAAGTCAGAGACTTATTGTCAAGGTTACATTAAAAAGCATAAAATTGAATGGCAAATAAAAATGATTTAATTAAACTATGAATCTAACCATGACACAAAAACATTCTTACATCATTCCTCTCCCACTGCTTCCTCTATTCACACATGAAACAAGAAATGTGGGAGGACAATAAAATATAATTTGTTTAAAACACGATGAAGTCGTCAAACATTATATTTTAAAGTAAATGCTTGTTTAATTAGCTACCTTATCCTTTTGATGAGGTCATTTTCCCAAAGTTCAGTCCTTCTTCCTAAAATGAAAACCACAATGAAATTTATTTTAAAATATTTATGCAGCAGAAAAAAAACAGAAGGCTTTTATTTGAAAGGAGCTCTCTATAGAACGTTATTGTGAATAAATAAGAAGTCAAATTAATTGAATAATATGAAAAGGATTTTTTTTTTTTTAAATAAAAAAAGAGTAGCCTACAATAAGTACAACCATGATATACAACCAAAGAACTAATCATTTTGACAACTAGGCCTAAACAACATCATGACTTAGGATAGTATTTCTAGCAGTGTAAGCAAATCAAAAACAAAACATTTAATATAGGCTACCTTTTTGTTGCACCCCAAGGATTTTAGGAGCATTGAAGGCCTCTTTGAATGTACTAACCCCCTGCACTTTAGCAGCCACGTCCATGGTAAGAATCCCTGAGTGTCCGTACTTAAGAACATGTGATCTAGGCTCGGCCATGTCTAGCAATGCAGTAGCCCTCTGAAGCGCCGGAAAGAAAGTATCTAAGTTAGGCTAACTGCCTGTCACTGATTAGGTAAAATGATGAGACAAAACGCGCAATATAATTATACCAGTATCACAATAAATATTTTGTTTCAGCTTGCGATTTACACACGCTGTGTGAAACTCACCTTCTCAACCCAGTTTCCCAGTAAACACATTCCATCCGGTTTATTTTCCTCATTAGCCTCTGAAGTCATTGCACTGATGTTTGTTTGCGATATGACGCTGTTTGATAAGCAACTGACAGGGCAAAGACTTCCAGTAATAGAATGTTCTTGTGATAAGTAGCCTAACTGTTGCACTAGTCTTGTCGATATTGTCTACACCTCTCAGCTCAGGACAGATCTTACGAGTGCTGCTTGACTGTGCGGCTGACTGTTGCCATGGTAACGTAAACAAACTAAATTCACTTTTCATTGGTTTGTATAAAAATAGCTAAATTAAGATAGCTTGAAATAGTAATGCAAAACCTTTTAAATAGTTTTTAACTTTTTTTTTATTTGTGCTATGTACAAATGATCTATTCATTTTGCTACCCCACTTTGTTCCTTAATTACCTAATTTGATTAATTTCATTATTTCATTATTAAAAAAAATGAAAACATAAACTGTGAAATAAATATACATTATAAGACACCCGTATCTAGTCAACAGAACACACAATTGACCTATGGCTAAGCCACGCTCTCTCCACTCACTCGGACAAACACGGCATGGGCACTATAGACAAGTTTCCTGAGTGAAATGCGCGGGCCGCTATAGCCTTTCACTCTGCCAACGACTTCCGGCCGTGTCTGCCATGCAGTTCCGGTTAGCAGGGAACAATATGTTAAGTTTTGGGTAATAAAGGGGTAACAAGCACCACTTTAATTTGCAGCCCGAAGGAGTTACACTTTCTACGCAGAACAAGGGTGTATCAAGCACCACTTTAATTTACAGCCCGCAGGAGTTACACTTGCCCTGTAACACAGTACAAGGGGGTAACAAACGCTACTTACTATGTAGCAATACGAAACAACACTATTTGCACTGTAATAATTCCAGAGAATGGTAATGTTATCCCAAAAAAAAAAAAACGTTTTAATTACACAGTATATTTGCCCTGACATTTAAGTGTCATTGCAATTCAATGGGATAAGGTAAGTACTACTAATTACCACATGGTAAGGTCTAAATGAAAATCATAGAAAAAACTAATTATTTTGACATAACATTAAGTAATCTAGTAAGAAAAGCCAATAAATTTAATTTTATATATATGTGTGTGTGTGTGTGTGTGTGTGTGTGTGAGAGAGAGAGTGTGTGTTTAATTTTTAACCCACAGATGTCAAAATTACCCTGTAAAATTGCACAAGAACATATTTTGCCAGAAATGTGATATGTTTTATAAACAACAGACGTACATTTTTTTGCCTGGATTATATTAACAGAATAGGTACCTGTTATTTTCTAACTAATTAAATAATTTGCTTGTATATCTGCTTGTTACCCCTTTATTACCCCAAACTTAACATATTGTTCAAGTCCAAGAATTGCTCTGTGGTGAGTTTATATGATTTTACATGTGAGATCTCAGATCTCAACAGTGAGGTTAATGTGTGTTCAAAAGTCAGGAAGTTCTTGCTGATATCTGAGTTAGAAAAAGATCTGTGTAACATCTCTGTCCAGGATCAAAGGGGTGGCCTGTCATGGTGAGTGGTGGGAATAAATTCGTGGATTCAGGTGCAGAGTGATTTGATAACATTTAATTAAGAAAACATAAAATAAACAAATCAACAAGGAAAACTACAACGTAGCCTACAAACTTAATCCAGAACAAACAAGGCAGGGCAGGAACAGGCACGGAACTCAACACGATGAATACACGTAACAAATACAATGAACGAGCACAGGACAGCAAACACAGGAAGACTAAATAGACAGGCAAACCAAGGAGGGTAACGAGACAGACAAGTGGAGCAAATAAACCAATAATCAGATCATAACAAATATCATGTCATTTTGTCATAACAAACAAAATCAACATAACAAAACACCCATGTTCATCACAAGACAGGACAGACATGTGACATGGCCTTCCCTGTGGCATTCTGTTGGTATCTGCAGGGCCATAAAAAAAGTCTTCTCTGAGGGGGGAGGTTTGTAGCCTGGTAAGACTCTGCTACTTCACTTTGCTTTCGTAGACAGAGTCTGGAATGGCATAATAGAGAAGTGTTTTCTCTCTCGCAAGGTGGTGCTTCTCTGAAGTTTAAAATCATTGGTTACCTGTGGGTTACCTTGAGGGTAGTGGGAAAGAGCAGGTGGAGGAGCTACCTTTGCCAGAATGCTCTCTTGATATGACAATCCCTGAGGACATAGCTGAAGTACAGAAAAATGATCCCACTTTGCAAGACTGGTTCCAGAAGGTGTCTGTAGTAGATGGTGTTAGGAAAAAGGTTGGATCGTGCTTGGTGGATGAAGAGTACATTGTGAAAAAGGTATACTCTATCAGGTGAAAGGGGAGGTTGAAGCATTGGTAGTTCCTGAATCAATGCGTCATACGGTTATGTATTTGGGGCACTCTGTTCCGTGGTCAGGACACTTAGGCAAGCAGAAGACGTTAGCAAGGGTGTCAAGTCGGTTTAGTTGGCCTAAAATGTATACGGATATAACAGAGTATATTCGTACTTGTACAGAGTGTCAAATGACATCAGGAAGGAAAGTTGCCCCTGCACATTTGTTACCATTGCCGGTCATTGACACACCCTTTAGTCGTCTGGGAATGGATATAGTGGGGCCCTTGGAAAGAAGTAAGAATGAAAATCGGTATATTCTAGTAATCTGTGATTATTCCACCAAATACCCAGAAGCTTTTCCCCTTAGAAACAGCAAAGCTAGACAAGTAGCCAACTGTCTTGTGCAGCTGTTTTCCAGAGTGGGGATTCCTTGCGAAATCTTGACAGATCAGGGTACTAATTTTATGTCCTTGCTGTTGAAACAGGTGTGTAAATTGTTGGGAATAAGGGCCATTAAGACCACACCATACCACTCCCAGACTGACGGCTTGGTTGAGCGGTTCAACCAAACCCTCAAAAGCATGATGCGCAAGTTTGTTTCCAAGTCAGGGTCGGACTGGGACCAATGGTTACCTTATCTGTTGTTTGCTTACAGAGAGGTCCCGCAAGCGTCTACGGGTTTCTCCCCATTTGAACTGTTATACGGTCGGCAGGTGAGAGGACCGTTGGACCTGCTCAAGGAGAAGTGGGAGGGACCCAAGGATGGCATGTGCAGTGTGGTCCAGTATGTGGTCCAAATGAGGGAACGTCTGGAAGAAATGACATCACTGGTGAAGGAGAACATAAGAAGAGCTCAGCAAACTCAGAAAGTTTGGTATGATAAGAGGGCAAGGGAGAGATCCTTTGAGCTGGGCCAAAAAGTGCTGCTGCTGCTACCCACCAGTGAGAACAAGTTGCTAGCTAAGTGGCATGGACCCTACGAGGTTTTGCGGAAAACGGGTAGAGTCACCTACGAGATCTCTATGCCAGAACGGGGTAAGAAAAAGCAAAACTTCCATGTTAATTTGTTGAAAGAATTCCACCACAGGAAGGAGACCGAGGCTGTGCAACTTTTCGTTCGTGTGGTTGGGGAGGAAGATGAACCAACAGAGCAGTACTTTCCAACCAGTTTCGCCCAACAAGCTGTGGATTTATCCCACCTAGAGCAACCTCAAATAGACCAGATAAAGCAGCTGGTGGATCCCAGGCTGTTTCAGGAGAAGCCTGGGTGTACTAACCTGGTACGTCATGATGTCATACTTAAGGAGGCAACGCCCGCCCGCCAGAAGAGTTACCGGATCCCTGAACGCCTGGTGACAGTGCTTAAGGATGAACTAGATATTATGCTCTCCATGGGTGTGATTGAACCATCCCTTAGTGAGTGGTGTAGCCCCATTGTTCTAGTCCCCAAAAAGGATGGAACCCTTAGATTTTGCATTGACTTCAGACAGTTGAACAGCCTGTCCAAGGTAGACCCTTATCCCATGCCAAGAATTGATGAGTTGGTGGAAAGACTAGGCAGAGCCAAATACCTATCCACTGTGGACTTATGCAAGGGGTACTGGCAGGTCCCTTTAACTGCCAGAGCCAAGGAACTGACCGCTTTTAAGACCCCCTTTGGGTTATTCTATTTCAGGGTTATGCCCTTTTGCCTGCAGGGGGCGCCAGCAACTTTCCAACGTTTAATGGACCAAATCCTGCAAGGTACCAGGGAGTTTGCTGCGGCATATCTGGATGATGTGGTCATCTTTAGTGAAACCTGGGAAGAACACTGTCAACATCTGCAGCAAGTCCTGGGGAGGATTAAGGCAGCCGGTCTTACCATTAACCCTAAGAAGTGTATAATAGCCAAGAGAGAGATCAGTTACTTGGGATTTGTGATTGGAGGAGGAGTTATCCGGCCGCAGCAGGAGAAGATAGAGGCTATCCGAAGGTACCAACCCCCCACAACTAAGAAACAGGTGAGATCCTTCCTGGGCTTGGTGGGATGGTATCGCAGGTTTATACCTAACTTTTCTGCCAGGGCCTCTGTGCTTACAGGTCTCACTAGATCCGCTGCGCCCAACAAGGTGGTCTGGACGGAGCAGGGTGAGCGAGCGTTCCGGGACTTTCGAGAAGCAGTATGTGGGGACTCTGTTCTGCTTAGCCCAGATTTCCAGAAGCCATTCATCCTGCAGACGGATGCCTCCGGAGTCGGACTGGGGGCGGTGTTACTGCAGGAAGTGGATGGAGATCGCAGGCCAGTGGCATTCTTGAGTCGAAAACTTTTCCCTCAAGAAACGCGCTATTCGACTGTGGAACAGGAGTGCTTGGCCATTAAATGGGCCACGGATTCCCTTCGATACTACCTGTTGGGGAGACCCTTTGTGTTAGAAACCGACCATTGAGCTCTGCAATGGCTGGAGCGTATGAAAGACTCGAATGCCCGGAATACAAGATGGTCTCTTTCTCTCCAGCCCTACCAGTTCACTGTGAAATACTGTCCGGGAGCTAGGAACAAGGTGGCTGACTTTTTGTCCCGAATCCCAGAGGAGGTGAATGCTAAAGTGGGTTCTTCGACCTGGGTTCGTGGAGGGGCAGAGCTTTGACACTGGGGACGACAGGGGTCGTCTGCAGAAGGAGGGAGAAGTGTCACAGAGCTACCCTCAGCTCTTTGTGACCCCTGGTTAGCTCTTCCACAAAACACATGAACACATACTTGGTTTTTAAAGACTCTTTATTTACCTTAGTGTACCAGCAACAAGAGAGATGGATTGTCCACACAAATGTATTCACAACTGTGCTGTTGTGTCTCAGACTGGCCACCTGAGCACTAACCCTGAGGACATTTAACGTTTGTTGCAGACTGTTGATTGTCACCTGGAGCAGCATACAGGGTGGTGGCCATCTTGAATTGGGTAAAAGACTGGAATGGACTTTTCTTATGTTTTTTATACCTGTGCTGTGTTGCATCATGGGAAGTGGGAGATACCAAGTATGGTGTTAAGTGAAGGGGAATTGGGATGTTAATGTGAACTTCTTTTGATTATTGTTGAAATTTAGTGAAGTTGTGCTGTTATTTAACTTTGTGTGGTGAAGAAAATGAAGTTACTTGATCACATATTTTTAATCGATATTTATTAGCTGTTCATGATCTTTATTACTTCCCCATGTGATTATTGGTGAGAAATGGTTGCCCCTATGGGTATAAATTCTCACAGAAAGAAGTGATCAGGAGGGTAAAGACTGTTGGTAGTGAATGCTGTATCAACTGACTGCTGTGATTGAAGTAGTAGGCCTGATGCAAGGCTGGTTTTTGGTATATTTTTTTTTATTTGTTTTTTTTTTGTAAATTTTTCCTGCTACCTCACCTGTGAGCACCTTGCACTTTACGAAGTTGGGAGAACATGAATAAATATGAAAATGGCATTTAATGTCCTCCATGTGTTATTTTGAAGAACTTTGGATGTCTCTGTGACAAAGCCAATCAGATAAGTTTATTTATGACGTATGTTATGCGCCGACGCAGCCGCATCGAGACATTATGCATCGAACTCAAATCTATGATCGAACTTCCACTGTAAACGGGGAGCGGCGCTTTTGTAAGGGCTGCAAAATGTGTGCCAACTGGGAATGAACAATTCACAAACTAGGTTATTTATATGAATTACTGAGTTGCGGCCGCCCCGCAACGTCGGCGTGCCCCGCTCTCACGAGTCTGATTTAGCTTCCGCAGCACCGCAAGGACGAGACCGAGCCGCTGCTCTCGCGAGTCATGAATAGAAAGTTCATTTTACTGATTTTTCATTCGTCATTCGAGTCATTTCATTTATTTAAGTGGCTTAATGTTATAATTTTAACAGCCAAATTCCCTGATCACATCCACCTACGCAATGTTGATCATATTCTGAATTAAGAAATCATTATGCAGTAAAAAATGATTTACAGGGAACATAAATAATCACTTTACCTTCCGAGTCTTACGTTCATTTGTCACGTGACAAACGCAATGAACAGATCATTCATGAATCACATATCTGGGAATAATGCAGCAGGATGTCAAAACGAAATATGGTGGATTATTATTATGATAATAATAATATGATAATAAGAGCGCACCAGGAGCGTTCACAGCCGAGGAGACCGACTTTCTTGTCATGGCCGAAAAAGACGGAGAACTGGCGTTGAATGGGGGTAAGTTATGTCCTTATAGTTATGCATAGTTATGGCCAAACAGGTCTGATCCGTCATTACTACAATTAGCCTGAAAAAATTGGGTAGCCTAAATGCCTAAGCTTGAAGTGTTAATATTTTTCCTTGTTATAATGATTTGCAAAAATAAAAACGGCTGAGTGTGTTGATGAGAGAATCAAAAGTGTATGCGCGTTGTGCAAGCTACATAATGGCCAAGCATGCTGGTTTTTGCTGGTATACGTTGCAAATAGAGGGGCAGCAAAATTGTTTTTTGTCTAGAGCGGCAGAAGTGCACACGCTGGTCCTAGCTGTAAACACTGATGGTGCGAGCGAAATACCGGAGTGAACATGGCTGAAAACGACTTTTGCTTCAGTTTGAATAATCCCGGAATGTTCTCCATAACCGAGCGTATTGCATCCCGTGTCTTGTTTCCCCATTTTTGCGCGGTTGTTTCGGTTTTCGATTTCTCTAACCTTCAATGTAATCTCGGCGCTTAGCATCTACGTCACGGCTCTCAGCCCGCCCTCTGTTCGTTGATTGGCCGGCTGTTTTCAGGCCGGTGGAAAACTGAAAGATAGGCCGCTATCTCAGACTGACTACAGGAGCGAAATGAAATTAGCGGAAGTAGGAAGTCTGATGTAGTCAGGCTAGGAGGTTTGGCCATCTTGTGTCAATGGAATGTGACTCCAGTCTCTTTGGAGTGCTGGATCACATGTGGATGAATCCCATGAGAGATTGATTTGATTAATTTGTGTTTGGTTTGCCTCAATTCGTTACAGCACCTTGGGCCCACACCACAAAGCTCAGTAGGTTGAACTTGTAACGCACGAGTATTGGCCATCATCTCAAATATGCAGCTGGGACTTCACCCAGCCATTGAGGTGAGAGCGATTAACCCATCATATTTCAGACTGTAAGCTTTATGCCTATTTTTCCCATCATCATGGACACAACAATGATTTCCCTCATGTTTATATATTTGTTCTTATAATAATGTATCATTTGCAAAAAGTAAAAGGCATCTGTGAAGATGAGAGAATCATCTACAGTGTATGCACGTTGTTCACACTCTGTATTATGGCCAAGCATGCACACTTAAAATAGCATCTGAATGTACGTGCAACACGCCACTGACTTTAGACTAGGTTTTTTCTGGTCATTGGCACAATTGTTTTCTAGAACTGCAAAATAGCACCAGAGATTGTTTGCGCCGAAACACACCTTTTTGCGCCAACTCACCCAGGGAGCACAAGTTAATTTCCTAGTTTACCGACATGCGTCTGTGGAGGGAAAAAGACTGCTTTGGGCGGGTGCAAAATAGGAATGATAAATGCGTCAGTGTATAAAGTCATTTGCGCTGGGTGCAAGATAGGGCCCTTAGTATTTTCATTTGTGCTGGGTGCAAGATAGGGCCCTTAGTAAACTTTTTCAAGTTTCCAAACATCTATCATATTCTTGCCCTATAAGCCATGTTCTCAAGAACTGTCAACAAATCACTAGCAACCTCTGGGCCACTGAGTAGCTTCAAAAACATCAGTCCTTCTAAACCAGCAACAAGGTTCTCCCAACGCACAATGCCATTACTATTTTCCCTGGTTTAAAAATAGCATGTATATTAGCCAAAGAGTATGTGCAAGACCATCTCAAACGGCACTGTTTCTAACACTCACAGCTCCAGGGGCTTAAAACAACATTTCCCCACCCAGAATTCACAGCGTGTCTTGTGTGTGGTCATTCATGCTGGCACTGTATGGTTGGGGATCAGATTCAACCAACCTTAATTAATTCTTCCTTCGCTTTATGGAGAGACGAGTCGGATGCTGATTGAGTCTTTGGCTCATCACCTGACCCCCACCAGCTTTTGGTTTGATCAGTTGAGGTTTAAAATACAATTAATGTTCAGTAATATTAATGATTGAAATGAAAGCTTGTTCCCACTTTATATTCAGTGGCTTTAAGTAATATGTACTTACATCGAACAATAAGTACAATGTATTATTGTGTTCCTTTTGCACCTATTGAGGTGTGATATGGGTAAGGTTAGGGACAGGTGTGGTGGTAAGGGTCGGTTTAAGGGTAGGTTAAGGTGTGAGGGGAGGGTCAACTGTGTAATTACAAATGTAGTTACATAAATTAATTATAGCTGTAATTACATGCTGTTATTTTTTGAAAATATAAGTACAATGTAAAAACATGCATGTATACAATAAGTCTATTGCATCAAATTATACATTTCAATTTAAGTACATAGTACTTAAAGCCACATAATATAAAGTGGGACCAAAAGCTTTAGCATAAATGTCTGCCAGGTGTCACGAGGGAGTCCATAGAAGACGACGAGGAGAGTAGAATAAACATATAACTTTAATGATCGGAGCTCAGGAACAGGCAGACAGGATGACAGCGTGTCACACACAAACAATACCGGACAAGGGAGTGAAGACAGGCAGGAACTTAAATACACAGTGACGGTGATAAACAAATGACAATCAGCTGTGCGGGAGGTGGTTAGTGTCCATGGAAACAGATGAGGGCGGAGAACTCAGACGAGGGGAACACGTGATGAATCAAAACACAGACAGTCCATGGGTGGTGACACAAGGAAGATTGAATTTTACATCACTCATTACTTTCTAGTCTATCTAATCACTATCTAATACTTGGAGAATAAAAGATCGTTGAATTAAATAAATTGAATTTCAATTTCATAATTGATTATGTCTCGGTTACTAACGTAACCTCGGTTCCTTTTCGTAGTCACTCGTCAGGAGTGACGGAGAATGGGGGTTTCGCATAGAAAGCCAATCCTCTTCAAGTATTTAATAACGAGCCAATGGCATGAAAATGCCTTGGGGCTGCGGAATTTGCATAGCGTAACTCCGCCCCACCAGGTGGGTATAAAAGGAGGAAGTGAACGCAACCGCAGTATGTTTTCGCTTCGGAGCCAAGAGACTTCTTCACTCCCAAAACCAGTTTCACTGAGTACAACTCTTCGAGACGAGCGTTCTCTTCAGTGTTGGTGTGATGGCGGTACCCAGCGAGATTCTGCATTGCCTGCGATCTGAGCAGTGGTCTGCCAGACTATGCGTTTTTCCCTGTACGCCTCAGCACTGAAAGAGTGAATTTTCTCCTCTCTATTGAAAGAGCTGCACGCGGCACGTCTTTTTAAAGATGGTTCACCCATGTTCTTCTGGGTGCGGTCGATTCATGTCATCTTCTGATGGTCACGATCTCTGCTCTGTGTGTCTGGGCATTCTGCATGCAGTAGCAGCGTTCGTGGATGACTCATGTTCCTTCTGAATAAGGGGAACATGATCATCTCTACACTGTGATCTAGACTAAATGATCTGATAAAAGTGAGAGTCCCCATGTCCGCTACTCATTCTGCTTCTTTTTAATAGAAGCTCTTCGACTCGCGGATAGGGTGATTTGACGGTGACTGTGTGGAACAGACCCCCGATGCTAGCTCCTCGGGCCATAACCACCGCTCCAGTGTTAGAGCCAGCGAGTGCCGGATCGCGGAAGGCGTCTGCCTCTTCGCAGGTACTGTCTGTTTCGTTCGGCGCTCCAGAGGATGATCCGATGTCGATCGCAGCATCACAAGGCGGGCTTGATTCCTCGGGAAGTGAGGATGCGGCTGCGTTGCCTCCCTCGGGAGCGTCAGCGTCGCCGTGTCTGATCCCGAGATGACGGCCATGCTTTCTCGGGCCACCGTGAGCATCGGGTGGCAATGGAACTCCGCCCTGTCCCGATCTCTCGCGGTTGTATAATTGTTTTTTTGGGTAAGGCTGCCGCCTCACGGCCACAGCCAACCCCAATTTCCGTTTTCCCCCGAGTTGCATGCGGAACTGACACGCACTTGGAGGGTCCCTTCGTCCTCCCTAAAGGGTGTGCCTCAGTTTCCCCGCCTTTCCTCCCCTCGGCGGCCGGTTGCCCGTGGGTACGCTGGGACTCCCCGCGGTGCTCCCAGGCGCCCACCCAAAGCCTGTAGGTTCTCGTCGTCTATGGCGGCGCGATCCTATAGAGTGGCGGGACAGGCAGCCTCCGCCCTGCATGTGATGAGCATCTGCAAAGCTGCTCAGGGATATGCACGAGGGGGGGGGGCGGACCAAGCGAGCTGCGAGCTGCCACCGACCTCGCTCTCAAACGGGCGACGGAAGTGGCCGCTCGCTCCCTTGGTCAGGTGATGGCCACCACTGTGGTCCAGGACCGTCATCTATGGCTCAACCTGGCAAAAAAAGTGCGGGATGCTGAGTGGATTTGTCTGCTCGATGCCCCCCTCTCCCAGGTTGGCCTTTTCGGCGGTGCGGTCCAGGACTTCGCCCAGCAGTTTTGGACCGCCCAGGAGCAGACGGAGGCGGTTATACTCTTCTGCCCCGTCAGCCAGCTGCTGCCTCCACCCAGCCATCGGTTCAGACGCCTCCACCTGCTTGCCGCCGAGGACGCCCCCCTGCGGCTCCCTTCCCTCCCACGCGGCCCCAGCAGCAGCCTTCAGCCGGTTTGTGTCGCGGAGGAGGCCGCAGGTGAGCGTCACAGCCCCCTCAGGCCGCGTGCCCCGCTAACACCAGGCGAAGCGGCGTTCCTGAGGTGGGCTGCTCAGTGATAGTGTCACGGTTTTTCACAGGAGGCGGTAGCAGGGCCCCTCCTTCTTCCGGTGGAGGGCCGGGGGCGAATCTTTTGTTCTCAGCTCCCCGCTGCTCACCCATGAGTGGGCAGCACCCTGAGTTGGTTGAGAAAGACTCGACACTATCACGGAGCACACAGACGAGAATGAGCGTGCTCGACGTCCAGTGCGTCGCCCCGCTCATTCCTCTCTGTCTCTGAGGGTGCGGAAGGGAGCATGTGTCGTCCCTCGACTACACCACTCCCTTCCCCCTCTATTGCCAGACCCCTGGCAGAACAGACCCCGTGGAACGCTGGTCCTTCCCTGGTCTCTTCTGTCAGGGAACGGGGCTCAACTGTGCATACGCACACGTGGGACGTCTGTGGTTCGCATGACCCCGCTGGATCAGCTCCTAGGAGCTTGGTTAGAGCTCCCCGGCCTATCCCGCCAGGTCATCAGAGCGATCAGACGCGGCTACGCGATTCAGTTCGCACAGTCTCCTCCCCGTTTCAGGGGAGTTCGCTCACTATGGTCGGCGGCAATGCCCCGGTCATGAGAGCGGAAACTGCAACCCTGCTGTCGAAGGGTGCAATCGAGACGGTCCCTCCATCCGAGATGAGGTCAGGGTTTTACAGCCCCTACTTCATTGTCCTTAAGAAGACCGGTGGGTTACGACCGATCCTGAATCTGCGCGTCTTGAGCCGTACTCTCTTCGAGTGCCGTTCAAGAAGCTCACAGCCAAACGCATTTTCAAATGCGTCCGGCCTCAGGATTGGTTTGCAGCGATAGACCTGAAGGACGCGTACTTTCATGTCTCCATGTTGCTTCAACACAGACCGTTTCTTCGGTTTGCTTTCGAAGGCCAGGCATATCAGTACACGGTTCTCCCATTCGGGTTAGCTCTGTCACCTCACGTCTTTACGAAGATCGTCGAGGCAGCCCTTGTTCCCCTTCGCGAACACGGGGTTCGCATCCTGTACTATCTCGACGATTGGCTGATCCTGGCACACTCTCAAGAAAAGGTTTGTGAACACAGAGACCTGGTGCTCCGGCACCTAGCCCGTCTGGGCCTTCGGGTCAACCGGGAGAAGAGCAAACTTTGCCCCGTGCAGAGGATCTCTTTTCTCGGTATGGAGATAGACTCGGTCGCCATGTCCGCCCAGCTCACAAACGAGCGCACCCACTCACTGCTGACTTGTCTTCGACAGTTCGAGGGCAAGAGTGCGGTCCCACTGAAACTTTCAGAGGCTCCTGGGGCATATGGCATCCTCAGCCGCCGCAACGCCGCTCGGACTGCTTTATATGAGACCGCTTCAGCTGTGGCTTCGTGATCGAGTCCCGAGGTGGGGATGGCATCGTGGCCCGCTCCGAGTTCCAGTGACTCCAGCGTGCCAGACCTTCCTCCCTTGGTCGAACCTCAGCTTTTTACGGGCCGGAGGCCCTCTTCTGCGAGTTTCCAGTCATATCGTTGTCTCCACGGATGCCTCTACCACGGGTTGGGGTGCCATGTGCAATGGTCATGCAGGCGCGGGTTCCTGGAAAGGACCCCAGTGCCTCATGCACATCAATTGCCTCGAGCTGCTGGCAGTACGGCTCGCCCTGCACCGCTTCCGAGCGTTGCTCTCGGGCCAGCACGTGCTTGTCCGCTCAGACAACACTACGGCAGTAGCGTACATCAACCACCATGGGGGTCTACGCTCACGCTGGTTGTCGCAGCTCGCTCGCCACCTCCTGTTATGGAGTCAGAAGCACCTGAGGTCCCTTTGTGCAGTTACATTCCAGGAGACCGGAACCTGGCGGCCGACGAGCTGTCACGGGTCCGCCCTGTCTCCGGCGAATGACGACTCCATCCCCAGACGGTCCAGCTGATCTGGGACCAGTTCCGGGAGGCACAGATAGATCTGTTCGCCTCTCGCGACTCATCCCACTGCGCCCAGTTTTTATTCCCTGTCCGAGGGCAGCGCACTGGCGCACAGCTGGCCCACGCAAGTATTCGATTCCCCCAGTGAGCCTTCTTGCACGGGTGTTGTGCAAGATGAAGGAGGACGAGGAGCAGGTCTTGTTGGTAGCCCCTTACTGGCCCACCAAGACGTGGTTCTCCGAACTGATGATCCTCGTGACAGCACCTCCTTGGCCTTTCCTCTGAGGACTCTCTCAGAGACGGGGCATCCTGTGGCACCCTCGTCCCGAGCTCTGGAGCCTACACGTGTGGCTCCTGGACGGGATGGGGCAGGTTTGAGTTCGCTGCCACCTGCGGTGGTGGCAACCATCACTTCCGCTAGAGCGTCGTCCACGAGACACCTCTACGCGTTGAAGTGGAACCTCTTCGTCAACTGGTGCTCTTCCCGCAGAGAAGACCCCCAGAGATGTTCGATTGGTGTCGTGCTTTCCTTCCTGCAAGGGGGGTTGGAGCGTAGGCTGTCGCCCTCCACCCTCAAGGTTTACGTCTCATGATGCAGTGACAGGTAAGTCTATGGGAAAGCATGACCTGGTCATCAGGTTCCTGAGGGGAGCGAGGAGGCGAAATCCGCCTCACCCTCCTCTCGTGCCCTCTTGGGACCTCTCAGTAGATCTAAGTGCTCTGCAGAGGCCTCCCCTTGAGCCTTTGCAATCGGTAGAGTTTAATTTCTGTCTTATGAAGACAGCACTCCTGGATTTATCAGCCTCCATCAAGAGGGTAGGGGACCTGCACGCATTCTCTGTTGACGAAGCGTGCCTGGAATTTGAGCCGGCTTACTCTCACGTGACCTTGAGACCCCGGCCTGGATATGTGCCCAAAGTTCCTACCACTCCCTTCCGGGACCAGGTGGTGAACCTGCAAGCGCTGCCCCTGGAGAAGGCAGACCCAGCCTTGGCACTGCTCTGTTCGGTACGTGCGCTCCGCGCCTACGTTGACAGAACACGGTGTTTCAGGACCTCAGACCAGCTCTTTGATTGTTATGAGGGGAGCCAGAAGGTAAGGGCTCTCTCAAAGCAGCGGCTGTCTCACTGGATAGTGGACGACATCGCTTTGGCTTACCAACAGCAAAGTCGACCGTGCCCCCTTGGTGTGATGGCCCACTCCACTCGGAGTAGGGCTTCCTCTTGGGCTCTAGCGCATGGCGCCTCGCTAACAGACATTTGCAGAGCTGCAGGCTGGGCGACACCAAACACCTTCGCAAGATTCTATAATCTGCGAATAGAGCCGGTGTCCTCTTGCGTACTCGCTCCGGCAGTACTGGACCCGCTTAGGTGTCTTCGCTTGCTCGCCATTCCACTCCTCGGACTGGATAAGTGCGATAATTCCTCAGTAGTCTTCCGTTGAAGCCTTGAGTCCTCCAGCACTTCTGATGCGAGCACCACTGCTTTTGCTCTGGATGCCGGCTAGGTGCCTCCGTGTGCATGGTTCCCTATGGTAACTGTCTCATGTGTATTATCCACTGTAAGCCTCTCTGAGCATGTGTCTTCCCTTGGCAAGCCATCTGCCACTCCTGGAGTTAAGTTTCTAGCCACCCTTAGGTTGGTGCTTCAGTGATCTCCATATGTAGTCCCTAACACGGCCATATGTGTTTTCCTAAGTCCTCCCTATGGTAGGCATTGGTAGCATGTCCCTCCTGAGATATGTTTCCCAGTGTACCTTGGTATTCCTGTGTCAAAGTAGATAACTCCTGTGTAAGTAAGCTAAGTAGGAGTCCAGACTTTCGCAGGGCACTGGAAGACAGCTATGAAGATGGCGTGATGGCATAGACCCCCATTCTCCGTCACTCCTGACATAACTCGGAGTGACTACGAAAGGGAACGTTCCGTCTCCTTGCCACTTCTGCTGTACCGCTGGGTAGACGCCGAGTTCAGTCTTGGCTCCTCAGCGAAGACATACTGTGGTTGTGTTCACTTCCTCCTTTTAGACCCACAGGGTGGGGCGGAGTTATGCTATGCAAATTCCGCAGCCCCAGGGCATTTTCATGCCATTGGCTCGTTATTAAATACTCGAAGAGGATTGGCTTTCTATGCGAAACCCCCATTCTCCATCACTCCTGACGTAACGTCTCCGTTCCTTACTCAGGGAACGAGGGTTACATCCGTAACCGAGACGTTCTCTCTAGAAGAGGGAACTGTCACGGTTGGTAAATCCTATGTCTACTTCTTGTCTCGTGTTTCTGTTATTGTTGTGTGTGTGTGCTGATTAGGGGGGCGTGCCGCTCTATCAGCACTCATCAGCAATCACCCATCACCAGCTGCAGTCGATCATTTATGTGTATATATTCTCATCAACTTCTCATCTCCTTTGTCAGATCGTTGTTTGTGGTTCCCGGTGTGTGTGTGTCTCCTGTCTCGCTCAGT
The DNA here is from genome assembly GCF_988280905.1 of Pimephales promelas. Taxonomy (NCBI): domain Eukaryota; kingdom Metazoa; phylum Chordata; class Actinopteri; order Cypriniformes; family Leuciscidae; genus Pimephales; species Pimephales promelas. The sequence continues at coordinate 11,345,961 of NC_142772.1, read as the reverse complement.
CGTGTTCTTCCTTGGTTCCGGTTCTTGTTCGCTGTTGTTTGGATCACTGTTCGTCATTGGATTTCACCACCACCATCACCACTGCACGCTGCACCTGACCATTGGAGCCCCTGCGCCACTAACATTGTGCCTAGGAATAGATTGTTGCTTGTGTCATCTACCAATTTAATAAAAGAGTTTAACTGCAATTGCTTCCGCCTGTTCAGTCATGACAGGAACAAGTGTTGCGTAAGCTAGCTTACGCTACAGGAAAAAACTCATTTCTCGGGAATACTGAAGCCAAAAATTATCCTTATAATTTGTATTAATTTAAAATGCATTTGCTGCAGTAAGCAGACCTAGACGAGGCAGCTTGTGCACCTATTGGCTGCTCTGCGGCAACTGCAACCTATCAAGGGACTGCTCGTGATGTAAGCACCAATGAGTCGCCCTCAGTCGTCACGTCCCGTGCGAAGGGAAGTGAAGTGAAACCAGATGGTAGCACAAACACGGCAGGGTTACGCAGCACTTGTTCCCTCTTAAAGAGAGAATGTTCTCTGACAAGAATGTTCTCTCTCGTGTTACTCTCGGTTTGTACCCAACCCAACACCGGGAAAAGGAGATTCACATCAGACTTGCTGTCAGATCCGGAGAGGTGGGGAGGTAAGCAGGCCTAAACAAAGCACCGCTGAGGCTGAAGCCATAAGGCCAAGAATCCTCTGAAATCTTTTGAGAGGAGACACATCACCTACTTTGAATGACATCGCCAACCACTGAATACACAAAGCGCGCTGTGACGTCAGCTATGCTGTCATAGACACAGAGTCCAGATCCATTCCCAGAAAAGAAGCTTTCTGACTGGGAGATAGCGAACTCTTGGTCCAATTGATTTTGAGGCCCAGAGCCTCTAAATGGCTTAGTAATTAAGCCCTGTGTGTCATAAGTTACACCTCTGACTGGGCCATAATTTAAAAAAAAGTGTCGTCCAAATAGTTCACTATTTGCGTACCCTGTTGTTTCAGGGGGGCGAGCGCTGCGTCCATGCGCCTTGTAAATGTACGAGGTATCTGGGTTGTGGTCGCTATAAGCTAGGGACTAGGGTGCCTAATTGGGCTGATAAATTGACACTGTGCTTGCAGTGTTTATCTGAGGCAGTGCACTGAGACCAACAGCGGGTTGATTTACAATTAACAACACGGGTTGTGCATCCGCTTCATTGGCTGTAGAATACACATCTCCAGTCACCGCAGCTGAGGGAACTGTGAGAGCGACACGACACGTGCTGACTTCAAAGGCAGTCCAGGCGCAGCGGGACTCGACCTTCGCCATCTTCCTAGTGTCAGGAAGCTTTTGGTGGCACAGGATCCAGCGTGATCTTGGGCCTGGGTCCCCGAGGAGGGGGCGGCCTGCGGTGGCCACTAATGCAGAGAAGCTGGTGGCTGCGGGTATGCACAGGATATGGCGGTCCCCGTTGGCGAGAGGGGCTCTGCACGAAGCACAGGAAATACGAGGCATTTGTAGCAACACCTCTGCTCTTTTAGATAGAGAAAATGTGTTCTGTCAGAGTGCTGTGTGTGTTCACGCTGCGACACTCACATTTTCTCTATCTAAAAAAAGGATTCTAAAGAAAGGATATAGGTGCTGGATAGCACCAGCAGGAACAGCGACTGAAGGCGGCGAGAAGATGACCGGCTTCCTCAGAAAACTTGTCCCGCTGAAAAGGAGGAAAGCGAAGCATGCGGGGATCCCACCGGCGTGCACTGTCCACCGGAACCTCCTTTGAGAGCAGCGCTTCTTACGGTGTGGCACAGAAGAGGGAGATGAAGGCACGGAATCCATGCTGAAGATGGCCAGTCAAGCAAGACACGAGAGTACTCTCGTAAGAGAAACTTGATCAACATTGATCAACAACTTAATCAACATTGAACATTGTCATAACTAATGAATTCTGCAACATTAACAGCTTATTTTCTTGTTTTTTAATCTGAAGATATTTTAAAAATCTGTAATTGTATGCTGTGTAATAATTGACATTTTTGCAGTGCTTTAGTACACAAGCATTCAGAATTGATACGTGCATATGATCCACTTTGCTATCAAGTATTTGAACTGTAGCACAGTGAGTGTGAGGGTATAAGGAATGTAGATTAGGATTACTAGTTTCCCAAGAGCAAGGTAATTTTTAGCAAGGTTCTTTGTCCTCTCAGGGTCTGGTCTCTCTTCAACCAGACAGTCCGACATTTTCTAGTTTTTCCAGTCTTACAGTTCCAAAAAAAAAAAAAAAACACCAATTAAAGTTGACATGCCCCCAACTATTTTTTTTTTCAACTAAATCATTCACATTGCAGCTGTTCCATGATGTTCACACATGAACATCATGGAACAGCTGCCGTGTGAATGATTTTGTTGCTTCCTGCTTTGTGTTTGTTTTGAGTACACTATCCACAACAATGTTTGACCAAAATCCACAGTTCAAATAGATACATTGTTATCATTGATTGCTTATAATTAGATTTTTTATTTGGCAGGAAAATACAATTTAAGCTGGCAGCCTTTTTAGTGTGTGTGTGTGTGTGTGTGTGTGTGTAAAAGTCTACCTGCTGGAAAAGCAGCAGGTCTGTTTTTGATCAAATGAGCAGTAGCGTTTCAATGTAAATGTCAAATATCAATGTAAATGGACCTTACATGTTGATTATGCCTTCTGTTTGATTTTAGAGTCTCAGGATTCCATCGATGAAGGTTACACAAACATTATTGAGCAAACTGGAAAACGTAAAACGTTCAAATCTTGGAAAAGTATTTTAAAACTTCACTATACACCGCTGTGTTACCTTTTCAGGCAGAACATATAAATTACTTTGCTCTCTTTTTACATTCCATAGATTTTGAGATGTCAAAACTGTCACAATTATTGAAGAATCATAAAATGTGGTCCCTATCGCACCTGAGGCAGCAAAGTACTTAGAGCTGTCAAAACGTATATCCCCTATACACATAACTTTCTTTCACCCTTGAAGGACACAGCTGCTTATTGTGTCTTCAAATATGACCAGAAAGAATAAAACCTGAACATAAAAGTTTGATCATTTCTATCTGTATTGGCTTTTAGCAAACTGCTATACAAGAATCTCAGGAACATAATTGAATTTGTTGCTGTTAATATGTGCTATTCATCACACGGAAAAGGGAGCTCTATTATTTACCTAGCTGGAATAACACTTTAGCTCGGACGATGGTCTGGGCTGCTTCTTCATGTTGTTTTAACAAAGTTCTGCAGCCGTGGGCCGAGTGGTGGCTCAGGTTATGTGAGAAGCACTGTCTCTTCTCCAAGTGAGGCTAAGTCTCCTTTCCTCCAGCCCCTGAGCCAGGGTTTTGTGCTTTGCTTGGCAGCTATTGGTATAATCAGCTGGTGTGCACATTTCAGAGCAGAGTGTACGACCTCGGAAACTCTTTTCTCTGGTCGGGATGGTGAGGTGTGGTGATAAGGTTAACTGGGCGATTTTATAGCACACAAACACCTTTAGCTGCGGTCAGTGAGTGCTCAGGGTCCCAGGGAAAGAAGAACTAAGAAAGACAAACTGGTATTAGTTTAATTTGAAACAAGGTTTAATCATAGAAAATACAGTGGCTGTGCATTAGTTAAAGACCAGAAATATGCAAGTGCTTAGTATATACAACCATACACAGAATGTGACAGTTTAGTAGCGTTAGTAACACAAAAATAACAGACTTCACTTTTAAAATCTACATTATAATCAGTAACATGAGAGATTCTGATCTCTAAACAGATTGCAGTGCCCTGCTTCCAGTTATGTTAAATAGAGGAAGGGTTACAGTCCAGTTGGATAAAGACAAACGAAGCATGGTTAAAATTCTTCAACTGTTCCATCCTCAATTTATAGTTGTAGAAACAGCTCTGTTATGAGCATATGGCCTGCAGCTGTGCTTAAATAACCAAAAACCGACCCACAAACACCTGACACACACACAAACACACACACACACACACACACACACACACACACACACACACACACACACACACACACACACACACACACACACTATTTTAAACATACCAAAAGATGTTGTGACAACAGTAACCATAACATGTCTTGATTCACAGGGGTCTGTACGTGTAAACCTCTACAACTAACAAATCTGACAAATACGCCATACAAAGTAGATTATTACATTTTCATTAGAAAATCTGTATAGTGTTTGCCCCTGCAAAACACATTAAGTAATTGCCATAGTGTTTTTATATAACTACTAGGACATTAGGAGGTTGCTAGGTTGTTTTGGGCAGTTGCTAGGTAGTTACATACATGCTTTAAGTAAAAAAAGAAAAGCCGACCCCAAGTAAGTTGTTTGATATGTTTCCCACCTTCAGTGGAAGTCAAGTTGCATCCTAAATGGTTAATGTGCTGTTAAGGTGTTTTGTCAATGGATGGTGATAAAAAATATTTATATTTGAATCATTGTAACACTGGTCGACAGCCAAAATGCTTCTTAAATAAATGTAGTCTAAATCTCAAATGAGAGTTAGTTGACATGTAGTTGCAAAGTTACTTATAGTCAGTAGAATGCTTAAGTGGACTATCGAAATAAAGTGTAACCAACTTGACTAATTGGGTCACTGAAAATGATGCTTAAAATGGTTACTTGACTCTAGTTTGCATTATATGCTATCAGGTCAGTATTAAGACCCTCAACTTGGGAATCGCTGCGAATAAGTGAGCTGTAAAGGGAAGGGATCATGTTTTAAATACATATTTCATACATTTCATTATTGGGGAGGGTGCTGTACATTTAGAAGACTAATTTATTGGCCACTATATGTTATGTTCTCAGGAAAGATGTTTAGTTTCCTGAAATGTGCAAGAGGTCTTTATATATTTTGGAGACAAATATTGCTCTATATATGTTACGTACTATTAATTGATTGTTTCTGTAGCTCTTTAAAAAGTTTGCCTTAAAATTGTATATTTATTTTTGTAGGCTTTCATCTGTGAGATGAGCCAGAGAGTTTGCACAGCTGAATAACCGCTTACTTTAGATTCAATTGTTCTGTTAGTAGTCCTATTAGTTGTCTTGCTTCCAATTATTTTTGACATTTCCACTTCCACAGTACAATGTGACATGGCCTTTGATTAGAGAATGACTAAGCCAGTCAAAGGGCTGGAAGAAGTTCTTTTTTAAAACCAAATTGGAATTCAACTGACATAAAATGGTTATCTAACTGAGAGCGATTCTGAGACTGTTGGTTTGGGTTTTGGAGGTAGAAAAACAGAAGATAGAAGAAACAAAATACTGGGTAAACTGAAAATGGCAGATTACATCATGAAAGATTGCACATATTTTTGAGAATAAAGGAAATTAAATTGGGGAAGTCAAATAAAGTGTTTTATTAATTCACTTCTTAAACAAAATCACACATTCACATGTGTAAATGTGGCCAGTCCAATCCATTTTCTGTAGCCCTCAATCGGGTCATGGGGTCTATACGACCCCAATCGAATTTACTTAATAAAAAAAGAGGCTCCCTTCATCTCAGTGGAATACGATTTTGTGACTTTTCATACATTATCTATCTATACACACAAAAAACTGGGCTTGATTTGGTTCTGAAGGTATGTAAAAAAAAAAAAAACACTTCTGGTCTTCGGTGTCAATATGACCCCACATTAAAATGAATGGGAAATGTGAAAAAAAAAACCTAAATATATTTTCTTTATGTGTCAAAAAAAAAAACTGTGTAAAAATGTTCATAAATCTGAACATTTTTACACAGAAATGAAGGCCTAGTACAATAAAAAAAATAATAAAAAAATAATAATAATATTTCATATGCAAGCTAATGGTGTAGTTGAGGAATTGTGTACTATATAATTCTCGCTTTTGAGTGTTAAAGGAAAGATCTTCTTCAGCATAGTCGCAAAGCGGTTGGCAGAGTTCTTCCTAAAAAATGGATACATCGACACCTCTGTGCAGAAAGGCGGCATACCAGGTGGTCCAGGCTGCTTAGAGCACACAGGCGTGGTTACACAGCTCCTCAGAGAAGCAAAGGAGAATAAGGGTGATCTGGTGGTGCTGTGGTTAGACCTGGCCAACGCCTATGGCTCTATGGCTCGTGCCTTTATGGATGACCTCACAGTGACAACGGAGTCAGTGCCTGGAGCTAGATGGATCCTGAAGGGTCTGGAGAGGGTGATGGAATGGGCCAGGATGTCATTCAAGCCAACCAAATCCAGATCCTTAGTGCTAAAGAAGGGCAGGATGGTGGAGAAACATCATTTTACCATCTCAGGAACTCAAATTCCAACCCTGTCTGAAAAACCAGTAAAAAGCCTGGGAAAGATCTTCGACAGCAGCCTCAGGGATACAACATCCATAAAAAACACCTGTGAGGAGCTGGAGAGGTGGCTGAAGACTGTCGATAAAACTGAGCTCCCTGGAAAATTTAAGGCATGGGTGTACCAACATGGGATTCTGCCAAGAATACTGTGGCCTCTGCTCCTGTACGAGTTTCCGATCTCCACCATCTCAGAAATGGAAAGGAGAGTCAGCCGCTACCTAAAAAGATGGCTGGGTTTCCCGAGGTGCTTAAGCAGTATCGCCCTTTATGGAAACACCTGCAAGCTGCAACTCCCGCTAAAATCCATCGAAGAGGAGTTCAAGGTCTTGCGTGCAAGGGAGGTGCTGCAGCTCCGTGAATCTAGGGACCCTAAAGTCTCTGGGGCAGGGGTAGAGGTCAAGACGGGCAGGAAATGGAGGGCAGAGGTGGCAGTAGACCAGGCTGAGTCAAGGCTACACTATGGTGTCCTAGTGGGAACAGTGGCCAGAGGAAGAGCTGGGCTAGGAACCTTTCAAGGACCCCGGTTCGACAAGGCTCGTGGGAAGGAGAGGAGGCAGCTAGTACAAAGGGAGGTGAGGGCGGCGGTAGAAAAGGAGAGGTCCAGCAAAGCAGTGGGAATGGCACGTCAGGGTGCCTGGATTAGATGGGAACAAGCTGTGGAGAGGAAGATCACGTGGACTGACCTTTGGCGAGCAGAGCCACACCGCATCAAGTTCCTGGTCCAGGCAGTCTATGACGTCCTCCCCAGCCCGTCCAACCTCCACACCTGGGGGCTGGTCGACACACCAGGATGTGCCCTGTGCCAGAGAAAGGGAACCCTTGAGCACATCATGAGCTGCTGCCCAAGAGCTCTGGGGGAAGGCCGATATCGCTGGCGGCATGACCAGGTGCTCAAAACAATTGCAGAGAGCATCCAGACTACTATCAGCAGCTGCCAGAGGTCAAAGCCCAGCAAACAAACCATCAGCTTCATCAGGGCCGGAGAGAAGCCAGGGAAATCCTTCAGGACAACAGCAGGGATCCTGAACACGGCACAGGATTGGCAACTGAAAGCGGACTTGGGCAAACAACTTAAGTTCCCCCAGCATGTTGTTGAGACCACCCTGAGGCCTGACATTGTCTTGTTATCAGAGGCAACAAAGAACCTGGTCATGTTGGAGCTCACTGTGCCATGGGAAGACCGAATGGAGGAAGCCTTTGAGAGGAAGAAGGAGAAATATGATGGCCTTGTCAGCGACTGCCACAACCAAGGCTGGAAGGCAAGGTGCTTACCTGTGGAGGTGGGGTGCAGAGGCTTTGCAGCGAAGTCCCTCTACGGGGCCTACACTGCACTCGGCATCACTGGTGAGAGAAGGAGAAGGGCAATTGGCAAAACCACAGAGGCAGCAGAGAAGGCTTCGAGGTGGCTCTGGATCAAAAGAGCGGAGCCGTGGTTAAATGCTGCTAGGGCACAAGCTGAGGCCTGATCATCTTCAGCTGGGTCGCCTGAAGGAGGGTGTCTGATGTTTCAAAAGACCCGAAACACCCAATGAGATCAGGAACATCACTGATGATGTGCCCTAGCTTAGCATCAGAAGATGTATCGTTACAACTCCAATAACACAGCATTAATGAATGAGAAGTAAACAAAAAATGATATATTATGTGTATGATTAAAAATGTATATTTTTTGTACAATTACTCAATCAATTGTTGGGGTTGTATAGACCCCGAAGCCCAAAAGTGTAAACAGGAAACGAAGACCATTTGAAGGTTAAACTTAAACTGTCATCTTTCCTGTCGTCTACCCATGTTAAAGATGGAAACCAGGTAGATGATGTCTAGTTGTGTCTAAAGCCCAGTGAAATATTCTATAATACCCACATAACTGTCATGGGGCCAAAATGGAGCCTGTGGACAAACCCACTTACAACCCGTATTTCAGCCCATAGTGCAGTTTGCAGTTCCCTATCGAGGGAACTCTACACTGCGTCGAGAATCGACACTTTGGGGACGCTCCCTAAGCGGGTTTCTCTGCGGGTCTCTCCCCATCCACTCTTAAGGTGTACGTGGCTGCCATTTCGGCTTTCCACGCGCCATTAAATGATGGGCCTCTGGGGAGGCACCAGCTGGTCATTCGGTTTCTCTGTGGTACTTGGAGGATGAGGCCAGCAGCCAGGTCCAGGCACTGCCAGGTCCAGGCCCTGGCAGTAACGCCGGCTTGCTTGGAGTTTGCCCCTGGCAGTGTAAAGGTCTTTTTGCATCCAAGTCCAGGCTACGTGCCTAAAGTTCCATCTAATACGGCTCGTTCTATAGTCCTTCAGGCATTCCATCCTCCACCTCATGCGTCGGCGGAAGAGGAGAGGCTTCACTTGCTCTGCTCCGTCAGAGCTTTGAGCTTATATCTTGAAATGTCCTCTTCTTGGAGAAGGTAGGAACAACTGTTAGTATGTTTTGGGTCACCTAAGAGGGGGCTCCCGGCGACTAAACAGACTATTATTAACTGGATTGTCCAGGTTATTACTGAGACTTACAAGGTGCGCGGTTTGCCTTCACCTTTGACCTCACGGGCTCATTCAACTAGAGGCATGGCTTCCTCTAGGGCCCTTCTTTCGGGAGTTCCTCTGCAGGAGATCTGTGAAGCAGCCGGCTGGGCTACCCCACATACTTTTATTAGGTTTTACAGTCTCCACCTTCCCAGTACGCCCGGTGCACACGTGCTCAGTTCTTGCTGAGTGCCTATACAGTTTCACTCTGGGGCAGGTCTTTTCAGTGCATGGCCTAGTGGGCACTCGTTCCCCAAAGTGTCGATTCTCTACGCAGTGTAGAGTTCCCTCGATAGGGAACGTCTCGGGTTATGTCTATAACCCTTGTTCCCTGAGAAGGGAATGAGACACTGCGTCGTGTTTCCACGCCCCTTAAGGCCTTTTGAGCGTCTTGCTTCATCGCAAGGCTAGTGTGTGTTGTGACAGCGTCACTTTAATACTTCCGGGTATGCCGTTACATGTTACGTCACGACGCAACACCAATCAAATCCCTTCTCAGGGAACAAGGGCTATAGTCATAACCCGAGACGTTTCTCTCATCCACATTGGTAGTATAAAGCCAAAAAACTTTGCAGTTCTTTGTTCTTAACAAGAGTAATTGTACATACTAGAATTGTACATACATATATTCTGTAATATACTCTGAATATATTGTATTTTTATACTCAATCAAAAGCAAGGCATCATGAGACGATTAAAGTAATCCATATTTTTGTGCATTTGTTATACATGGTCTTGTAAATTATATTGATTGCCCTAGTTCAGTAAGATTTTTTTCAGCTTTTAGGACTCAATGATCTAAACATCATGACATATATAGTAACGAATAACAACAAAAACATCACACATCACCTGTCATGGTTTCATGCTTTCAATTGATAAACAAATGTTGTTCTCTACATTGAGTTTATCCAACACAGTCTCATGAAAGTGCGTATCTAAACAATGAATGTCATTTCTCGCCATAAAGTGTGTATCTTATGCAGGCGAAAACTGAGTATCATATAGACGCCAAAACTATTTTTCTTTCGAACGTTCATGAGATCGGGCTGGTTTATCTAGAGTATCATGAATGTATTGATGTTCTCTATATCAAATAGCATTTACCAGTAGCAGCCCCATTCAGGTTGTATCGTCATGCTTGATACAAACTGAAGCACTTACAACACTGTCATGAATGAGTAAAGCTTTTACAAACCAAACTAACTGCTGAGTGTTGATCTTAATGCCTACTACGGCTAGCTAAAGCCTCTTTTGACAACTTTGCCTTGTGATTCTAATAAAAAATGGTAGTCATTGTCTGTGTTTAAAGAGTTATTATTCTCTTGGACTCAACAGGTCTGTAATCCTCTCATATTGTTTCAAAATGTAAGGATTCTGTAATTACATCCCTTCTTATGATGCCCACTCAGAGGAACCCTGCAGTCTGCACACTGAACACAAGCCACGTTTCAAGAGATCTTAATCAACTTTCCACCAAACAAAACACTTGAGCTCTGTCAGGGGTCTCATCAGTTTCTCTATGAGTTTTTGTGTTTTTGTTAATAACCACATACTCATGAGACACCAAGACAATAATGAATCTGAGGTAACGTGGCACATTAAAGGACATGTAGGCCTATAAAAATGGACCATGTCGCCACCAACATCAGACCAGCTTGCAAGAGAAGACCAGAGACAGCAGCTGAACCACTAAAGCAAACGCTCTGCATCAAGAATGAAGCTCTCCGTTGGGACCATCCTCATCACTGTTGCACTCTTGTCAGAGTGCTATTTCATAACTGCTGCCATTCCCATGACCAACGCTGATGAAAAGGAGATAGATCTGCAAGACTTGAGCGAGAAATTAGAAGAGAACTCTCTGAGATCTGCACCAGGCAACTCCAGGATCATTGTGGTAGCCGACTACAATCTGCTGAGAACCCTGACCTCTCTGAACAATGGAGTGCATCATCTCAGTGTACCTGAGAGCCTTCTCAGCACGGAGCGCAGAGATGTCAGTTCAGACTTGAGCCCGAGCATCGCCATCATCAGAAGGGACACTATGAGGTGCATGGTGGGAAGAGTGTACCGGCCATGCTGGGAGGTGTAGGTCTTCTGGGATGACGAGGAGAATGCAAGCTGCTGATGACAGATTCACCTTCTCTAATCCACTGTTGCTTAGTGAGAATGTAAAAGTGTATGCTATTTATCTGAAATGGATCTTGCAATTAAAAGATTATTCTACAAGATCTTAGCTGTTCTCGTCTGTTCTAATTCAACATATTTTCTTTTATTTCAAGTCACATTTAAATATTTGATCTGCAGGGCCGTATTAAGAGCTCACTGGGCCCCGGGGCTATTAGTTACTGCAGTTAATGCAACTGTTATATTATTATACGAGTCATTTTATCCATCTATGATATACTTCACAGTTAAGTTATATTACTTTTAACACTATTTTTGGTTACACTTTATTTCGATAGTCACTTTAGACATTCTACTAACTATAAGTAACTTTTCAACTACATGTCAACTAAGTGTCATTAGAGTATTAGTAGGCTGTAGTAGACTGTCAGTAGACTGTTAGGTTAGGGTTAAGTGTTAGGGTTCAGGTTAGGAGAACAAGTTGACTTGTAGTTGCTAAGTTACTTACAGTCAGTTGAATGTCTGTTGGGAGACCAACAAAATAAAGTGTTAGCAGATATTAAGCTGACAGTCTACTAGTACTCTAATGATAGTTAGTTGACATGTATCGGCAAAGTTACTTATAGTTAGTTGAATGTCTGAAGTGGACTATCAAAATAAAGTGTTACCCTATTTTTTATCATATCAAAATGTATTGCCACTAAAATTTCATAATAATATAATATCACATAAAAATAATAGTAGCTTAAGAAAATAATCTCAAGCTGACAAAGTCACAAATTAAAATAGAACAAAGGCACATAATAAATCGACCTACTTGAAAAACTTAAAGGTGCCATAAGGAATAATTGAGTTAAAAATATCCAAAAAATGACCTACACGCATCAAAATAATGAGAATAAATAAGTGCAATGATGTCATTAAAAAACTGAAAAGTTATAGTGCTGGCGAGATATAAACCTAAATTAGCATGCTAAATTACTAGCCCCGGCCCGGCAGGTGACGTAATACCAGTTTCGGCCATGGGAGGCGGTATGCGGGCGGGCAACATTACCACCAGCCAAACTGCAGTACACGAGTATGTCACACCGGCTTGTGTGTGTACTTGAACCTGATGTCAGTCCTGTGGAAATACAGCCCATTACGACATTTCAGTTTACATTTACATTGGTAGCAAAGCTTTTTAACAATGGCGAGAACTCCGGCGGCAGAAGGGCTTCCCGTCCGACATTCAGGTTGCTCTGTTTTTGCTGGACAGGTGGGTAACGTTAAATTGTTTTTTTTCTTCTAAATTGACGCTTATGTTCGCCAAACCAACACAAGGATATAATTAGCTAGAAATGCACATTCACAATTATTTCAGGAAGGACGGTAGTATGTAATGTAGACAGACACTATATCCCAACTAAAAGAGTTGAGTTCTTTTTTTTTTTTTTTTGTTGTTCAATTTGCACGCTGAATATGGGTTGGAGCTCTTAATTTTGAACTCTCAAAGTGCACCAGATTGATGAATTTAACATTAAAAAGCAGAACATTTTCTTACGGGGGAGCATGCCCCCCAACCCCCCTAGAGCGACAGAGGTGCACTGACCAATACTATATAAACATGTTGTGAGAAAGACTGGTATTGCCAATGCAATTGGAGAATTGTATTTTAAACTTAGTAGTTATTTCATCTCACTCATTAGATGGCGTTGGTGGTTTTAATAGGAGTTCTACCAGAAAGACTCGGGAGATAAGATACTGTACGATAAAACATTTTATTAACAGCCCAGCAAGCCATATATGCAATAAAGTTCTTTGGCGTAGGCCCCGTCCGTAACTCGCGATCCGAGGGTATGGATTCTGCATATCCTGCCTGAAGATGAAGGCAGCCCAGATAGCAAACTGACATTGAATCAACGTGGAAACGAAGTCTCTCATGACATTGAAACAACGTTGATTTTGCTCGTCGAATTAACGTTGAACCAACGTCAGACGCGGCATTCTTCAAAGCTAAATGAAAATCGAAAATTGGTTTGCTTTCATAACGTTGAAACAACGCGTTGATTTCAAGTTGATTTTCCGTTAGTTTTGAAAGAATGACGCGTCTGACGTTGGTTCAACGTTAATTCGATGAGCAAAACAATGTCAGATCAACGTTGTTTCGATGTCATATTTCCACGTTGATTCAATGTCAGTTTGCTATCTGGGAGGGGTGCAGCCGACCCCCCAAAATGAGTGGAAGAATAATTCCACTGGACGAAGCCCACCCCCAAAGAACATGAAAGAAAAGTATACCCACCAGGAGTATGTTATGTGGTTCCTAAAATAGAAGAAGAAAAAGAGTTAGCAAACAGGTAGTCAACATGGGTATATCAATTTCCATGGATAGTAGAGTTCCATCGATATTGTAGTGGGAACGGAACTCTACGATCTAAAGTCGAGCATGCTTAACTTAATATGAAGATACTTTTCTGCTGCTGAATTACATGAGACATTTACGCATTTGCTCACGCTTAAAATTAATTTATCACTTATTTATTTAATATATATGAGGCCGCGCTGAGCCACATAAAACGAGGCCACGCTGAGCCACATAGAAAGGGCCACGCTGAGCCACATAAAACAAGGCCACACTAGCCGCGTTTCCACTGCCGGGCCAGGGCCGGGCCGTGCTAGTGCGTGCCAGGGCCAGTCGCGTTTCCACTGTCACTTCCGGGGCTTGATCGGGGCTTCCTCAGGGCCAACGGCCAGGATTTCTGGCCCGTCGAATACCTTGGGCCAGAGGGGGCCAGCTCGGGCTAGAGGCGTGCTCAAGGTAAAAGGCGGAGTTTATCGGTGTTATGGAACGTTATGATCTGAAGCAAGATGCACATAGGGGTGTCCATGTTTAACCGATTAACCGTTTAAAATTGCATAACATTTTAATTTGAACTGTAGGCCTATGCCAAATGCTGCGCAAAAATATATAGGCTATATATAGGCTACATATCCACGAATTTTCAGATATTTGTTTGATTTTTTGCCCCTTAAACATTTAAAATATTTGACAAATTAATATGAAAAAAATATATTTTACTGGTTTTCTGAGGCCAAATTAGAACCTGGAAATGATATTTTTCCTGCAGTGCTGAATGAGAAGAGCCGTAACCACAGCCTACAGAAAGGGGATTATAGGTGATTTATAGGCTATAATATGTGTCTGATAATAAAATAATATAAAATAACGAGGCATTAATTGTTTATTAACAAACTATTGTTTTCTAAATGATTTTCGGCTAAAAACATCTCCATCTCCGGATGCACATTTAGAGAGAAATTAACTAGCTACATAATTACATAGTCAGAAGATATTGGCTTTCGATTCGAATTTGTTTGTTTTAAATTGGACATTTAAAGCTTTAATCTACAAGACTAAAGCTTTAAATGTCCAATTTAAAACGAACAAATTCGAATGCGGTGGCTGTTTCAGGTCTCGCGCTTCAGTTCACGGAGATCATGAAGCGCGCCTTGATTAATTGTTAAAGCACAACGTTTTCTTGTTATTGTGAGTTTACGCAAATAAATGTATTTGCGAATAATGTATTATTACTTTCTGTATGACCAGAAATGAAAGAGTATTTTAAGTTGTTTCCACTGAAAGAAATGCAATGAAACTGCAAGTGTTCACATGGGCGTCTCGCAGCCATCAGTGCGTGCTCCACACACACTGGATATGCGATTATGCGTCAAAATATTGTGTTTATTTGTGCTCTGTTCCTTTTTTGGATAAAGGCGTCTTCTACATATGCAGCCTAATAAAATGTTACAATAATGATGATGATGGTTATTATTATTATTATTTGCAGACACGGAGTTTTTGTGAAATGGACGTTTTGCTTATTTTCAATTGGCAATTTCAGTTTGAAGGGTGATGGAAATGCGGCTTTAACTGCTCCGTACTTGCTGCGTTTTATTTCTATGAATTAATTTCGTTTCAAATGGGGTCCAATCAGTTATTAAAGGTGTTAAAAAATTAACTCTGTATCTCGAGGTTGCGGCGTTTGTTATTTGTTAACAGGCGGCGTTTGTTAACAGGCTGTGGCGGTCCCGCAGCCTGTTATATTGCGCAAAAAATCGCTGCTTGAAATGGAGAATCGCCTGTACTGGTCTCGTGACACCATTGCAGCCACTACGCAGGTGAGTTAATACACATGCTATCTTCCTAATTAAAAAAATAAATTAATTCATAATACCCGCTGAAATGGGTTTGGTTTTATGACGTTTGATCCAGAAAGGCGTGTTAGGGGTGGGGTCTGGGGCAGCGCTGTGGGGCTACTGGCCCGGCAGTGGAAACGCAAGCCCGGTTCTTGAGGCCCGAGGCCACTAGCTCGGCTCGGCTCGCTGTTAGCTCTGGCCCAGCCCTAGCCCGGCAGTGGAAACGCGGCTACTGAGCCGCATAGACAGGGCCACGCTGAGCCGCATAGACAGGGCCACGCTGAGCCACATAGACAGGGCCACGCTGAGCCACACAGACAGGGCCAAGCTGAGCCACATAGACAGGGCCACGCTGAGCCACACACACAGGGCCACGCTGAGCCACACAGACGAGGCCACACAGAGACGAGGCCGCGCTGAGCCCCACGGAGACGAGGCCGCGCTGAGCCCCACAGAGATTTTTTTATTTTATTTTTTTAATAATAAAACAATGTGATTGTCGAGCATTACCAGAGTTTATTTATTTATTATTATTATTTATTTAAATATATATATATATATATATATATATATATATATATATATATATATATATATATATATATATATATATATTTTTATATATACATCTTAAGCAAACAAAGAGAAGTTACGGGGAACAGACTTGAAAAATTAGGATTAAAATACTTGCGTGAATTTGAATGCCTGCGAGCAAACTACGAATAGAAGGAATATTAAATTTAAATTTCATAATTGTATACAAGAAAGAAACAGCAAGCCATAATCAGGATGTGAAAGAGGAATCTAAGTAATAATTGATCTGTTGACTCTTGAGCGTGGAATCTTTTTCTCAGGTGTACAGCAAATGTCTGCCATGGCTCCCAAGTTGCTCTTTGCAGAAATACCCCATACATAGCTGGAAGACACTAGCCACGACAGTTGAGATTCTTGAATAAATGGTGCGTAGACATGAAAATCACGCAGTTGACTAAGACAATGTCACTCGAGTCTCCTTCACTGATTAGTCTGGTATACTAATATGATTATTGAGTTGGCAGTTTTTGGCCAAGTATATGTAACTTTGAACGGCGCCACACAACTCCTTGTTCCTTTTAGTCTGGGTTTCTCTGTACGTTAATGTGAAAATGCCCCTCACATAAATGATTCCTATAACGCATATCAGTAGATTAAGTAGCCGCCAGAAAGTTGAGTTTTACATCAACACATTTCCAATGTTATTTATATAAATTGAAGTATAACGTGGCTTTATGAATTTAAAGTAGCCTAATAGGTGAAATAGTTGTTTGTGAAATTACTATTACGCTAGTAATATGTAAATTACTGCCATCCTAGTCCACTGCAGTATATGCATAAAGGCCAATGACAACGTGCTTTTGGTTTTTATTTTATTTATATACACACGCAACCGAACTCTGGTGAGAAAGCAAACGTTTAAGAAGCACAACCCTGCATATGCATAAAGCTCTTAAGCACTCTTAAGCTTATTTGAATTATAACAAACACAGTTTTTAGTGGGTATTAGCAAACAGAGCATGGTATTGAAAAAGCTGATATAATTAAAAAACCACATAACTGTGGAATATCAGTAACGCAAAGCTTTGCTTACGCTTGCTACGAGCATTGATGCGAGCTATCCGGCCCCTCTGCAGACCGCAGATCAGCCGTAATAATCAGAACACGCCACGTCATCGTAGACGCCAATTTCAACTCAGCCGTGTAGGAAGCAACGGAGAAATACTTATCTGAATGAAGATTAATCTTGTAGAGGAGACACATTAACAGTGGCTGCTGGAAGTACCTACCAAAAAATGCCAAAGACAACTTGACAGCCTTGGAAGTGAAGTTTAAACTTGAACCAGTGAGAGATCGTCTCGTGATTTGCATAGTTGTTATTTCACATCGGTGGATCGGTGATCTACGGGATAAATGGCACCAGTCTAAGGAGCAGAATTTCTCATGAAGGCCTTCCCAGACGTCTCTCATGAAACGATGGAAACGACGTCTCTCTCATGACATTGAAACAACGTTGATTTTGCTCATCGAATTAACGTTGAACCAACGTCAGACGCGGCATTCTTCAAAGCTAAATGAAAATTGAAAATTGGTTTGCTTTCATAACGTTGAAACAACGCGTTGATTTCAAGTTGATTTTCCGTTAGTTTTGAAAGAATGACGCGTCTGACGTTGGTTCAACGTTAATTCGATGAGCAAAACAATGTCAGATCAACGTTGTTTCGATGTCATATTTCCACGTTAATTCAATGTCAGTTTGCTATCTGGGTTGGCTGATCAATACTCTCCGAAGACCGCTGTGCCTACGGAGAGATGCGATACTGAACGCGGGAACCTCGACGTGCAGCAGGAGGTCGAGCGGGACATAGTCGGATGTCGATAAATGTAAACAATATGCGTGTCCTGGACATGTTGGCTGGCGACTGAACGAGAGCATAAGTGAAGCGTCAGCATCTGCGAACTCAGACAAGTGTAAGTAAGGGTCTTTTATACTTCACGTATTAGAACGCGATTGGATAGATGAGAAGGTAATAATGACGTGACAATTGAGTCTTCCTGGCAGAACTTGCACTACGCTTTCATTTGCCGGTGGGCTTAAATGGGTTAACCCACTAAACACTGGACGTCATATAGACGTGCAGATCATGTCTATATTGGGTCCGTTTGGTCCATGACCAATTCTGGACATCTATTCGACGTCCAAACTAGGTCCACTATTTGGACGTCCAACCATGACCCAATTTGGACGTCATGTTGACGTTCAACATTTGACCGTTGAACTGGGTCATTTTTTTGGACCTCATTTGGACGTCTATTACAGGTGCAGGAAATTTACATGATTAATATGCAGTGTTTTTTTTATTTACAATTATCAACATTGTTGTTATCAACATGATTAATACATATGAATACAGATTATTCATAATTATTTAAGATAGTTTTCCAAAAACTGCATTTGATTGTCTCAAGCAGAAGGTGGTAATTGACACATACAAAGGTCTAATGCTGTAGCTCAAACAGTAGAGCGTTGGTACTTGTGAAACAGCCACCTAGTGCAATGCTTAGATCAAGAATGTCCTCTACCTTTTTGAAACATGGGACTACAGTTATAGAAGTTATAGAAGATACTAAATTTGATGTTGAAAAGACGTCCACAAACGACCAAATTCGGTCCCACCGACGTCAATATTAGACGTGCAAAAGACGTCGCCTGGCGTTACAAAACAACCCCTTCAGTGGACTGAAATTGGACGTCCAAAAATTACATAGAAAAGACGTCACTCTAACGTCACATTGCGCAGTGGGAAAGGTGAGCTATCGGGGGATAGCTCGCCTCTAAAGGGGAAATGTTCACTCAATTCAGTTGTGGCACGTATGGTCTGTGCAGCTGTCCCGGATCAGCGCCACACCTGCTGGACGGACTGTTACAGTTGAAGCAACAGAAAAGTCTGGCGTGGAGTTGGTGCAGATCTGCATATTGAGTGCAACTGCTGGGCGAATCTACGGATTCGAAAACGGACCTGGCATAGATGCAAATGCTGTCTAGGTTTACTTCCTGAGCAAGTGCGCACCCAAGTCTGTGCTACTTTAACATTCACGCGAACCATGGCACAGTGCGGGAACAACTGAACTCAGACCACCACCACTAGATAGTCCTGGGTTCGCTACCCCTCTGTGCACCCGGGTCCCATGACAGCGTTCACATTAGCGATTTTTCATGGGAACTGTGCCCCATTCTGAACTAAACTGCCAATGTGAAAGCCCCCTAAGAGTCAGTGGACAGGGGACTCAGGATACAAGACAGCAACAAACAAGACAAGACAGACAAGGAGTGGGGGTTCAATCTTCAACTGGCTGGCAGGAGCTGCCACTGGCAGGTCACGTGACCTGTCAGTGGCTGACTAAGCTGCCAGTGGTTGTCTGTCAGTCTGCCTTTGGCAAGTTTCAGAAACCATTGATTTTTGACAGTTTTTGTGTTTTGTGTTCCTTCCTTTATAGCTCATTTATTATGCATCTGTTGAAATTATTGTTATTTAGTAGTAGGATCCCAATTTAACTAGTCAAATGGCCGTGATCAGACTGGCAGTTTACAGACGCTTGCTGGACGCTCATCCAGTCAGCCGCAGGTGATCAGTGAATATAACGCGTTGCCCGACACTCTCGCTAAAAGGAAATAAATTGTTTTCTTATTTTGAATATAATGTCATGCCTTTATTATTGTGTATGATTGGTTTAATCGGGATAACAGTACCAAAAACACCAGTCAAATAGCCGTGATCAGACTGGCAGCTTGCAGACGCTCATCCAGTCAGCCCATGCTGAGACTGCGAGTCTAACGCGTCGCCTGACACTCTCACTAAAAGGAAATAAATTGTTTTCTTATTATGAATATAATGTCATGCCTTTATTCTTGTGTATGATTGGTGTTTTGGGTACTGTTGTCCCGATTAAACAAGTCAAATGGCCGTGATCCGACTGGCAGCTTACAGACGCTTGCTGGACGCTCATCCAGTTAGCCGCGCTGATCAGCGAATTTAACGTGTTGCCTGACACTCTTGCTACTAGGAAATAAATTGTTTTCTTATTATGAATATAATGTCATGCCTTTATTCTTGTGTATGATTGGTGTTTTGGGTACTGTTGTCCCGATTAAACCAGTCAAATGTGCCGTGATCCGACTGGCAGCTTACAGACGCTTGCTGGACGCTCATCCAGTCAGCCACGGGTGATCAGCGAATATAACGCGTTGCCTGACACTCTCGCTAAAAGAAAATAAATTGTTTTCTTATTATGAATATAATGTCATGCCTTTATTATTGCAGTCGGATCACGGCACATTTGACTGGTTTAATCGGGATAACAGTCCCCAAAACATCAATCATACACTAGAATAAATGCATGACATTATATTCGTAATAAGAAAACGTCTCTGGTTACGTATGTAACCTTAGTTCCCTGAAGGGAACGAGACGCTGCGTGTAAACGCCGTGGGAACGCCTCTGCGTGATGAGTCATGAAGCACGTATGAAATCTGTCCAATGGCGAGACGGAACGTCATAGGCGGGGTGACGTATCGACCAGGAAACTATAAAGCATCCCCGAAACACAAGCGCAACAGCTTCTGATAGGACTGAAGCAAGCGCTCACGGGCATGCTGGGAGTATGGCACAGACACGCAGCGTCTCGTTCCCTTCAGGGAACTAAGGTTACATACGTAACCAGAGACGTTCCCATTCAGGGAACTTCGAGCTGCGTGTAAACGCCGTGGGAACGCTAATACCAACGCCGCCATCCGAGCAGGTGTCCGTTGTATGAATATCAGAGTGCACATTCCGACGAAAGCATCTGCGCCCCCGGAGTGGAGCTGAAGTCCAGATGGTAAAACTTCACAAATGTGTGCGGTGAAGACCATCCTGCCGCCTCACAGATGCCTTAGAGGCAGCCATACTCCGGGTTGAATGAGCCCGGACAGCCAAGGGAGAAGGCTGACCGGAGGCCTCATAAGCAAATGAAATGGCCTCGACCACCCACTTACTCATCCTCTGCTTCGACGCCGCAGAACCTCTATTAGGAGGCCCAAAGCAGACAAATAATTGTTCTGATTTCCTCCACCGGGCAGCTCTGTGGACATAAGCGTCTAAGGCCCTCACCGGGCAGAGCAGATTTAGTTTCTCCTGGTCTGGTGTCAAAAACGGAGGAGGACAGAAGGCCTGTAGCACTAAAGGTCTGACAACCGCAGTTGGAACCTTAGAAACATACCCCGGTCTAGGGAGGATGAAAGCCTTCGCCATACCGGGAGCAAATTCCAAGCACGAGGGGGAAACCGACAGTGCCTGAACATCTCCAATTCTCTTTAGGGAAGAAATGGCTAGGAGAAAGATAGTCTTGAGAGTGACAAATTTGTCAGACACCTCTTCAATGGGCTCGAAAGGGGCTAAACAGAGCCCCTCCAACACGACCGCTAGATCCCAGGTCGGTACCCTCGTACGCACTACCGGCCTCAGCCTCAGGATACCACGAAGGAAACGGGTTACCAGGGGATGTCTCCCGAGAGAAGCTCCACTCAAAGGGACATGGTAAGCGGATAGGGCCGCCACGTACACCTTTAGTGTGGAGTACGATAACCCTGTGGAGAAGCATTCCTGAAGGAATTCCAGCACTGCCGGCAACGGGCAGTTAACTGGATCCAACTGCCGCTCTCCACACCAAGAGGTGAACAGTTTCCACCTCAGGGCATACAACTTCCTCGTGGATGGGGCTCTGGACTGGAGGATGGTCTCCACGACCTCAGTCGAGAGACCTGAATCTATGAGCTGGGCCCCCTCAGAGGCCAAGCCCACAACCTCCACAGTTTCGGACGGGGGTGGAGTATCCCCCCGTCTGATTGACACAGAAGGTCCCTCCTGACCGGAATCTCCAGGGGAGGACCCTCGAGAAGGGAAATCAGGTCCGCAAACCATACCCTGGTTGGCCAATAGGGGGCCACCAGAAGTACACTGACCCCTTCCTGGCGAATCCTTTCCAGCACCCCTGGGAGCAAAGCAATCGGGGGAAATGTGTACAGAGGTGCCCTCGGCCACTCCTGTACCAACGGAGTTTTTGGTCCCCAATGGAGCTGGAGGACTCAGGGAAAACCACAGCGGGCAGTGTGAATTTTCCCTGGATGCAAAGAGGTCCACTTCGGCCCGACCGAAGTGCCCCCAAAGGAGCTCCACCACCTCGGGGTGAAGTCTCCACTCCCCGGGCCTCGGCCCCTGCCTCGACAGGATGTCTGCTCCCTGATTTAAGTATCCTGGGATATAAATCGCTCTCAGCGACCGAAGTTTCCCCTGGGACCACAACAGGATCTGGCGCGCCAGCTTGTACAATGGACGTGAGCGCAGACCCCCCTGGTGGTTTATGTAAGAGACCACAGACATGTTGTCTGACCGGACAAGAACATGATGATCTCTGAGGTCTGGGAGAAAGTGTTTCAGAGCCTGAAACACCACCATCATCTCTAGACAATTTATATGCCACAGGAGATGATGGTCCTGCCACAGCCCGCGGGCCGAGCGACCACTCATGATCGCTCCCCAACCCGTGAGAGAGGCATCCGTCGTCACCGTTACCCGGCGACACGGAGCTCCCAGCGCAGGTCCCAGGGACAGGAACCAAGGTTCTTTCCACATAGCCAGGGCACGGAGACCACGTCGCGTGACCTTGATCTTGCGGAGCGGGTTTCCCCTCGGGGAGAACCCCTTGGCCCTGAGCCACCACTGTAGTGGTCTCATGTACAGCAGGCCGCACGGTAACACGTTGGATGCTGCTGCCATCAGACCCAGAATTCTCTGGAATTCCTTTACAGTGAGTGACTGGCCTAGCTTCACTTGCTTGACAGTTGAGATAATCGAGGCTATACGAGCCGGCGACAGACGTGCCTGCATCGTCGTCGAATCCCATACCACGCCTAGGAAAGTGGTCCGCTGAACTGGCGACAGCACACTCTTCTTGGCGTTGAGTCTCAACCCCAACCTTCTGATGTGGGCGAGGACGGCATCTCGATGCCGAATCGCCTGATGCTTCGAATGAACCAGAATCAACCAATCGTCGATGTAATTTAAAATGCGAATG
This sequence comes from Pimephales promelas, assembly GCF_988280905.1. Taxonomy (NCBI): domain Eukaryota; kingdom Metazoa; phylum Chordata; class Actinopteri; order Cypriniformes; family Leuciscidae; genus Pimephales; species Pimephales promelas. The sequence goes on along the minus strand of NC_142772.1, from coordinate 11,323,146 downwards.
CCCTGGAAACGCAGCGGGGCCAAAGCCGCGTCCATGCATTTCGTGAAGGTTCGAGGAGATAATGCTAGGCCGAATGGAAGAACCCGATACTGGTACGCTTCGCCCCCAAAAGCAAACCTCAGGAACTTCCGATGTTGCGGAAGGATGGAGATATGGAAGTAAGCGTCTTTTAGGTCTATCGTGACAAACCAGTCCTCGGACCTGATATGTGACACGATCTGCTTGAGAGTTAGCATTTTGAACTTGAGCTTCCCTACTGACCGATTTAAGAGGTGCAGGTCTAAAATCGGACGCAGCCCCCCATCCTTCTTTGGAACAATGAAGTACCGGCTGTAATACCCCAGCTCTCTGTCGGGAGGAAGAACTCGTTCTATCGCCCCCTTCAGTAACAGAGCTTTCACCTCTTGTTCCATAACCAGTGCCTGCTCGGGGGTCACCACTGTGGGCAAAACCCCCCGAAAACGAGGTGGACGCGACCTGAACTGGATCGCGTACCCCCGTTCGATAGTCTGCAGGACCCAACGAGATATATTTGGAAGACTTCCCCATTCTACCAGAAATTGTACTAAGGGTACCAGTCTCTCGAGACTGGCCTCTGGAGTAGTTTTTAAAACAGAAACAGCGCCCTGTGACCGCGCACAGGCAGGGTTGAACGACCGTTCTGTATCGCTCCTCGAAGCAAACGAGCGTCCCTCGGGAAATCGCTCGCTGGGACCGTCTGCGCCCCCCATTACAGGCAGGGTTGGCAGAACGGACCCCTGAGGGCACCGAGAGAGAGCGGGCGCCGGATTCAGCGGCGAACACCTCTGTCTCACGGTGGGGACCACCCTCAGCAGCCTGACACCAGTGGCGTCAGGGCTTCTTCGACGAGGCCTTCCTGGCGACAATAACCGTCCTCAGATCGGTTCTGTCCCGGGAAGACCTCGCCTGAGAACGCCGCGTCTCAGCCCAGTTTTGCTGGGGAGGAGCCCGAGACGCGACGCTCTTTTTCTGCTGCGCCCTATGCGAGGAACCCGACGGGCGGGGCTGCTCTCGCCCAGCAGCCCCAGAAGGATGAGTACGGAGGGGGAGACATTTCTGGAGCGCCGCTGCCTGCTTTCTTCCTTCTTGGAATCTCTCAATTACCGCGTTCACAGAACCACCAAAAAGACCTTCGGTCGACAGCGGCGCATCCAGGAGAAAAGCTTTATCTTTCTCCTTCATATTAGCCAGATTTAGAACGACTGATCTGGCCATCTCCTTGGTGGCACGGAGAGAAATATCTGCCGCCTGACGCAGCTCATTGATCACGTCAGTGCCGACGACCTCCCCCTCACTCATATCCTTAAGCAGATCTGCTTGATACGCCTGGAGGATGGCCATCGTATGCAAGCAAGATGCTGCCTGTCCCGCCGCTGAATAAGCTTTGCCCACCAAAACCGAAGTATTTCTGAGTGGCTTGGTGGGCAACGCCGGTGTTTTAAAAGACGATGCCGTCTCAGGAGAAAGATGGCTCGCCAAAACTTCCTCCATCCTCGGCATCGCCCCATAACCCTGTCTACTAGACCCAGCAATATTAGAATACATAGAGGTCTGGTGTGTCAAAATTCTCGCTGACACTGGTTTGTTCCACGATTCCTCGGTGTGTAGATCGGGAAAGAAGGGCAAACACCGGCGCGGAGGTAGTGAGTGTGACGCTAAAAATCTCTCATACATTTTACTCTTCACTCTCGACTCTTGTTTCTCTTCGACTCTTCATGGGCAGACACTCGCAATGCTCACAGCCGGCCCCCTCGAGAGCCGACTGAGCATGCTGCACTCCCAAACAAGCAACACACAGATCGTGTGTATCCCCACCCGTGATGAAGCGAGGGCAGGGATGAACACACTTTCTGAAATGCTGTTGTTGTTTGCTCGCCATTTTCAATATATATATATATATATAGACAATATTAGACAGACAGACAAAGTTCATACATAGAGCGCTTGTGAAGACTCAGCAGCTGTTGCGCTTGTGTTTCGGGGATGCTTTATAGTTTCCTGGTCGATACGTCACCCCGCCTATGACGTTCCGTCTCGCCATTGGACAGATTTCATACGTGCTTCATGACTCATCACGCAGAGGCGTTCCCACGGCGTTTACACGCAGCTCGAAGTTCCCTGAATGGGAACTATTTATTTCCTAGTAGCAAGAGTGTCAGGCAACACGTTAAATTCGCTGATCAGCAGCGGCTGACTGGATGAGCGTCGAGCAAGCGTCTGTAAGCTGTCAGTCGGATCATGGCACATTTGACTGGTTTAATCAGGACAACAGTCCCCAAAATACCAATCATACACAAGAATAAATGGATGGCATTATATTCATAATAAGAAAAAAAATTATTTCCTTGTAGCGAGAGTGTCAGGCGACGCGTTAGACTCGGAGTCTCAGCCGCAGTTGACTGGATAAGCGTCTGTAAGCTGAAAATAACATTATTCATATCAACGGATTCATAATAAATGAGCTAGAAAGGGAGGAACACAAAACACAAAAACTGTCAAAAATCAATGGTTTCTGAAACTTGCCAAAGGCAGACTGACAGACAACTATAGCCAGCCACTGACAGCACAGGTCACGTAACATGCCAGCCAGCCACCACTGGCAGCCGCCAGTCAGCCACTGACAGGTCACGTGACCTGCCAGTGGCGGCTCCTGCCAGCCAGTTGAAAATTGAACCCCTACTGCAGACAAGGTAAAGCAACAATAAAGAGAACCACAACTAAACTGATAAGGTCAATGACTAGAAAAACATATATAAGAGAAATTAATATATAATAATATATAAAAAGCAAACTAATGAAGAAAAAAAAACTGACTAGAGCCCCTTTTCCACCATAGCATTTTGAGAGCCGGTTCGAAGCCGGCGCCTGCGCGCGAACCAGTTCTTTGTGTTTCGACAGCCAAAGAACCGGTTCTCGGCCGGGAGAACTGGTTCCAAAGCGGCACCAACTCTTTGCTGGACTAGAACCGTTCTTTTACCACGTCATGCTTACATCGAGGGCGGGTTTAGATGTGTTCTAAATATCTTTTCTGACCACAATATAGGATCGCTAAGCCAGGAGAAACATTTGCAGAAACACGATGGAGTCTGCCTTGAATTGTTATGCCTGAAGTTGGCGCGAGCGTTTCTATTTTTTCTATTTTATTTTTTATTGAAAACATTATAAGCAAAGAAGAAAACAGTCACAATATAGAACAAATTAATGGAAAGAAAAAAAAGACACAAGACAGGGGTACATAACTAATCAGAAAAGATTACATATCAAAGGAAAAGATTAAAAGACTTACATATTTCAATTGTTTTTAAAGCCTTCTTCTTGGTACACGAGTTAGAGATAATTCCAAAGTAATGTTGTACTTACGTTTCTAGCTAAGACGTATGGCGACGTACACACTGACGTAATGACGTCGTTCCCTGGGCACTCTAGTCAGTGGAAAAACAAACAGGTTCTGAAAAGGTTCGCAAGTTGAACCAACTCCGAACCAACTTTGAACCAGCACCAGTTCCGAACTAGTTCTTTTTTGGTGGAAAAGGGATATAGGAATAGCTAAATGGAAGCAAGACTCCCGCTTGACAGGGAAAAGAAGAACTAAAGAAAATAACTAAAAATAAAATTCTAAAACAAAAGCAAACCCAAACTAGATTATAAAGCACAAGAGCTAAAGCTAAGCAAAATAGCAACAAGGATAATGTGACACTGGGAATATGATACCAGCGTAAGCACTGGGGATAACATCAAAATCAGAAAACACCACAAAGTACATACACAAAACGAACCAGCAAAGACATGGCATGATATAAAGACATAATATAAAGGGACCAGAGCACATGTATATCAGGTGAGCACAATTTGTGAAACAGGACAAGATGTGGACTAATCGAGGGGGCGTGGCAACAGGAAACAAGGAGATGGGACATGAAGAGCACATGGCAAACACAGACCAATACAGAGCCGTGTGCTCAAACAAAAGACAAACATGAAACATGAAACATGAAACCACAATAACACAGGCATGGCTGCCAGGGCAGAACCCATGACAAATGATCACGTGGATCCAAAAATCGTGTAGATAGAAAAATAAAATGAAAAGGCCTATGTAAAAGAACCAGAGAACGTACACAACAAGTAATGAGAGAGTTGATGCATGTATAAAGGTAAAAAAATCTGAAAATCGACTCAGGATAAATCATAACAATTATTGAGGGGATTTTATGTAATAATCATTCAAATGAACCAAAAAGCTCTAAAACAATTATTACATTTAGGAAGATATCTAAAATGAGTAATCGCCTGACAAGGTACGTTGTATTTATGTATATATTTCAATGATGTTTATTGAAAATGTATTTTTCTTTGTGTTTATTCAGCAGACCTTGCAGTCTAGGAGCCCTATAGATCAGCACCCCCACAAGCATAACATCCCATGGGACAATGTTTGGCTCCACAGGGTTGGGTGACATCATTAATGGAGGCCTAGGCAGAAGCTCCTGAATAATTTATGTACTCTGCTTTCAGCTCTGGTATAACCTGGCAGCAGTCATGCAGGCAGGGACCTTCTCCCTAAGTGCATTAGGATCAGAGTAGAGGAAACTAGCCATTATTGACAGTATCCAATCAATAAGTGCTGCTGCTGTGTGCGTGAATGGAAAACAAGACATTTTGGGAAATGAACTGGGGCTGGGGGGGTATAACAATCGAATTAGCACCCATCGCTCAAATGTTTGACTTGATATTTTGAGTTTTCTGTGTTATTTGAGCTGCTTTAATGAAATCACGCTGGTGATGAGTGACAGAAGCTTCTGCATCAGGTTACCATGTAGGCATAAAATAAGACAATGGGCGTGTACAGAAAATAAATACAAGTGAGAGGAAATCCGATTCTTTTGTTCTGGTGACTATTTTGAGATGGCTGTTTTACAAATGAGAGACATTTTCTTGTGGCTCATGAAAATAAACATTGTGAGGTTGTGTCCTTCAAAAAAACAAAAACAAAAAAAAAGCAATCATGAATTAATGATGGCATCATTCATGGTGCCAGCTCAGAGACATCATATAGATTGATTAAATTAATTATTTTATTTATTTATTTGTTTATTTTTTTTAAAGAAGAAAATAATATTTTTTATGCTGAGAATCCTGCACAAAACTGACCTGGATGATTTACCAAGTGACCCTGAGAGGTAATTTCCTCTTTGTCAACACAAACACATACGCTTCTTTGTGAAGATTTATGACAGTAGGTGGTAAACATTAGGTCGAATGATAAAAAATAAAAAACAGCACAACTCCATTGCTTTTCAACAATCAAGAAAATATCAGGCAGCATTTGAACATTGTTTTTCTGAATGGTGTGTTTTTGCTTTTATGTCAGGGATAATGTACAACCACCCAGACAGCAAACTGACATTGAATCAACGTGGAAACGACGTCTCTCATGACATTGAAACAACGTTGATTTTGCTCATCGAATTAACGTTGAACAAACGTCAGACGCGGCATTCTTCAAAGCTAAATGAAAATCGAAAATTGGTTTGCTTTCATAACGTTGAAACAATGCGTTGATTTCAAGTTAGTTTTGAAAGAATGACGCGTCTGACGTTGGTTCAACGTTAATTCGATGAGCAAAACAATGTCAGATCAACATTGTTTCGATGTCATATTTCCACGTTGATTCAATGTCAGTTTGCTATCTGGGCAGTCTGTCAATCACTAAATAAATAAATAAATGATATATATATTTTCTAAATATATATATTTTCCTACAACCCTTACAAAAAATAAGTATACATCAAGTTAATTTTACTACGTTTACTTAAGTTAAGTATATTTAACACTGAATCAGATTCAGAACAATGATCAAAACACAGATGGAGCAGATTGAATCCATCAACAGCCTCAAAGCTTAACAGTCATTAACCCTTCCTGGTTCGACATTTCATATGGTACCTAGGCAGTTTTTATTTAAATGCTGTTGAATGTTTGATGATCATGTTATTTTACATATGTGTAAGGAATCTTCTATCACTTTTTTCTGCTTCTTCTTCACCTGTGTTTTGCGTTCTCTACCTAATAACATTAAAAACATTGATATTTAGAAAATTCCAAAGTGTGTCCGACTGCGTCCCGCAGTACTACAAACCACGCCCCTACTAATTACACCACCTACCTCAAGTACAGGATGAACAGGTGGTCTAAACTGAGCACAGGATGCCTCTGTAAGAAAAAATTATGTGTACGTCAAAGATCTCAAAAATAAAAAAGTTTATTACAGCATAGCAGTGGCAAGGTACATGAAGCACCTTGGATTCACCAGTGTCAGAATGAACCCCGGACATTCAAATCTTAAACCTTTTATCCTGTTACTGTTCACCACTCTTAATGTAAATGAAGTTGCTCTTGTCGTAACAGCTGTGTTCTGTACCTTAAGAATAACAAATTCATCTTCTCTCTTAGCATGGAGCTGAAGCTCTGTCTTAAATGTAAATTGAGGATAACAACAAAAGTGGTCCCTCTGTGCCCATATCTTTGATCTTCTTTCAAATAAAAATGGCCAAATGTTTAAGGTGAGAACATCTATTTGAAGCCCCCTAATCAAGATGGTTCTCGAAAACCCACTGTCGCTCCCACGCTATAGGTGATAACCATGACTCTGTGATCCTATGTACATTATTAATGAGATTGTAAGTAATACATTCTATGATAAATAAGCTCGTTTAAGCGAAGGAACATTTCAATATATATATTGAGTAGACTATAATTTCTTACATCTCCTTTCTTGAGGTAGGACCAGGTTGAGAAGTCTTCTGTACAGGCCTGTAAGACTGTCCCTGTTTAGGAGCTGAGTTGTGTGACAAATGGGCGTTCAATATGTAGATGGTCTGTTATAATTTACAATGCACTTAAAGTGCTAGGAACTAGGGCTGTCACGGTAACCGCAATATTGTAGTACCGCGCTTCTGTCAACCGCAGAGGATTGCACGTAACCGCAGCAACCGCGATATTCACGTTTTTTTTTATAAGGCTATACCCTTCTTGTTTTGAACTTAATGCATGTGTATTGAATGTTAAACAAGTTCATAATGATAACAAGACTGTTTATCGTAGTAATGTGTAGCCTACAGGTTTCACACAGACAGTGAATGAGAGAGACCGGCAGAGCGCGTGCAATTACTTATGTGGCCGTGTAAATGTGCAGCCTATAAAAAAGCTCAAACACAACCAAACATCTGAAAAGGGGTTCTTTATTTTTGACTGCGTATGAGAAGGACGCAGCGTTAATGTTTGGAGTTTCCACTTGTGGTCAGGAATATAACAAAAAAACGTATACAATAAATTACAATAGGAAAATACCAAACTTAAAACCTTCCAAACAAAACTCGTCACTTACAGTGTGAGTTACAATGTTCTACAAATGTACAAAGAAACAACTCAAAATAAAAAAACAGCAGTTACACTATTTTTCCCTCAGCGAGTTCTCTTTCACAATACTCAATTGTGTTAATTTTCCCCTTTTAGCTTCTTGCAAATAATTGTATATTCCCGAAAATAAAACAGAATACACAGAAACGGTTTATGTGAGCACTATTACCCCAAATAAACAACGGTAGTGGCCTTTTTTATGTTTTCTGAATAAAGAACAAAACATAAACATGATTAAAGACACATTCTCATACAGTAAGCCACTAACACAATTGTAAGACAAAACAAACATATTCAACACTCTACAATTAACATTACTATACCAATTCTTATCTCTTACAGATTATCAATAAACTTTGACATTACAAACAGTGCAGAGCTAGTGAAATATTTCCTTTGAATGACTATAAGCATTTACAATAAAAGAATGAACTAAAATGATACCCACTCTGTGAAGCGGTACAGCTGACTAGAAAGCCCGCCCCACGGTCATCTCACGTGCACTAACGTCTCTTCGTTCTCCCCTCTGACATAATTTTATCACAGAAACAGAAATATTGTTTATATTTCTCCTCAATAATAACATGAGCTGTAATAATGAGTTCAAATAACATGCTACATTTCTATTAAACAAACACTCACGCTCAATCGTCGTCACTGGAGAATGAATATGCTCGTCTCACACAGAAATCTCTGGCACTCGGGAGAAACAAAGTTTTCTGGCGATGAATCACTGCTCCAACCACTCGACAAACCGAACACCAAATTGGGGGTTTTCCCTTTCACTTTCGCGTAAACGAACAGTGTAGATTGGTGTTAGTTTCTAACGTGCCTCAGCTCACGCGTTCACCGCAGGTCTATTTTTTTAAAACAAAACTGCGCGTACCCTTTTTGATAGGTCTAACTACTCAGCCGTACCAGGGCGCCCTCTAGGGGTAAGAAGCATGACTACAGGCTATTTTTGCCCTGGTTACACTCTCCCCTGCCATAAGTCAACGTCCACGTGGACTTCCCCTTTAACCATCAACAACACCTTTCAGTTTTTCAGACGTGTACATTACCATGCCAGCCAAAACTTGAGACAAAACGTCTGGACTGAATGACACAGCGTTACAAACGGACTGGGGTAAATGGTATGGGTTACTGTGTTTACCCGCATTCTGCCTTTGAGACCGACGTGGCATTGGTGTAGGTGCTCTTGACTCTTCTGGGACGCCCAAACTACATCTCTGAGCCGGGGTTGGACGCTTCACCACAGTGTCAGGAACTGAGTACGTTGGTACCACTTCTCCACTATCAATTTTCTCCTCTGGCACAGTTTGTGGTTCTTCAACACCCTCGCATCGAGGCTCTATCGAACCCATTGTTTGCGAATTGGATTGCTCGTGACCTTCCTTCACTAAAGGCAACGACTGCCTTTTTTCCGTTCGCCATGTCTCATCCACAACTACGCACTCATAGTCCAGAGGCAATAACGGTCCTTTACCCAGGGAACTAGCACCTTCCTTCACCTGCCGTATCTTGCTACGCGGTGCTGGCACCGGGGTTGGTAATGGACAAGGTTGAATATTCGACCGATGTACTCTCTTTTGTACACCTCCTCCGACAGGTTCCACCGCATACGTAGTTCCTTGAATGTCTTTCACGACATAAACCTCTGGTGCCCACGCGTCCTGAATTTTATTTCTCCCTGCAGGACGGTGCCTCAAGTACACTTGCTCCCCAACAGCAACATCAGGGCAATACACCTCACTCTCATGTCTGGTAGTCCGTTCCAATGCTTTTTTCTCTGCATACTCTTTCGCTCTAGCATGGGCGTCTTGGAGTCTCTCCCTGTGCACGGACAACCAGTTAGTTTCCGTGCCTTCCTCAGGCTCCCTTCCCAACAAAGCGTCAACTGGGAGGTGTGGTTGTGTCCCAAACAACATGTAATACGGGGAATATCCCGTGGAGGAGTGAGGCGTCGCGTTGTAGGCATACACCAATTCTGGCAGGTGTTCAGGCCACTTCCTCTTCTTGTCGGGTGGTAAAGAGCGCAGCAGGTCATGCAGCGTGCGATTGAATCGTTCGCACTGGGGGTTCCCTTGTGGGTGATACGGAGTAGTTCTTGACTTCCGTACCCCGTAAAGCCTACACAGCTCTGCTATAACCGCGCTCTCAAAATTCCTCCCTTGATCGGAGTGCAGCCTTTGCGGTACTCCATACCTGAGGAACCACTCTTTCAAGAGGACCTTTGCGGTGGTATCAGCTTTCTGATCCCGGGTGGGGAAAGCCTGGCTGAACTTGGTGAAAACATCCGTCACCACAAGGACATTTTCTCGACCATCAGAGGCAGCCTCAAGGGTAGTAAAATCAACAGCTACCACTTCCAATGGACGGGAAGCCAGAAAAGGGGTCCAAGATGCCCGGATCTTCGGCTGGGGCATTTTTGCCAGCACACAGCGTTGACAGTTTTTCACCCATTTGTCTACAGCTTCGTGCATACCCGCCCAATAACACCTTTGCTTGAGCAAGCCCAACGTCCTCTCAATTCCTTGGTGTCCCATCTGGTCATGAACACTCCGTAGCACCGGCTCAACCAGGCAAACTGGAAGTAACAACTGCTGACACTCACCCAGGAAAACATCATCTACTACCCGATACAATAATCCTCCATCTTCCTTAAACTTGTCCCATTGTTTGAGCAATGATCGCACTTGCCGAGGCAAAGTCCGTCTCTCACGGGAAGAAGGCTTCCTACTCGCCTGCCAAAACCCTTTTAGGATACTCAGAAAAGGATCAGCATCCTGAAAGCGACGGAGCTCTTCCTTTGTATACCCAGGTAACGTTGGAGTGTTTTCAAGGGCCGGATCCAAACTAGCTTCCTCTTCACTCAGCTCCACTGAACCCAATTCAGCTGTTGCAAGGTCTGGTTCTACAGTAGTTCCCAGCTGAAGCTCATTGCAAATGGCCACACAGCCATCATACTCCGCATCTTCTGTCACTATCTCCTCCTCTTCCATCTCTGGCCTCCGGGAGAGAGCATCAGCAGCTGTATTACAACGTCCTGGCCGATAGCGCACCTCAAAATTGAACACAGCCAGCTGTGCCATCCAGCGCTGCTCCACCGCTCCCAGCTTAGCCGTGTCCAGATGGCAGAGAGGGTTGTTGTCCGTGAGGATAGTGAAGCGAGATCCCAACAGATAACCTCTGAACTTTTCGGCTACAGCCCACTTTAACGCCAGAAGCTCCAACTTCATGCTACTGTAGTTCCTGTCATTGCGTTCGGCACCTCTCAATCTGCGACTAGCATATGCTATGACCTTCTTTTTCCCATCCTGATACTGATACAATACAGCGCCCAAACCCAAGCTACTGGCGTCCGTCTCCAGCATGAATGGAAGAGAGAAATCGTCATATCCCAACACTGGAGCGCAGGTCAGCTCCCTTTTCAGACGTTCAAATGCCTGTTGGCTCTCCAATGTCCATGAGTCCTGAAACAACTTATTGCACTGGGCCCCACTGCCTTTTTTGGTGCACTTATTCACAACATCGTGCAAAGGTCCCGCTACCTTGGAGAAATCTGGTATAAACCGGCGGTAGTAACTGCAAAACCCCAAAAAGGATCGCAATTCCTTCCCGGTGCGAGGTGTTGGCCACCTCTCTACTGAGCTGATCTTGTCGGGGTCCGGACCCACCCCTTGGGCCGATACTCTGTGCCCCAAAAACCTCACCTCCGCTTGGAGAAAGTGGCATTTCTCCACTTTAATCTTCAACCCGGACTCCCTCAGTCGGCGAAGCACTGTTTCAAGTCTGGACAGGTGAGTTTCAAAAGTACTTGAATAGACAAGAAGGTCATCCAAGTAGACAAGAACCATCTGGAACACCAGATCACCCATTACGGCCTGCATGAGTCTCTGAAAGGTAGCCGGTGCATTGCAGAGACCAAACGGCATCCGTTGATATTCATACAGTCCAAAGGGCGTAACAAAGGCGGTCTTATGCTGATCTTTCTCATGAACCGCTACTTGGTGATAACCACTTGCCAAGTCTATGGTTGAAAACACCTGGGCTTTACCCAGTGCATCCAAACTCTCGTCTATCCGTGGCAGGGGAAATGCGTCTCGCAGAGTCTTCGAGTTCAGTTTTCGGTAGTCCACGCATAGCCGCAAACTCCCATCTGTCTTCCTGACTAAGACCACCGGGGAGGCATAGGGACTTGAACTTTCCTTAATCACTCCTTTCTTGAGAAGTCCGGAAATATGCTCCCTCACCTCCTCAAACTGATTTGGAGGTATCCGTCTGTATGTTTGGGCAACAGGGGTATCATCGGACACAGGAATCTCGTGTTTAACCCGATCAGTGTACCCAGGATCGTCATCACACGTTGCGAACACATCCGCGTACTGCCTCAACAATGCTCTCAACTCTGCTTGCTGACCGGGAGTTCCCCCAACCTGTACCCTGTCTGAGGGACACGATAAGTCACTGTGGGTCTCTGTCATCGATCTTACACTGACAGTAACTTCCTCATGATCTAGGGAAATCCGTCGGAATGCCACATTACAAGAACCACTCTCCACTGGGCAACCTTGGGACAGTACTCCAAGCCTTGTTTTCGGGCCGTAGCCACACATCTTCTGTCGCCCAATTTAAAACTTGCACTGGAAACACTCGTTTATCAGCTGACACCACCATGGGCACGAGGATCAAACCCCCTGGCAGCGGAATGGCCCCTGGTTCAAGTATGGCCACACCCTCAGTCTTGGGTACCTCTTTGTGTATCCGAACCTGAACCGTGGCAACAGAGGCTGCAGGTATGCACGTTTTGAATTTTCCCGCTAGTCGAACTATAGAGCTTGCAGCAGTTAATGCCTCTTCCTGTACTTTACTGAAAGCATCTCGCCAGTCTGAGTCTAGTGTTCCCGCTAGACCATTATCAAACTCGGCCAAGATCAGCTGTTTACAGCGCTGAGCAATATTAATGCCGAGAATTCCTGGAGGTGAATGATCAGCTTCTCCATCCTTCTGATCTCGGATTATCAAGAATCCACAGCCAGGTATTGTTACTCCTAACACCTGGATATCCAACTCCACATATCCCAAATACGGGAGGGGCAGTTTGTTGGCAGCCGTAATCCGCAACCACTTCATCGTGCTGTGCATATCCTTATCTTCTCCACGTAAACGCCCTCTGAAAAAGCTTTCCGTCAACGTGCTCACGTTGCTGCCCGTATCTAACAAACACTTAACAGCTATTCCCCCTATGCTGATTTCAACCTCGGGACATTTGCCCACAGCACGTTCCAAGAACCGCTCTTTAGTCAGAAAGCTGCTGTTTGAGCCCTGGGACGCCCCTCTCATTGCTCGGCTCTGCGCAATGGAGGGAGCACGTTTCCCGGCGATAGGGCTTCTGCAGGGGCCGCTACCTGTCCTTCCTGCTTACGTGGCATGGTGCAACTGCGGGCTATGTGTCCCACCCCATCACACCTCAAGCAGATTGGCTGACCATCTGGGGTATATCGAGGCTTAAATTTAACTCTTTGGGGCTTTTCCGAGCCGAGGCTGGCTCTTTGTGTCGTAAGGCTACGGACGGCATCAGTTAACTCGCCGATTGCTTTTCCTTGTTGTGCCACTACTTTCACGACGTCTTGCAAGACAGCGTTCAGTTCTTCTGAAGAAGATGCAGACACATTTGTGGATCTAGCAGCCTCCTCAAACCCCACACCCATCAGGTAACGGTTTCTAGCAACGGTCGCCGCCCGGGGACGCTCCTCAGCACACCACAACAGAGCCTCTTCTCTGACCTCAAATAGAGTAACATGGGCCCGGTCCCGCACCATTTTACGCAATTCCCGTCGAAGTACAGTGTCCCTTACCCCCTCTATGAACTGATCCCTCAACGCAAGCTGCCCATCGGGCACTGCATCAGGTGACTGTTGGAGTGCCGCATTTAACATCGTCGACAAGGCATGCGAATACTCTCGAATATTTTCCCCTTCCAACTGCTTCCGTGCATAGAAGGCGTGTAACAGTTGAGGAGTCGTCCGCTTCTCTCGAAAAGCGGCCCTCAAATAATTGAACAGGTCCTGAGGCGTTGCATCCTCCCTCCCCACACACAATTTAACCTCATCAAGTGCTGATCCCCTTAAATGTGACAAAATAAAGTCTACTTGATCCTCCTCACTCAATCCCCTTATCCGAATTACTCTTTCGAGTTCCTCAATAAACTCGTCAATGGTCTGACCGTCTTTACTAGAGTCACCACAATAGGGAACAATTTGTCTTTCTCTGGGAATATAGACATAAGACCTAGTATTACCAGTGTTCAGACTAGCAAGTGTCGACATCACCTGATCATGTCTCTTCCCAAGCTCCTGAATTTGTGATTGGAGTTGTAGGAAAGGGTTATCTCTATCCTCACCATCACCCCTGACGGTGGAGCCAGCTTCTTGGCTATCGTCCATCTCCTCATGACCGTAGTCCTCCATGCCTCTATATCTGCGTTATTAAGAGTCTCAGTCTCTACAAAGTTCACCTGCAAGCACAGTCCAATGCAGCCACCTCGTTCCAGCTGGTCCTGGCACTCTGGCTCCTTGTCCTCCCACCGTCCTTCCTGGCTCAGCGCACAGCTCTCCCTCTCTGCTGACTCTGGCACGCAATCCTCCTTGACCACTACCGTTGTTTATCTACCCACTTAGGCTAACGGTATGTTCGACTTAGCTTGTGTATTCGTTTTCAAAGGAAAACCCTCACCACAAGAGGAAACCAGCAAAAAGAACTACCCCACTCCTGGTACCAAAAAGATGTGGCCGTGTAAATGTGCAGCCTATATAAAGCTCAAACACAACCAAACATCTGAAAAGGGGTTCTTTATTTTCGACTGCGTATGAGAAGGACGCAGCGTTAATGTTTGGAGTTTCCACTTGTGGTCAGGAATATAACAAAAAAACGTATACAATAAATTACAATAGGAAAATACCAAACTTAAAACCTTCCAAACAAAACTCGTCACTTACAGTGTGAGTTACAATGTTCTACAAATGTACAAAGAAACAACTCAAAATAAAAAACAGCAGTTACACTATTTTTCCCTCAGCGAGTTCTCTTTCACAATACTCAATTGTGTTAATTTTCCCCTTTTAGCTTCTTGCAAATAATTGTATATTCCCGAAAATAAAACAGAATACACAGAAACGGTTTATGTGAGCACTATTACCCCAAATAAACAACAGTAGTGGCCTTTTTTATGTTTTCTGAATAAAGAACAAAACATAAACATGATTAAAGACACATTCTCATACAGTAAGCCACTAACACAATTGTAAGACAAAACAAACATATTCAACACTCTACAATTAACATTACTATACCAATTCTTATCTCTTACAGATTATCAATAAACTTTGACATTACAAACAGTGCAGAGCTAGTGAAATATTTCCTTTGAATGACTATAAGCATTTACAATAAAAGAATGAACTAAAATGATACCCACTCTGTGAAGCGGTACAGCTGACTAGAAAGCCCGCCCCACGGTCATCTCACGTGCACTAACGTCTCTTCGTTCTCCCCTCTGACATAATTTTATCACAGAAACAGAAATATTGTTTATATTTCTCCTCAATAATAACATGAGCTGTAATAATGAGTTCAAATAACATGCTACATTTCTATTAAACAAACACTCACGCTCAATCGTCGTCACTGGAGAATGAATATGCTCGTCTCACACAGAAATCTCTGGCACTCGGGAGAAACAAAGTTTTCTGGCGATGAATCACTGCTCCAACCACTCGACAAACCGAACACCAAATTGGGGGTTTTCCCTTTCACTTTCGCGTAAACGAACAGTGTAGATTGGTGTTAGTTTCTAACGTGCCTCAGCTCACGCGTTCACCGCAGGTCTATTTTTTTAAAACAAAACTGCGCGTACCCTTTTTGATAGGTCTAACTACTCAGCCATACCAGGGCGCCCTCTAGGGGTAAGAAGCATGACTACAGGCTATTTTTGCCCTGGTTACACTTGCGTCTGTCTTTGAAGTCGTGAAAAGCTTGTCGTGTCAAAGGGAAGCGAAATATTTGTCGCATCATCATAAATGCACGTCAGCTGCAGCGCTGGTCAGCATCCCACAGCACATGGAAGCCACGGGGAAATAAAATCAGCGAGTCACGCATTGAATCAATGCTATATGGGTCTCTAATAAGTGAAGCAGCAGCTTCAGCGTTGCCCATGCGACGCATTGCTGCTCAGCTGAGCCTTGAAAAGTTGTACCTCAAAGTTATAAATAATTAACATCTTGTTTCTTTACAACTCTTTTAATGAATCAGCTTTTTTAAATGTGTTCGTTGAATGAACGGTTCAATGACTCGCTCAAAGTCCGTTGTCGCGCTGAGTGAAAGTCTTTCAATGCGCCATATACTGTAGACGCTGTTTAGTTTCGGTTACTGAAAATGTCCTCGTTTTTGTCCACATCGTAAACTTTATTTATATAGCAACAAATACATATAAATCAAATAAATAAATGGCGGTAATACCGCATATCGCGCTATTGAGCCACTCAACATTACCGCAAGGGAAATTCCATAACCGCGACAGCCCTACTAGGAACAAGACTCACAAACTCTGCACTCAAGAGCAAACACTTGAGCATGTGGACCAAAGAGTTGTCTAGGTACCACTGGTAGCTGGCGAAGATTGTTAAGACAAGCCTCTGAAGTTTAGACTGTGGTCACGGGTCGGGGAGGCTAGACGCCAGATGACCGGCCGTCCCAACCCCCGACACACATACCACCGCAAGGAGCCAACACCACATAGGACACAGAGGAAAAGTAATTTAGAAAAAGCACAGAATCTTTATTGAATAAATTAAGTTAAAATGACCTCCAGTAAGCTGAAGAAAGGTGAGGTTTCAGAAGTATAGCTGGCTCTTCTCAGAACTCAGGTGGACAGAGAGCAGGTGAGGATTCACAGTGGAACTGTTTCTCTCTGATTCACAGCGGAACTGTTTCTCTCTTCTCGGAACTCGGGTGGGCAGAGAGCAGGTGAGGATTCACACGCAGCTGGCTAAGACAAGCCTCTGAAGTTTAGACTGTGGTCACGGGTCGGGGAGGCTAGACGCCAGATGACCGGCCGTCCCAACCCCCGACACACATACCACCGAAAGGAGCCAACACCACATAGGACACAGAGGAAAAGTAATTTAGAAAAAGCACAGAATCTTTATTGAATAAATTAAGTTAAAATGACCTCCAGTAAGCTGAAGAAAGGTGAGGTTTCAGAAGTATAGCTGGCCCTCTTCTCAGGACCCAAGCAGACAGAAGACAGGTGAGGATTCACAGTGAAACTGGTTCTCTCAGATTCACAGCAGAACTGTTTCTCTCTTCACAGGATTCAGATGGACGGAGAGTGCAGAATCCACAGCAAAGCTGGCCCTCTTCTCAGGACCCAGACCGACGGAAGACAGGTGAGTATTCACAGTGGAACTGGTTCTCTCAGATTCACAGCAGAACGGTTTCTCTCTTCACAGGATTTGGATGGACAGAGAGGAGTACGGAATCCACAGCAAAGCTGGCCCTCTTCTCAAGACCCAGGCAGACAGAAGACAGGTGGGGATTCACAGTGGAACTGGTTCTCTCAGCTTCACAGCAGAACGATTTCTCTCTTCACAGGATTCGGATGGGCGGAGAGAAGTACGGAATCCACAGCAAAGCTGGCCCTCTTCTCAAGACTCAGGCAGACAGAAGACATGTGGGGATTTACAGTGGAACTGGTTCTCTCAGCTTCACAGCAGAACAGTTTCTCTCTTCACAGGATTCGGATGGGCGGTGAGGAGTACGGAATCCACAGCAAAGCTGGCCCTCTTCTCAGGACCCAGGCAGACAGAAGACAGGTGGGGATTCACAGTGGAACTGGTTCTCTCAGCTTCACAGCAGAACGGTTTCTCTCTTCACAGGATTCGGATGGACGGAGAGGAGTACGGAATCCACAGCAAAGCTGGCTCTCTTTCCAGGACTCAGGCAGACAGAAGACAGGTGAGGATCCAACAGTATAACTGGCTCTACTCACAAAATCCAGATGAACAGGGAGGAATAAGGATTCAACAGCGACGCTAGCTCTCTTCACAGGGCTCAGCCAGACAGAGAATAAAGATGATAATTCCACAGTATGGCTGGCTCTCTTCACAGGATGCAGGCAGACAGAGAATAGAAGTGAGGATTCAACAGTATAACTGGCGCTACTCACAGAATCCAGATAAACAGGGAGGAGTAAGGATTCAACAGCAAAGCTAGCTCTGTTCACAGGGTTCAGGCAAACAGAGAGATAATGATGACAATTCCACAGTATGGCTGGCTCTCTTCACAGGGCTCAGGCAGACAGAGAATAAAGGTGAGGTTCAACAGTATAACTGGCTCTACTCACAGAATCCAGATGAACAGGGAGGAATAAGGATTCAACAGCGACGCTAGCTCTCTTCACAGGGCTCAGACAGACAGAGAGGTAAAGGTTAGGACTCAACAGTGTATCTTGCTCTATGAAGAGAGCCAGCTTCACTGTTGAATCCTTATTCCTCCCTGTTCATCTGGATTCGAGCAAGTCTCGGAGTTGGAGTTGCTGCTCCTTTTCCAGGCCCTCTCCTTTTAAGGAATCTACTGCCACATGATCCGGCATCCCGCCTCTCTGAGGGTCATTCCTCGGCTCCACCGATCTAACAGCCACTTCCACTACCACAGAGCTCACTTGGCAGAAACAAACGTCTCTCTCTTCCCTCACCTGGTGGGAACACACCGCGGTGACTCGGACCAGGCGTTGATGGCGGCAAAGGACAACAGGATATGGGTTAACGTTCCGTACCCGCACCGAGACCCGGCCCCGATTGACCACAGCCAGCGCTCGGGCTACTCTGATGGACTGGCAATCCCAATGTGGTTCGAGGAGGACCCAGTCATCCACGCCATAAGCCCCTAGAGGTAGCCTGGCCCATATCACTGCCTCACTTTGTGCCGGAACTGTCAGGCCATACCGGCAAATTATTCAACCAACAGTTTCGCGATCCTCCTCGCGGTTAGCTGCCTGAATCCTACGGCAGTCAGCCAGAATACACTCCTATTCCTTTTGCTCTGGAACCGAGGGGGTCTGGTCCAACCGGTTCCGGAACAGCTCCTCCCAACATTCTGAAATGACATTCATGCCAATCAATGCTCGATGTGAACCCAGGCAGTGGTCTCTAACGATAACAACTCCTTTTTGTCGTACGGGAACCCCTCGAACATAAGTCCACAATCACATAGCCACATAGCAATCACATAGGTATAGGGAATATCCAGCCCATTTGCTCCTCTCAGTATAAGTTGCGACGTCTCGGCCCCCTGTGGTCGTCGGCCCTTAAAGAGTTCTCGGGACAGGCTCTCTGAGAATAACGTGACTTGGAAACCGGTATCAACTAAACATTCAACTTCCACCCCATTAACCTGGATCTTCACGGTTGGGCAATGTCCAACCCAGTCGTCTCTGGGAATAGGCATAGAAGGGGGGTCACTTAAGGGGGTCCCAGCCACTTGACCCACAGTGGCCGGCGCAACTAAAAACCCCCTTGGGAACTGCGTCGGGAGCCACACTGATGGCTATAATGTCCTGATTCCTCGCAGCTGTTACAAATGAGCCTGCCCTGATCATCCCACTGGAATCTTGGATTAGCCGGCCGTCCAGGGCGCCATCCGGGCTCTCGGCCACTGAGCTGTCCCCGGCGCAGTTCTTTTGGAAGCGTCTTAGATAGTTCAGCCATCTGTCCTTTAACGTCCTCCAACAGTTCTGCCCGAAACTCCTGTTTCCAATCCATGGTTGGAGGAGTGGAGGCATCACCAACGGCCATGCACATCTGTCCTTTAACATCCTCCAACAGCTCCACCCGCAGCTTTTGTTTCCAATCCCCAGTTGAAGAAGGGGCGGCACCACCAACAGCCATGCACACCGGTGGGTCAGCTGCCTCGCCCTGATCCATCTCCAATGCCAAGGCCTCCTGTCGGAGGTCCTCAAAACTTAACGCTGGGTCTCGGCGGAGCTGGAGCTTTATACTCTGTCGAATAGGCCCGTCTCGGAGCCCCAAAACAAACTGATCTCGCAGTAAGGAATCTCTATCTCCCAGACCATGATCTGGTCGGCCTTTCAATCGAACGAACTGCTCACGCAGCTTCAGCGCATAAGCCCGTAAGGCTTGCCTAGGACCTTGGCGAAAGTTGAAGAACTGAGCCCGGAGGGCGGCCATGGGGGTAGTATCCCCATACAGTTCCGCCAAAAAGTCAAAGATGGTCTTGGCAGTGGCTCGTGCAGTGCTGGGTGCAGCTAGAACTTCCCTCTTCGCTTCTCCCTCCAGGGATCCCAGAACAAACTGTGTCTTCTGTGCATCACTCAGCCCCTGGAGGCCAGCCAGGTATTCCGTTTGAGTCCTCCAGTCCTGGAGATGTAGCTCTGATCCCGTTCCTCCATAACGCTGGGCCCAAAGGGCTCCCATAAACACGGGCATGACCTGTGGTCTTGCGGCCACCACCTCTTCATCGGCCATCGTGAACCTGTGGCAGCTTCAACTCGCGGTGGCAAACCCTGCCGACTACGCCACTTGTCACGGGTCGGGGAGGCTGGACACCAGATGACTGGTCGTCCCAACCCCCGACACACGTACCACCGCAAGGAGCCAACACCGCAGAGGACACAGAGGAAAAGTAATTTAGAAAAAGCACAGAATCTTTCTTGAATAAATTAAGTTAAAATGACCTCCAGTAAGCTGAAGGAAGGTGAGGTTTCAGCAGTATAGCTGGCTCTTCTCAGAACTCAGGTGGACAGAGAGCAGGTGAGGATTCACAGTGGAACTGTTTCTGTCGGATTTACAGCGGAACTGTTTCTCTCTTCTTGGAACTCGTGTGGGCAAAGAGTAGGTGAGGACTCACAGCTGGACTGGTTCTCTCGGATTCACAGCGGAACTTTTTCTCTCTTCACAGGGTTCAGTTGGACAGAGAGGACTAAGGACTCAGCAATGCAGCTGGCTCTTTTCTAGGGCTCAGACAGGTGAGGTTTCGACAGTATAGCTGGCTCTTCTCAGAACTCAGGTGGACCGAGAGCAGGTGAGGATTCACAACGGGACTGTTTCTCTCTTCTCAGAATTCGGATGGACGGAGAGGAGTATGGGATCCACAGCCAAGCTGGCCCTCTTCTCAGAACCCAGGCCGACGGAAGACAGGTGAGGATTCACAGTGGAACTGGTTCTCTCAGATTCACAGCAGAACGGTTTCTCTCTTCACAGAATTCGGATGGGCGGAGAGGAGTACGGAATCCACAGCAAAGCTGGCTCTCTTCTCAGGACCCAGGCCGACGGAAGACAAGTGAGGATTCACAGTGGAACTGGTTCTCTCAGATTCAAAGCAGAACGGTTTCTCTCTTCACAGGATTCGGATGTACGGAGAGGAGTACGGAATCCACAGCAAAGCTGGCCCTCTTCTCAAGACCCAGGCAGACAGAAGACAGGTGGGGATTCACAGTGGAACTGGTTCTCTCAGCTTCACAGCAGAACGGTTTCTCTCTTCACAGGATTCGGATGGGCGGAGAGGAGTACGGAATCCACAGCAAAGCTGGCCCTCTTCTCAGGACCCAGGCCGACGGAAGACAAGTGAGGATTCACAGTGGAACTGGTTCTCTCAGATTCAAAGCAGAACGGTTTCTCTCTTCACAGGATTCGGATGGACGGAGAGGAGTACGGAATCCACAGCAAAGCTGGCTCTCTTTCCAGGACTCAGGCAGACAGAAGACAGGTGAGGATCCAACAGTATAACTGGCTCTACTCACAGAATCCAGATGAACAGGGAGGAATAAGGATTCAACAGCGACGCTAGCTCTCTTCACAAGGCTCAGCCAGACAGAGAATAAAGATGATAATTCCACAGTGTGGCTGGCTCTCTTCACAGGATGCAGGCAGACAGAGAACAGAGGTGAGGATTCAACAGTATAACTGGCGCTACTCACAGAATCCAGATAAACAGGGAGGAGTAAGGATTCAACATCAAAGCTAGCTCTCTTCACAGGGTTCAGGCAAACAGAGAGATAATGATGACAATTCCACAGTATGACTGGCTCTCTTCACAGGGCTCAGGCAGACAGAAGACAGGTGAGGATCCGACAGTATAACTGGCTCTACTCACAGAATCCAGATGAACAGGGAGGAATAAGGATTCAACAGCGACGCTAGCTCTCTTCACAGGGCTCAGCCAGACAGAGAATAAAGATGGTAATTCCACAGTATGGCTGGCTCTCTTCACAGGAAGCAGGCAGACAGAGAACAGAGGTGAGGGTTCAACAGTATAACTGGCTCTACTCACAGAATCCAGATGAACAGGGAGGAATAAGGATTCAACAGCGAAGCTGGCTCTCTTCACAGGACTCAGGCAGACAGAGAATAAAGATGATAATTCCACAGTATGGCTGGCTCTCTTCATAGGATGCTGGCAGACAGAGAATAAGGATGATAATTCCACAGTATGGCTGGCTCTCTTCTCAGGGCTCAGGCAAACAGAGAATAAAGGTGAGGATTCAACAGTATAACTGGCACTACTCACAGAATCCAGATGGACGGGGAGGAGTAAGGATTCAACAACGAAGCTGACTCATGCAAACAGAGAGTAAAGCTGGCAATTCAACAGCAGACTGATACTTCACAATCCCACGTAGAGATTAAAGAGGAGAAAAGGAGAATTTCACCACTAGATGACTTCCTCCACCCAACGAGATGCGGGCGATGTATCCAGAGCCAGAACCGTTTCACCAATGTCACTGCATTACACTTCCACTCCTGTTTAACTGTAATTCACACAAATCTGCACACGTGATTATATTAATTAACAACACTGCAAAGTCTTGTCACTCACAAACTAGGGTGTAGACAGGGGATCTGGTCCACTGCACAGCACTACAATCTCTTGGACTTCTTCCAATAAAGCGTGGGACATTCAAACTTCCTCCAAAAAGATTTACACCTCATGAAATCTCATCACATCCTCCAAACAGATTTCTCGTATCACAGTCCAAACATCAACAGCACTTATCTCTTATCCACCACGGTTCTCCTCTCCACATCTCCAGATCCACCCAAATGTCACACAGAGCCTTTTATTTCTCCTGCCCTCCTCCTTGTTGAAGATGAAATGTCCTTTTATCCTTCCCAACTGACAACGTGTCCCAATCGCGATCGCGATAGTCTTGTCCCACACCTGTTTTGAATCAACTAATAATCCTCCGCCTCCGTTTTCCGGAACTGGAGTCTTCCGGGTCCCACACCGGAAATCCCTCCCCTCACAAACCCGGCCATGATAAAAGGTTCCGCCTGCCTTTGTCACCCCGGTGACACTGTGCTAGCCAAACCTGTCTCTTAGCTTGTTTAACAAGCCCAAGAGCTTTTCCACTGGAGAAAGCAATTGATCCCAAGCCTGCAAGGAAGTGTCAAGAAAATCTAATGAGGTAATGTCCGATTGGTTAACATTCATAGTAGAATGAAGTGCTATCAATAGATGATGCATGCATGGTTCTACTGGAGGCATTTTACTAAGTTCCTTTTCTTGGGCCTCAGCCATCATCGCTAGCGTACGGACCACACGATTTGGTCTGGTCAAGGAAGCTGACTGAAATGCAGAAGAAACTACATGTGTAAAGCCAGGACAACTTAAAATCCTATTGTTGAGAGACAAAAGAACTTTAAATGGCCTGACACAGGAGGAGGTGGGTCCAAATTCTGCTTAGCAAGTGCCATCTTGAGTGCATCCTCCAGTGAGAATACCACTGAAGAAGCACACCCTGAAACACCCTAAAGGCCCGAACCGTCATCGTTATGGGGACGTCATCGTATGTTCAGACTGCATCATAGTACAGAAACTGCGCTAGTTAAAATTACAAATGATTTACTCTTAGCTTCTGACCAAGGCTGTATTTCAATACTAGTTCTACTTGATCTTAGCGCTGCGTTCAATACTATAGATCATAAAATACTCTTGGATCGACTACAAAACATGTTATTAATTTCCACTGTTACGCTGAAACACTCAATTATATATTTCATCACGACCAGATGAAAACACTAACTCATCTAAATTGACAGAGTGTCTCAAAGATATAAAATGCTGGATGACGCGTAATTTCCTGTTATTAAATTCAGATAAAACGGAGGTTTTACTTATTGGTCCAAAAAACTACACACAAAACCTCTTACAATATAGTCTCAGCCTCAGACGTCACGCCCACGGAACGTTGGCTAAACGTCTGATGCATATGGTACACTTAACTGGAAACACTTCAGGAATGTCGAAGTCGTCATCTGATTGGTTGAATTTTATCGGATTTCCGGGGGGCGTCAGTGTTGCGTTTATTTTCGGTCCGCCGGGAAACAAAGCGCAGATGTGTGATTGCGGAAGAAAAACTGTTGTGTTTATATGAGTGGCCTATGTGAGTGACAATGAGCATTTCTCAAGATCAGCTAAACGTAGTTGTATGTCCCCTCCAATCTATTATGGAAGATCAAGTGAAGTACTTAATTGCGAAGGGTATATCAGCTGCGTTTGTGGACAAACATGAAACAGACGCTGACATCGCAGCTGGCTGATTCAGTATTCATATATAGGTCGCGCACACTGGATTATAAGGCACATAAGATACTGCAGAGTCAAACGTTTGACTGGGTTTGCGTTATGCATCCACTAGATGTGCTAAAGGCTAAAGGGAATGTAGCGAGTGCGCGGCGCCGGAGGTGAGGCGTTTATTTATTTAGTAGGCGTGAGCGCACTGGGGCGGGGACGTAACTTACATTCGCGTGACAAAGCGGACATAAGATGGACATGAGCGAGTTCGTGGGTGAATTTAATAACACGGAGCGTTGTTAGCGCCTCCGGTGACTGCTGACTGACTTGTTGCACACCGGTCTGTTGTTGTGGGGACATTTCCACGCCCCGAAACATGACGCTGAACGAAACGAACTGTAATTGGTTGTTTGACATGTCGGTCTAACGGCCTTATGGGCGGGCCTTGACCAAAGAAAGCTGCTATGAATTCCAGACCTTCAGCCGTCAGTCTGAAGGTCTGGCTACGCGAGACTACTTACAATACAACTTTAATATAGACTAGGGGTGGCACGGTACATGAAAAAACACCCGAACCGTTCGGTTCGCTTGTCTCGGTTCGGAGCGTGTGTGCGTCTCACGGTTCGACGCATGCGCAATGTAGCCTCGTGCCCGTATGTGACGTGTGTTTTCTTTTTTTGCGCGACATAAGCTTGTTCGACTTGAACCGGCGCTGCACAGAGCGACCGGTGAATAACATCAAACTAGTGCGAGAGTGATGGCTCCGTTTGCTTTTCAATCGCTTTCGCAGTATTTGATGTCATTACCGATCGCTCTGTGCAGCGCCGGTTAGTAAACAAGCCAGTAAAAGTGGAGTATGGAGCCCTGCTGGTCACGGCACGTGGAGAAATGGCAAGTGGGAAAGATGAGGGAGTTGGAGGATGTGCCAGCGTCGTATAAGTCTATGGTATAAGTCCAGTGTGTGGGAACATTTTGGATTTCATGTTATGATATTTTAATATAACGCTACAGTGGCACTTTATGTTTAGATAAGAGCTTCAGTCAAATGTTTCCAAATCCTGCACTTTAATTTCAAGTGAAAAAAAGTACCCTCACTCTCTGGGAACAGAAGCATTGTTGATACTGTATTTTGTGTTGAGGTTGAACTTATGTTTAACTTTATAGTTATGGCCTTTGCTATTGCTATAGCTAATTATAGGCAATGAGGTTTCATGTATATTGACTTATTCATAAAAGACAGTGTTTTAAGAGTTCCTCTTTTTTTTCTTTTAAAAGATAGAATTTTTGTAAGAGCTACAAAAGTTGGCAGTTGATAAATGCAAGTTAATATCTTTGTGTAAATAAGATTTGTGTGATAAAAATGCACAAGTTCTTGTAGACATACATTCTCCTTTTTTTGCCAAATAAACGAAAAGCATGTCAATGTCTTCTCTCTTGCTGTGTCAAAATCTCACCTAGCTTTCCTCTGAGATAGTCCCAAAATGTGCTTAAAGTCAAAGAGTCAAATTCAGTTTGTGCATGATTGCATGAATATCATTTTTTTTATACTGTATCCTAAAGTGTGGATAATTAATCTATATATCACATGCTGAAGTACATAGAGTGTTAAAGATTAAAAGAAAAAAAATAACAAGAACCGTACAGAACTGAAAACCGTGACCCTAAAACCGTGATACAAACCGAACCGTCGGTTTCGTGAACCGTGCCACCCCTAATATAGACGGATGTCCTGTTACTTTATCCACTACAGTAAAAGACCTGGGTGTTATACTAGACCGCAACTTGTCTTTCGAAAATCATATTTCATATGTTACAAGAACAGCCTTTATCCACCTTAGAAACATTGCTAAGCTACGTAACATGCTATCTGTTTCTGATGCAGAAAAGTTAGTTCATGCATTCATGACCTCGAGACTAGATTACTGTAATGCTTTATTAGCCGGTTGTCCTGCATCCTCAATAAACAAGCTACAGTTAGTACAAAATGCAGCTGCTAGAGTTCTTACTAGGTCAAGAAAATATGATCATATAACACCGATTTTATCATCTCTACACAGGTTACCTATTAAATTCCGTATCAATTACAAAGTACTACTACTGACCTATAAAGCCCTAAATGGTTTAGCTCCTGTGTATTTAATGGACCTTCTTTCGCCCTACAATCCACCGTGTTCTTTAAGATCACTAAATTCGAGGCTTCTGGTCATTCCTAGTATGGGTGCACGATATATCGAATCAATATCGTTATCGCGATATCACGTTGCTCGATATCCATATCGAAAGTGTCGCGATATTTATGCAATAATTTGTTTATGATGCGTCTGGTCCGCCATGCACCGTTGCATTTCCCCCCGACTCATTTCCTGATTCTCCTTCTCCATAAACAATATTAAATCAAGAGAGGTTTAACTTTTCATGCCACAGATTTCCCACAGTGGTCAGAAAGAACAGGGGAGACACTTTGTTTTTCTCAATATAAAGTCGCTACTTGCTCTAAAGCTAACCGCCGTCACTCTCTCACTTCTCCCTTGCTCTCCAACCACACAGTCCCACACACACACACTTGCCCCGGCTCGACGCGCACACCAGCGCACAAGTATAACATCAGGCCACGGTCCACCTGGCAACTTCATGCGTTTTCACTGATCGGATAGCTCTGATTTATCAAAATACGATCTTCAATTCCCGCGCTATATGCAGATTTAATGGAGTGCACGTCACCGAAAGCAACAGTTATGAGGTGCGTTTTATGATCATCAGGTAAAACAAGATCAGTTCGTTTATTTACTTTTAATGAAGATAACTGTGAAAAGCGTCTGCGACTTACTTTCACTTTGATTTGCGATAGTTTGCGCGTTGGCTTGATGAAAAGTAAATGTTCAGCAGCTGCTCATCTGCGTGATGCGTGTTGCAGTCGCGCGCCCCGTCATATCTGGCCATAACTTGACAAGCCTATAATGTTCTCATTTTTAGCGTTTTTGGAAGGAGTACATTTTACATATGTGGTTTATTCAATAACGAGATGCATTTACATTTGTCCAGTTTCAAATGAAATGCGGCCCAGACCACCTCCTAAAGTGGTTTGAGCGATTAGATTCAAATACGTCACGAATGCGTTTCACAGGGCATTTACACCTGGTCTTTTCACGATCAGATAGCTATCCGGTCAAAGAAAACGCATATAGTGGCGTTTATGTTGCATAGTGTGTTCTGTAGACTTGCTATTTATTTATTATCTTTTACACTGTAGTGTACACAACTATCATGTTCTGTAGACAAATTATTTAGGCCTATTTATTAATGCTGTACCAGTCCAATATATCAGTTGAAATAAATCTTATGTTGTAAGAAAACTTGATTTATTTATTAATCTTTTTGATGCGTTTTCCAATAACTTTTGTGGTTTTACATCCGTTTAAAAATATCGAAATTAATATCGATATCGCAATATTCATTATCGATATCGCAATATCACATTTTTGTCAATATCGTGCACCCCTAATTCCTAGGATATCTAAGTCCACTAAAGGAGGGAGGGCATTCTCGCATTTAGCTCCAAAACTCTGGAATAGCCTTCCCGATACGGTCCGAGGCTCTGAGTCACTGTGACAGTTTAAAACTAGATTAAAGATGCATCTCTTTAGTCAAGCATTCACATAATGCTTAACCTTTTATTCCTCTGTTGAATCAGATCAAATGCATTAATACTATAAAACTTGAAATGTCTGTAGGTTATTTGTATTGGTTGCATAGTATTTACAGTCATTACTTTCCTGTGTGTATTGTGTGGATGATGGGTGGTTGGGCAGATATTGTGTTTTGCGGTAGGTGGTATGCCATACGGAACCGTTGCCACTGAAACACATTTCCGCGACAGTGGGGCTCGGCATCCTTAGTCAAACGGGTCGGCGCGTATGGTTGGGTTGCGGAGAGTTTGGGTTGCAGAGAGTTTGTGGTTTTTTAACATCTACTCTTGTGTAATGGAAATCATTATGAACATCAGCTATGCTAATTACTTTCCATCTGCCTTTCTGCTGTTATCTCGGGACGCTTGTCCCGAGAAAAATGCCGTTCGTCAGCCCCAGTTTTGTATCTAGCCTCTCACGGAGACTTCAGATGCCCCAACGCCTGTGAAGAGACGACTCAGCACCGACGATATGTTATGCCCTTAATATTATATGTTTAACTAAATGTATTTTCTCCATGTACTTTTTGAAATGCACTTTCTGTAAAGCTGCTTTGAAACAATATGTATATTGGCCAGAGGCAATTGCGGATTTAGCAAATTGGGGGCCCAAGGCGAAGGTAGTATGCCCCCCCATCCGATCTTTAAAAGAGAACGAAAAAGTAAAAAAAAAAAAGAAAAGAAAAGAAAAATAAACCATTAAATTGCACTTTATGGAGAGTTTTGTGCAAAGAAATATAGAAAAAAGTAGGTCTAACAAGTCTTATATTTTTGTAATTCACACAGATCAAAACACAAATATGCTGACTGAATAGATTGCTAGTTAAGAAACACTGCTTTAATTAATGTTTTTATGACGATTTTGAAAGGTCAACTAAACAACATGAGCCGTCTTCCTGCTGGCCAGTAAGTTTTTGGCAAATTTCATCCTGTAACATATACAGATCTGTATTATGCTATAGTTTTTTATAGTGTTATACATTTCTTACAGATAATCACTTCACGATGATCATTGCGTTTGTCTTACCAAATGTGGTAGCCTATGCAAGTACAGTTTGTCTTTTACAGCTTTTTTTAATGCCGACAGTAAAATGTTGCCATTGTAAGGACTTTGCCAGACGACTCGACCCTCCCCCGAAACGTACATACGCACACATTCACTCACTTACCCCAGTGGCATCGAGTTACAAGACTCTTATGCGACTCTCCAACGACTCTCCAACGTTTCTGATTTTGAGGGGGTTCACTGCTTCTTTGAAGGCTTTTCAACTCTACAAGCTGAACGTTTGCTACCCACATGCAAAGCTGCCCCTTTTGGTGGAGCAGAATTTTTCAATTCAACATCCAATTTTGCCAGTCGATGCTGTCTCACCTCCAAGGACATTAAACTTTATTCTGGACATGGATATATTAAAGTCTCTCTTAGGTGATCAATGTCTAAACAAATGGGACATTGAATATGAGCATCCATAATATTCATTGAACCCGAGCAGGCATGAAGCTACCATAACTCCCCACACAAGTAATTGAAAAAACCCTGGTCAACCAATGGGATAATAATAATAAAAATTAGAGGCAGAGAGAATGTTAGCATTGAATAAACAAGGTGTTACAGTTGCTACTGTAACCCCAGTCAAATGAGTATCACTCTAGTTTACCAATAAGAATCATATAATGTAGTCGTCTAAAGACAGCAAACAAAAGCCACTTTCCGACCAGAGGGTCTTTTGCAGTTCCTAGAACCTAACGTTCCTATAACCCTTTTTTTCTTGTGTTCCAACCGGACTAAATTGGGGATTTTTTAGTTCCACAGACTGTAGTTCCTATTTCTCTTTCAGTACCTAGTCTAGAGCGAGGACTTTTTTGGTTCCCTTTCCCTAGGTCTATGTTGATTGGTTAAACTTATAAAAGTCATGCCCACTGTCAATACCTATGTACACTATCAGTGGACTAGCCTAACACAAAAATTCAGGTAGCCTACTCAGAATTAGAACCATATCTGTTTTCTTTATAAATATTTTTTTTCAAATGATATAAGTAATAAAAGTTATTGCATTAGTAAGTTTATAAGACCGTGTGTACAACTGTGTGAAAAAAGTATTTAATATGTTACTTAATCAAAATTGTAAACACAACTACAAGCCAAGTACTGTATACTAGTTATATAGTTATAATAATTAATTATAATTTCAAGGTATATCTCGAACAAAAGTACAAATACAAGTATAGGCCAAAAATACTAAGACTTCTGGCAGTATACTGTAAGTCAAGCATAAGTTAACAAAATTAAGCACAAAATTAACCTTTGGTACCTAGTCGACCGTTCTCTGAGATTTGTTTTCATGATAATCGAATGTAAAGAGTTTTATCTCTAAAAACTGTTTAGCGTATAACGCTAGTATACGGGGGCATTTAATAAGTGAAAAGAAATAGCTAGTTAAAGGGGTGATGAACTGAGAAATCAAATTTTCCTTGAGCTTTTGACATCTAAGAGGTCATCATATTATAAGAATATCCTGTAAGTTTCAGAACTGAAAACGTCCTTGTTAGTCCAATAAAAGCTTTTCTACCAGAAAGACCCGGGAGATGAAATGATGTAACAAAGCATCCATTTATTGACAGCCCAGCAGGCAATTATTTGCAAAGTTCTTTGGCGTAGGCCCCCGTCCATAGATCGTAATCCGAGGGTAGCGGATCAGCATTTCCTGCCTGAAGACGAAGGCAGGGGCGCAGCCGACCCCCCGGGAAGTATAGACGGGACCATCCTGGTGGTGGTGGGGAGAGTGGAGGTTGTTGTCACGTCGGCATCTGCGAACTCAAACATGTGTTAGTACCGATCTTTTATACAACAAGAATAAGAACATGATTTGATAACCTGAAGGTAACACGTGACGCAATAATTAAGTCTTCCTGGCAGAACTTATGCTGAAGCTTTCATTTCTACCAGAAAGACTCGGGAGATAAAATGATGTAACAAAGCATCCATTTATTGACAGCCCAGCAGGCAATTATTTGCAAAGTTCTTTGGCGTAGGCCCCGTCCATAGATCGTAATCCAAGGGTAGCGGATCAGCATTTCCTGCCTGAAGACGAAGGAAGGGGCGCAGCCGACCCCCCAAAAGTAGGTGGATTGTAGATCCATCGGGACGGGGCCAGCCTTCCCCAAAAAATTGATGAGCGAAAGTATACCCACCGGTCGTAAATCCTAAATGTTCCTAAAAAGAAAAGGGAGATACAATAATTAACATGATGAACATTAGTTGTATATCTGTGTATACACTCAATAGACCACACGGATATGATCACAATAATGCAGACATGGACGGGTCTTGAAATACCACAGATACAGGCATAGACAGATCTAGATAGGCCACACAGATACAGCCATGATAGCCAACATACGAAAGTCTTGATAGACCACAGATACGCCACAATAGGCCAGACTTAGACTAGACTCGATAGACCACGGTTTACCAATCTCTGTCCCGGAGGGCCACCAGAGCCCAGCTCCGACCCCGATCAAAACACACGCACCCGAGAGTTTCTACTGATCCTGAAGACCTCGATTAGCTTGCTCAGGTGTGTTTAATCAGGGCCGGAGCCAAACTCCGCAGGGACGGCACCCCCACCCCCCCCCCCCCCCCCCAGGACTGAGACCGGCGAACCCCGCTATAGACTGTAGATACAACCCTGAAAGCCAGACACATGCTGGTCTCGATAGACCACAGAGATATAGCCATGATGGCCAGACATGGACAGGTCTCAATAGACCACGGATAAAGCCACAAAAGCCAGACCACGCAGACAAAGCCACAAAAGCCAGACATAGACAGGTCTCGATAGACCACAGATACAGCCACGATAGGCCAGACGTAGACAGGTCTCGATAGACCACATTTACAGCCACGATAGGCCAGACATAGACAGGTCTCGATAGACCACAGATATCGCCACGATAGGCCAGACACAGACAGGTCTCGTTAGACCACACAGATACAGCCACGATGGCCAGACATGGACAGGTCTTAATAGACCACAGATATAGCCACGATGGCCAGACATTGACAGGTCTTGAAAGACCACAGATATAGCCACGATGGCCAGACATTGACAGGTCTCGAAAGACCACAGATACAGCCACAATAGGCCACACATAGAAAAGTCTCAATAGACCGCAGATACAGCCACGATGGGCTCTATGCACGGCGGGATTTCCGGTGAAGGTGTAAGGATGCTCAATAACTTCCGCCGATTGTAGAGTCCAATGCAGTACCGATAATTTATATTGAATTTTATACTCCATGTTTTACAAAAGAAACGTTAGTCACGAAAACAGATTTTTTTCAATAAAATAAACAACTATATAAAAATTTTCATTTGAACATATGAAGGTTTCGTTTCAAAGACGGGAGGACAGTAAATTTTGAAGACTCTGCCATAATCCCATTTCCTCGGTTTTCCTCCGCTTTAATCTTCCCAACCGGAAACTGAAATGCGGAACTTATGCATACATATAGCCCATAGGCCAGACATAGACAGGTCTCGTTAGACCACAGATACAGCCACTATAGGCAAGACATAGACTTGTCTCCATAGACAACAAATACAGCCACGATAGGCCAGACATAGAGAAATCTTGATAGACCACAGATACAGGTGTAGACAGGTCTCAATTGACCATAGATACAGCTACAATGGGCCAGACAAAGACAGGTCTCGTTAGACCACGCAGATATAGCCATGGTGGCCAGACATAAACCGGTCTCGATAGACCACAGATACAGGTATATATAGACGGTTTCGATGGACCACAGGTACAGCCACAATAGGCCAGACGTAAACAGGTCTCATTAGACCACACAGATATAGGCATGATAGACAGATCTCGATGACCACAGATACAGCCGCGATAGCCAGACTTAGACTGGACTTGATAGATACAGCCACGAAAGCCAGACAGATACCGGTCTCATTTTGCCCAGCAGTTCTCGACCGCCCAGAAGCAGTCTGAGGCGATTAAATACATTCTGCCCCGACAGCTGGCTGCTGCCTTC
Organism: Pimephales promelas; assembly: GCF_988280905.1. Taxonomy (NCBI): domain Eukaryota; kingdom Metazoa; phylum Chordata; class Actinopteri; order Cypriniformes; family Leuciscidae; genus Pimephales; species Pimephales promelas. The sequence goes on along the minus strand of NC_142772.1, from coordinate 11,290,378 downwards.
ACCCAGCCGTCGGCACAGACGCCTCAGCCTGCTCGCCGCAGAGGACGCCGTCCTGCGCCAGACCCCTGGTAGAGCAGACCCCTGCGGAACGCTGGTCCTTCCCTGGTCTCCTCTGTCAGGGCGCGGAGCTGGACGCACATGCGCAGGGTTGCTATGCCACCCTCACCTGTGCCAATCTCTCCACCCCGCTGCCCCTCCGGGGGGACGCCTGTGGCTCGGATGATTCCACTGGATCAGTTTTTGGGGGCTTGGTTAAAGCTCCCCAATCTGTCCCGTTGGGTCGCCCTAACTATCAGAGTCGGCTATGCGATTCAGTTCGCACGGTCTCCTCCCCGCTTCAGGGGAGTCCGCTTTACGGTGGTCGGTGGCAATGCCCCGATCATGAGAGCGGAGGTTGCCACCCTGCTGGCGAAGGGTGCAATCGAGGCCGTCCCTCCAGTTTTACAGCCCCTACTTCATTGTTCCCAAGAAAACCGGTGGGTTACGACCGATCCTGGACCAGCGCGTTTTGAACCACACCCTTCACCGGCTGGCGTTCAAGATGCTCACGGCCAAACGCATTTTCGAATGTGTTCGGCCCCAGGATTGGTTTGCAGCGATAGACCTGAAGGACGCCTCCTTTCATGTCTCCATTTTACCTCGACACAGACCCTTTCTTCGGTTTGCTTTCAAGGGGCAGGCATATCAGTACGTGGTTTTCCCATTCGGGTTGGCTCTGTCTCCTCGCGTCTTTACGAAGATTGTCGAGGCGGCCCTTGTTCCCCTTCACGAAAAAGGGGTTCGCGTCCTGAATTATCTCGACGACTGGCTAATCCTAGCACTCTCTCGAGATCAGGTCTGCGAACACAGAGACCTTGTGCTCCGGCACTTAGCCCGTCTGGGCCTTCGGGTCAACTGTGAGGAAGAGCAAACTTTGCCCCGTGCAGAGGATCTCATTTCTCGTTATGGAGATAGACTCGGTCGCCATGTCCGCGCAGCTTACGAGCGAGCGCGCACACTCACTGCTGACTTGTCTTCGACAGTTCGAGCGCAAGAGTGCGATCCCACTGAAACTTTTTCAGAGGCTCCTGGGGCATATGGCATCCGCAGCCGCGGCAACGCCACTCGGATTGCTTCATATGAGACCGCTTCAGCTGTGGCTTCGAGTCCCGAGGTGGGCATGGCATCACGGTACGCTCAGAGTTCCAGTGACTCCGACCTGCTGTCAGACCTTCACCCCGTGGAGGAACCTCAGCTTTCTACGGGCCGGTGTTCCCCTAGAGCGAGTTTCCAGGCATGTTGTTGTCTCCACAGATGCCTCTGCCACGGGTTGGGGTGCCAAGTGCAATGGGCATACAGCCGCGGGCTACTGGACAGGACCCCAGCGCCTCATGCATGTCAATTGCCTCGAGTTGCTGGCAGTACGCCTTTCCCTGCACCACTTCTGTGCGTTGCTCAAGGGTCAACACGCACTAGTCCGTTCAGACAATACCGCGACAGTAGCATACAGGGGGGTCTACGTTCTCGCCATATGTCGCAACTCGCACGCCACCTCATCTTATGGAGTCAGAAGCACCTGAGGTCCCTTCGTGCTATCCACATTCCAGGAGTTCGGAACTGTGCAGCCGACGAGCTGTCACGGCTCAGTCCAGTCTCTGGGGAATGGCGACTCCACCCCCAGTCGGTCCAGCTGATATGCGACCAGTTCGGGGACGCACAGATAGATCTGTTTGCCTCCCACGACTCATCCCATTGCACCCTGTATTACTCTCTGACCGAGGGCATGCTCGGCACAGACGCACTAGCGCACAGCTGGCCGCGGGGCCCACGCAAATATGCGTTTCCCCCAGTGAGCCATCTCGAACGTACCCTGTGCAAGATCATGGAGGACGAGGGGCAGGTCATTTTGGTCCCCCCATACTGACCCACCAAGACCTGGTTCTCCAAACTGATACTCCTCGCGACAGCACCTCCTTGGCCTAATCCTCTGAGGAAAGACCTCCTTTCTCAGGGACGGGACACCCTGTGGCACCCTCGACCCGATTTCTGGAGGCTACATGTATGGCTCCTGGACGGGTCGAGGCAGGTTTAAGTACCCTGCCACCTGTGGTGGCGGCTACTATCACTTCTGCTAGAGCGTCGTCCATTAGACACGTCTATGCGTTGAAGTGGAACCTCTTTTGTCAACTGGTGTTCTTCTCGCCGAGAAGACCCCCAGAGATGCTCGATCAGTGTCGTGCTTTCCTTCCTGCAAGATGGGCTGGAGCGAAGGCTGTCTCCCTCCACCCTGAAGGTGTATGCGGCTGCCATTTCCGCATATCACAAAGCAGTTGAAGGTAAGTCTCTGGGGAACCACGACCTGATTATCAGGTACCTGAGAGGAGCTAGGAGACTGTATCCTCCTGACCCTCCTCTCGTACCCTCTTGGGACCTCTCAGTGGTTTTAAGCAGCCTGCAGAGGCCTACCTTTGAGCCTCTGCAATCAGTCGAGATTAAGTTCCTGTCGTTTAAGACAGTGCTCCTGGTTGCACTGGCCTCCATCAAGAGGGTAGGGGACCTGCACGCATTTTCCGTTGATGAAGCATGCCTGGAATTCCTGCCGGGTTACTCTCACGTGATCCTGAGACCCCGGCCTGGATATGTGCCCAAGGTTCCTACCACTCCCTTCCGGGACCAGGTAGAGAACCTGCAAGCGCTGCCCCTGGAGGAGGCAGACCCAGCCTTGGCACTGCTCTGTCCAGTACGCACCCTCCGTGCTTACGTAGACAGAACACAGTGTTTCAGAACCTCAGACCAACTTTTTGTCTGTTATGGTGGGAGCTAGAAGGGAAGGGCTCTCTCAAAGCAAAGGTTGTCTCACTGGATAGTGGACACCATTGCTTTGGCTTACCAGCAGCAAGGTCGTCCGTGCCTCCTTGGTGTGACAGCTCACTCCACCCGGAGTGTGGCTTCCTCTTGGGCTCTAGCGCATGGCGCCTCGCTAGCAGACATCTGCAGAGCTGCAGGCTGGGCGACACCAAACACATTCGCTAGATTCAATAATCTCCAAGTGGAGCCTGTGTCCTCTCTTGTACTCGCTCACCCGGCCAGTACTGGACCCGCTCAGGTGTCTTCGCTTGCTCGCCATTCCACTCCACCGACTCGATAAGTGCTATTTTTTTTTTTTTCAGAATTTGGCGTCTACAATATGAAAGCATGGATCCATCCTGCCTTGTATTAACGGTTCAGGCTGGTGGTGGTGGTGTCATGGTGTGGGGAATATTTTCTTGGCACTCTTTGGGCCCCTTGGTACCAATTGAGCATCGTTGCAACGCCACAGCCTACCTGAGTATTGTTGCTGACCATGTCCATCCCTTTATGACCACAATGTACCCAACTTCAGATGGCTACTTTTAGCAGGATAATGCGCCATGTCATAAAGCTGGAATCATCTCAGACTGGTTTCTTGAACATGACAATGAGTTCGCTGTACTCAAATGGCCTCCACAGTCACCAGATCTCAATCCAATAGAGCATCTTTGGGATGTGGTGGAACGGGAGATTCGCATCATGGATGTGCAGCCGACAAATCTGCGGCAACTGTGTGATGCCATCATGTCAATATGGACCAAACTCCCTGAGGAATGCTTCCAGCACCTTGTTGAATCTATGCCACGAAGAATTGAGGCAGTTCTGAAGGCAAAAGGGGGTCCAACCCGTTACTAGCATGGGGTACCTAATAAAGTGGCCAGTGAGTGTATATTTAAAATACATTCCACAATATATTGAACACATATCTATACATATATTTTATTTATACATTTCCATAAAATTTTAAATACATTTAAAATATATTCCACAACATATGGAACATATAACTATACATATATTTTATTTATATATTTCCATATATATATATATATATATATATATATATATGTGTGTGTGTGTGTGTATTGAAATGTATATGCACACATTCATACATAGCCTATATAGGCTATGTATGTATGTATTTTTTTTTGTGTGTGTGTGTGTGTATATATAAATAGCACATATATTGCAGTATATTAAAGCATATAAAGACAAACTTTAAAAAGACAAACTATATGTAAAAAATATAGTGATTTTGGTCTTGATTGCAATATATATATATATATTGTAATGACACAAGGTGGGTCTGATCAAGGGGGAATTTGCATATCGTAATTAATAATTGATAATTAATAATTATTCGTACAGATTTAGATCAGACCGGTCTTACATGTTAATAAATCTCCCATTTAGAGAGGCTTATTGATTTTACCCATATGCATACATGTGCATCCCCGCAATTAACCACAAGTTAATTGTTATTAATTGCAAGGACCACGTTTTACAAGACAGGCAAAGTCAAATAGCTCAATTAAGTTATAGAGCTTGCGAAAACAAATTCTGTGGCCACTAGAATTTAGTTTTCCCGCTCCATAAACAACCCTTCTAGGTATGTTTAGTTAAAGCACGCAGCTTCTTGGACAACATTTCATTGACCCGTATTATGAGCAAGACAATCAAGGTAAGCATATTTTGTATTTAATAAAGCAACTACTTAAGCATTTACTACGTTACCATGATACATGTATTTACAAACATTAAAACACAAACTAAGACGACGCAGAGCGTTTAGACAATGGATACGCGTAAGTTAAGTGAGTTGGAGAGAGAGAGAGAGAGTGAGAGAGTGAGTTGTAGAGAAAGTGAGAGAGAGTGAGTTACGTTCGCCAAAACAGTCAGTTAACCTTTCTGAACACCACGAAAACACTTTCTTAATGCTTCTTAGAAGCTCTAAAAGAAGGTATACTTGCAGGGCATATTTGGTCTGTGTGAGTCGCGGGCTTGTTGCTCGGCCCGTTCGGGCCACGTGTCGACTGGAGGTGCTGTCCTGCGTGCGTGCGTCACGTGGAGCGCGGCCGCAGCGTGTTTGCGCGGCACTTCTCGGCGCGTGCATGGTCGGTTGCTTCAAGCAACTTTGCTTGGCTCCTTTGTTCCGTGGGGAGTCACGTGGCGTTCGTTGGCATTCAGCGCGAGTGTTTGAAAGGCTTAAAGTCTTTGAGGTGACGTTACCCGAGGAAATAGTTCGGCGAAGTCCACTTCCTTTCCTGGGAGACGAACTTGGTAGTCCATTTGAGGAAAAGATGAAACTTTTAGACGAACAAAAGAAAAGATCCATGGTCGGATCAGATCTCCGTGAGGAGATCGCGAGCGTTACATGTTTCTCTGAGTGAGAAGGTCAGAATAAAGGAAGGGTAGAGGCGGAGCCGGTGCGCTCCTTTTATCCCTTCGGCGAAATCCATCCCCTTCCTGTTGGCTTGAGCCAATCGGGGAGATGGACGTTGCACGCGGGACTCTTGGTTTATTGTCCTTTGTTCCAGAGCGCGCGCTCCTCGTGGAAGGGGGTGGGTTCAATGAGGGTTTTTATAGTAAAATAATTTGATCTTCATTGACAGCAGGGTTCTCAAGTCTCACGCATTGGCCGTGAGACACACGCATTTCGACCGGTTCACACGCTCACACGCCACACTGTGTATTTCTCACGCTGAAAAGGCAATGCCAACCAAGTTGTCCTGGCTGAAAGCTTTCTAACGTTGTATACGAGGCGCAGGCAAACAAAGTGAAGTTTCCTGCCGCCAGCGCGTATCTCCGCCAGATTGCGTTCGTTACTAGGCAACATATATGCGTGCTGCGTGCACCACTGATCGATACATGACATGTCATTCAGTAGCGCGAACACACGGAAATGGACGGAACATCCTCGGCCACCGTACGTTCGTTACTAGGTAACCAACAACATCGCGCGAACACATGTGTCGTGATGGAGAAGTAGGTAAGTTGGAAGAAGCTCGTCTAACATTTTTGGGCTAGAACATTTAATATGTAGCCCATCGTACATTATTATTGATGCAGTCAAAAACTCTACAACTACTTTGCAACCAGGCTCAGTTTGGCTATCTTACGTTAGCTATCTGAAACTAAGAGAAATGTTAGTGGGTATGGAAAGGAATGAAGATTTACTCATTTTATTTTAAATTATATTATACTGTAATATTAATAGTCTTTCTAGTTACATTAAGGATGTATTACAGCAGATTGCTCTGGGTAATATTTAATCATTGTCATAATGTTGCATTTGTATTTTTCAAAGATGTCAGGAAAAAAGCAGAAAGATATTTTGTCATTTTGGGCACCAAAGGGTAAGCCCCCTAAAAAGGTTGCCAGATTAGAGGAGGAGACAGTGGAAGAGGTGGTGCACTCTAATCTGTCCATTTGTTCTCAATATTCCCACCACACAATAAATCATTCGTCTAGAAGACGCATTCAAAAATCAAAATGCAATTTTTAAAGATTTGTTTGAAACTGTTTGGAGCAATTTGTTATATTTTTGGTTAGTTATATTTGTAATACTGCATTAAAGAGTATATTTGATGTGATGAATTGCTCTGTCATTTATCAGATTTACTAATTGTTATAATTTTAATTTGTTCCGGTTAATTATGAACAATGGGTAAAATTGGGGGCGGGCATGGGTGGGCGGGGCTTCATTATGGTTCCTCCCCTAACCGCGTGTGATCTCACTCCAAGCTTTTGCTCAAACTTGAGAACCCTGATTGACAGTAAAACAAATTAAAAATACGCCTTACTTTACATCTCTATGCATATTCGGATGTTTCTTTCAATAAGCATTCTGGAGACATCAAAGAACATTGTGTTACATCAAAGGAATATACACTTATGTTTATGATGCATGAAGAAGGTATTTTCTAATTTCTATTTATGCTGTGAACAAACAAAGTCATTTCACTGTGACATGGGGAAGAACACACATACATAAAACAAAATATATTTGATGTTTTTTTGTCTTTAACCAACAGAAATGTCCGTCTCTTTGTTCAGAGACATTTTGCAACATTCCAAAGCCTTGTAACTTGACACTCACTGGAGTAAGTAGATGAATGTGTGTGTGTGTGTGTGTGTGTGTGTGTGTGTGTGTGGGTCCTGGCACAGTCCTGGCACAGTCCTTACATCATATATATATATATATATATATATATATATATATATATATATATATATATATATAAATATATATATGGACTATGCATTTATTGCAATATATTGGATAATATAAATATTAAATCCTAAATAGGAATTTATTGCCTAATATATAACATGGTATATTCCAATATACTGCAATATATTTTTGTTTCGTAAGGCATATTCAGGATTTTCGTTGATTAAAGTTCTGCTACTTAAATAACTTGACACAACCAAAGGCATCATGAATATAATTTGTTGGGGTTTTAGACATGGCAGTACCATCACACTAGTTCACCTATAGACATAAAATAGGACAAAACTCTTTTCAACAGATGAAATAAACCAAAACCAAATTAAAATTTAATCTGAAATTGACAACTGGTCATCATGCTTGTTTGCATGGGAATTAGGAAAGCTTTGATATTTCAATTAAAAAAAAAATAAAAAAAAACTTTTTTCAAAATCAAAAACCATTTGCAAGGGGCATGATGCTTCTGAACACCACAGTCAATGTCTGTTCACACCTGAATGAAACCAAACACTGAGACTTAGGCACAAAAGAACACTTTCTTCCCTTCATGTGCCATAGAACAGCAGAGGTCTGTAAAGTTCAGGAAGCACATTGGGCTTTTACTTGAAAATCTATAAATTGTGAAAATTAATGCCTCTGTTTATTTATGCAAGGGGTCCCAGGCTCTGAGAGACTGCAATCCAGTTGCCATCTGTGCTCTTATTAGTGTCTCTCCGTCCACTCCACATACTTGTGTCAGCACCTCATTGAAATGGGTTCCCGAAGTCAGTTTATAGATTGAGAGAGGAAAGACACGGGTAGAGTAATCAATCTGCAGACTGAACCTCTTCTCTGCAAAAATAAAAAAATGCAAATAATTGAAAAACAAAGCTGCATTTTATGATATAAAGTCAAGTTGTGAGATATAAATTCACAACTGCAAGAAATAATAACCAAGGTAGATTTAAGAAGCAAACTGAGTAAGATATTAATACTTAATTTTAATTTTCCACACATCTTGAATTGATTTCAAGCGATAAAAAAAACTTTTTTTTCAGAATGCATAGCTGATATTAAAAAAAAATGGATGACTAGTAATTTCAGACCCCCCCCCCCCCCCCCCAATTATTCTAATTATTGGACAAAAAACCTCCGCACGCATCCACCTAAAATATTGTCTAACAATTGATGGCTGCTCTAGTCAAGTCTTCGTCGTTGGTTAGGAACCTGGGTGTGCTCTTTGATACCAATCTTTCATTTGAAAGCCACGTTTCTATCATCTGTAAAACCACATTCTTCCAACTTAAAAAATATATCTAAATTATGACATATCCTCTCAATGCCAAATGCGGAACAGCTAATTAATGTGTCCCAAGGTTTACTGTAATCAGGATCTGGGCCATATCCAGATCAGATGGAGGGCCTGCGCCTAAACACGACCACAACACGTGATGTAGTCAGCCAAATCTGGGCCGTGTCGAGATCAGATGGTGGATCTGCGCCTAGACACAAACACAATGCGTTACTGAAGTGTCAGCAGAGATTGTGTCATGACACACGTCAGTCAGTGGCAATCAAACAGTTTCCATACCGCTGTGACTCTGAACTTCAACCAGATGGAACTGGATAAATATTTTTAATGTTCCAATCCAATCTGACTTCTGACCTGTAATGCTGCCTGAATTATAATCATACACTGTTCGTTCATTGGCTAGAGGAGAACTGGCCCCTGACTGCCTGGTTTCTCCCAAGGTTTTTTCCTCCATTCTGTCACCTGAAGAGTTTCGTTTCCTTGCCACTGTCGCTTTTGTCTTTTGGCAAAAGACAAAAGCGAGCAAGCTAAAAAACAGCAAGCTAAAAGAGAAACAAACAAAGCAGAAACAAACTCTGTTGCATTATTTTCCTGTTATCACTGTAAAACTGCTTTGAAAAAAATCTGTATTGTAAAAAGCACTATGTAAATAAAGGTGACTTGACATGATTGTCAAAAGTAAGCATTTTCAGGCCCCCAAAACATATTTTTCCCGTTTTTATTTGAAAACAGTGTCGTGTAAACAGCCCCTACCTCTACACCTCATGAAAAATGATTTACAAAGGTTTAATCTGACCACATGATATTCTCCCAATCCTCTTCTGGATCATCCATATGCTCTCTGGCAAACCTCAGATGTGCCTGGACATGTGCTGGCTTAAGCAGGGGGACATGCCTGGCACTGCAGGATTTGAGTCCCTCTCGGTATAGTGTGTTATTTATGGTAGACTTTGTTACTTTGGTCCCAGCTCTCTGCAGGACATTCATCAGGTCCCTCCGTGTAGTTCTGTGATTTTTGCTCACCGTTCTCATGATCATTTTGACTCCATGGGATCAGATCTTGCGTGGAGCCCCAGATCGAGGGAGATTATGAGTGGTCTTGTATGTCTTCCATTTTCTTACAATAGCTCCCACAGTTGATTTTTTCACACCAAGCTGCTTGCCTATTGTAGATTTCACTCTTCCCAGCCTGGTGCAGGTCTACAATTTTCTTTCTGCTGTCCTTCGACAGCTCTTTGGTCTTGGCCATGGTTGAGTTTGGAGTGTGACTGTTTGAGGCTGTGGACAGGTGTCAGATAACGGGTTCAAAAAGGTGCCAATAATACAGGTAACGAGTGGAGGACAGATGAGCTTCTTAAAGGGTTAGTTCACCCAAAAATAAAAATTAAGTCATTAATTACTCACCCCCATGCTGTTCCAACCCCGTAAGACCTTCGTTCATCTTCGGAACACAAATAAAGGTATTTTTGATTGAATCTGAGAGCTAGATCAGTCCTACATAGACTGTCTAAGGGACTGACTCTTGACGGCCCATAAAGTCATTAAAGAAAAGGTTTAAATATTCCATGTGCCTACAGCGGCTCAATTATAAGTTTATCAAGCGACGAGACTACTTTTTGTGCGAAAAAAACATAAATAACGTCTTTATTCCACTATTCCATTACTTCTTTATGGGCGCATGCGCGAGAACTGAGATGAGGACATTCTCATTCGTCTACTTCTTGTTACCGGCTGCTCACCGCTTAGGAGTTTTACCGCCACCTACCGTATAAAATGATGATCTATATATAAGGCACTCCGGATTATAAGGAACACTGTCGTTTTTTGAGAAGATTAAGGCTTTTAAGTGCACCTTATAGTGCGGAAAATACGCAAATTGAAAAGCGTATGTACAGTGCGCATCTTCCTCTGCTTGTAAACAGAAAGTTTTGCGCTTCCAGCTATATCAGCACATCATCTTATACGGTAGGGGGTGGTAAAACTCCTAAGAGGTGAGCAGCCGGTAACAAGAAGTAGACGAATGAGAACGTCCTCGTCTCAGTTCTCGCGCATGCGCCCATAAGGAAGTAATGGAATAGTGGAATAAAGTCGTTATTTATGTTTTTTTCGCACAAAAAGTAGTCTCGTCGCTTGATAAACTTATAATTGAGCCGCTTTAGGCACATGGAATATTTAAACCTTTTCTTTAATGACTTTATGGGCCGTCAAGAGCCAGTCCTTTAGGCAGTCTATGTAGGACTGATCTACGTAGCTCTCAGATTCAATCAAAAATATCTTTATTTGTGTTCCGAAGATGAACGAAGGTCTTACGGGGTTGGTACAGCATGGGGGTGAATAATTAATGACTTAATTTTCATTTTTGGGTGAACTAACCTTTTAAAGAAGTTGTTACAGGTCTGTGAGAGCCAGAAATCGTGCTGGTTTGTGGGTGACCAAATACTTATTTTCCACTATAATTTACAAATAAATTCTTTAAAAATCCTAAAATGTGATTTCCTGGATTTTTTCTCTCATTTTGTCTCTCATAGTTGATGTGCAACAATGAAGAAAATTACAGACCTCTCTCATTATGCTAAGTAGGAGAACTTGCACAATCAGTGGCTGACTAAATACTTTTTGGCCCCACTGTATATAATAATCTATCTGCTCTGTTCTTCACAAATTCCATCGCAATGTGAAATATGCTATGAGGGGAGATAAAACGCTGGACCAGGTGTATACTAATGTTGCAGAAGCATACAGGGCCCAGGCCTGACCCCACCTGGGTCTGTCAGACCATCTCTCTCTGCTGCTACACTCACGGTACACACCCAAGATCAAGAGCACTGGGATCACAACCAAGACAGTGAGAATGTTCTCAGAGGACGCTATTCCTATGTTACAGGACTGTTTCCACCACACAGATTGGGACGTTTTCAAGGGGCAGGGTATGGACACTCGTGAGTCACTGGATGAATACACCTCCACTGTCCTGTGTTACATTAACTTCTGTGTGGACAATGTTACATCTTGGAAACATTTCCGTGTGTATCTCAACAGGAAACCTTGGATCACACACGAATTTGAACAACTGATCCGGGCTAGAAATAGAGCGCTGGGTTCTAAAGATCATGACTTATACAGCAAAGCCAGGGCTGCATTAAGGAAAGGAATCAACACTGCCAAACAACAACACCGGAGGCGTATTGAAGCCTGTTTTAATAACTCTGCAAATCCCAGGCAGGTTTGGGAGGGCATTAGAGCCATCACCGATTATAAGAGTAAATCAACATCTCCCTCTGCTGATCATATCTCAGCTGAGGATTTTGATCTCTTTTATGCCCGTTATGACAGGGAAAACACTGATCCAGTGCTGCCCCCCCTCCCGTCTACTGACCGTGCACCAGTCCTGAGCAACCATGAAGTAAGACGGGCTCTCTGCAGCATTAACATCAGGAAGGCAGCCGGACCGGACGGTGTGCTGGGCCGTGTGCTGAGAGACTGTGCTGCGGAGCTAACTGACGTCTTCACTGAAATTTATAACACTTCGCTGTCCACTTCATGGGTTCCTGCCAGCCACAATAGTCCCAGTCCCCAAGCAGTCAAATACCAGTCTTTTAAATGACTATAGACCCGTAGCACTCACTTCCATTCCTGCTAAGTGTCTTGAGAGGCTGGTCATCACTCACATTAAAAGTGCAATACCATCATCACTTGATCCACACCAATTTGCATATAGGCGGATTCGGTCGACTGAGGATGCCATTGCCATTGTGCTTCACATGTTACTGGAACATCTTGAGCACAAGAACACCTACGCAAGACTCCTCTTTGTCGACTTTAGCTCTGCCTTTAATACAATCCGGCCGTTTAAACTCCGAGCCAAACTGCACCACCTTGGCTTCAACAACTCGCTGTGCAATTGGATTGTGGACTTTCTGACAGATCGAACACAGAGGGTGGGGGACAAGTGCTTGCCTACTCTAACCCTATCAATCAACACCGGGGCCCCCCAAGGGTGTGTGCTTAGCCCTTTGCTCTATACTCTTTTCACACATGACTGCTCTGCTTCTCTCTGCTTGTTAAATTTGCAGATGATACAACAGTGCTGGGACTCATTAACAACAACAATGAGGCGGATTATCGGACTGAAGTGCAACATCTAGCGTCATGGTGTGTCAAGAATAACCTGTCTTTGAACATTAAAAAGACTAAGGAGATCATCGTGGATTTCCGCAAATGTAGACCCAATCACTCTCCTCTCTATATAGGCAATGAAGTGGTGGAGAGGGTTAGCCTGGTTCAACCAGACTCTAGTTCATTTCATTTCCACATAGAGTCTGGAACCGCTCCATTGAGAAACGTTTCCTTCCTTGTAGGCGGGTTCACTATTAAAGTTCAAATCTATTGGATCTGCCCAAAGTCACTCACGATCTGCCATAGCCAATCGCTAACGGGGTGTCGTGAGTGACGTATGTCACGCGCCGAAATGGCTGGAAACAACAAGTCCGAATGATCAGAGGATTATGTTTACAATAGGATTTCAGTCAACGAGCGCCGCAGATTTTGTTAATCTAGGAACAATTATTAATTCGAAATGTATATTTGACACGAAGGACAGTGATATATTCATTCAACGGTGGAAGCTGTGTCTAATCATTACAAATACACCGCTGTGGTCGTTTTCTGATCTGCCGCAAATGCTGTAGCAGCTACAGTGAATGATCAGTCTTGTCTCTATCTGCAGATGTGTAATAAACAACAGTTTTTCATATTACATCTTATTGTTTCTTAATTACCTTAATTATGGTCTTCAAAGTATGTGTTTGTACATTTTTATGTGGCATTTTGTTTTTTTTAGTAAAACAAATCAACCATTGCCATCTAAAACTGAAAATCAAATATCTTCAAAGTATGGTTTTTCACATTTTTATTTATGACAATTATTTTTAAAAAATTACAACCAATTTGTATGAATTACAACATGTAAAACTGACACACCAACCTCCTGCACGAGTACACACAGGGGCTCAAAATGTTCTATTCATCACAAGAATCAGTAAATATACAGTTGGGAATCTGAGCGACTGACATGACTCCTGAGTGGATCTTCAACCATAGTTTAGCAGCCAGGACTGGGGCTTCCGAACACCGCGAACACCAGGCTAAACCGTCCGTCCAAAATGTCACGGTCATCGTGCTTGAGCTGCCCAGCACAAACTTCCAAACTTTCTGCCTCCTTCACTTGGTCCTCCGTTGTGCAACAAGAGGTGAGACGATAACAATCTGGCTTTAAATTCTGTATATTCGGCAGTTTCTTTTCCAACAACAGACCGAATAGCTTTTCTCACGTCTTTCTCCGCTGCCATTACTGAACTGAAACTGACGCGCTTACATCAACGTCATCTTTCTCAGCCACTCCCTCTATTCACTGATTGGTCCTACAAAAAATTGATTTCTGGAAACCTAAGGATATGGAGCGATCCCAGACGTAGTTACTGAAGTAAAATGAAATTGAGCGGAAGTGCGTAGGAGGGCGCAGCCAGGCTAGGAGAGGGTGCCATTTTTCAAATTCCTGGGAGTAACGGTGACTGAGGACCTGTCTTGGGGAACCAACATCACCTCCGTGATAGGGAAGGCTCAGCAACACCTTTACCATCTGAGGCAACTGAGGAATGCCAGGATCCCTAAACAGCTTATGGTCAACTTCTACAACTGTGCCATCAGCAGTGTTTTGACATATGGATTCTTAGTGTGGTATTCCAGCTGCACTAAGGCCCATCAGCAGGCACTCCAACGAGTGGTAAATATAGCTGGAAAAATCATTGGGACCACTCTCCCGAATATCAGTAACATCTATGATAGCCGTTGTTTGAAGAGAGTGAAGAGCATCTTGCGGGACCGGCATCACCCGGCCCATCATCTGCTCCATCTGCTGCCGTCAGGAAGAAGGTACAGGTCCATTGGTGCCAGTAAATCCAGACTGGCTAACAGCCTGTACCCTTACGCAGTAAGGCTGCTTAATGATGTCCTTCCCTCTCTCTCCCTACAACCCCCTCCTTCCAATGGACAGTAAACTATATCTCAGTATAAAATAACTGTGAACTGGACTTTGCATTGCTGCATTAACCATATCCATCCTGCTTAATGATGATATTTCCTCACGCCCCTCCTCCCATGGACAGTAAATCATACTCTGTGGAATATCTGTGAACTGGACTTTGCATTGCTGCATTAACCTCATCCATACCCACCTCTGATCATACTCTCTGTTTCTGGTTGTCTCTTGTTTTGTAAACCTTTTTGCTGCTATTATTATATACTTTGATGGGCCATGTTTACACAGGGGATATTTATTATTATTTATTTATTAGTGCACTTTAAAATACCATGTACGGTTGTTGTATGCTCCGAACACAATTTCGTTGCTGTCCTTTGGATAACAATGACAATAAAACTGAACTGAATAATATATACATTATATTTTAAATCACCAGGTCACAGCATCAGGATATGACCTGAGCCAGAATCAAACACGGGTCATCGGATCATAAATACCATTGTACATGTTGGCACTGTTAGCAATAGCTTTTTTGCCATGGATGGCAAGGGTTAAGGATAGTGTTAGAGCTATATATTTCTTGACAAAAATGTTGGTCCAAGACTAAAAAAAAGAAAAAAAAAGAAAAAAGAAAGAAACGTGTCGTACTTGACACATAACTAATTATTGTTAAAAAGAAGTTAGATATATTGCTTTGTATTAGCATTTATAAGGAACAGTTTTCAGGCCCAAATCAATTCGTAATAGAGTGCTTGATTGATTTTCCTGTATATTGTAGTTTTGCTTTGGGAACTTTGTGATAGTGTAATGCAGACAATCAATAGTGTACAATGAAATCCATTTTAGTGCTGGAGCCGAATTTTTGAACTGCGGCCCTATGGCTCTTTTCACGTTGAATCTGTCTTGTAAACTGATCTCCCTGGCCAGTCATGACCTCAGTGTGCAAGAATGAGTTTTCAGCCCGGACCTGCATTTACCAGCGCAGCCTGCCAGAGAAACTGAGACTCATTATCACTGGTCCCTGAGGATCATAACCGCTAAGGGTGGAGCAAAGAAGGTAAGTCCTTCCCTCTTAAAGAACGAAGCCTTCATAGTCAACAGGAAGCAGCAGCTGTTTGCACATCCTAGTGCTCGCATAGGGGAGATTATGACATGATCTTATGGGCTGGGAAGCTGTCACAAGGGTCATCTCAGTGGCTATGTAGTTTGAGCCAAATGTCCAATAATACAAGTCAACTATAACTAAATCTCAGATCTTAACTGGAAGATTGAACAGAAAAAGAGTATTTTTTTTATAAATGTTTGGTCAGAGCAAGTTTTTCTAATTTAAATGTAATGCTTTAAAAAACTATTTAATTACAATATCTCTTGGCCAAATTAATGGTTTGATTTATTTTGTCATCTTTTAAATTTTTTTGTTTAACAATTGTTTTAGTTTAAAATAAATAGTTCATATTGTGTCAATACAGACTGTTATTTTTTTTTTTAAGTGTTAAACTAGCCCCAGTCTCAACAGGCTACATGTTCATTTGTTTGGGTTAAAATCTGAATGTCTTTTAAATGAGGTCTCAAGATTTATTCAGTGCACTTCTCATAATGGATAACCCAAATAGACTTTTACAGTTTTTCTTGATAGCTTTGGCTTAATTTTTGAATCTCAAAATTTTCTAAACATTGTGCGAACAGTTTTGTATGGAAGCAAAACTCTACAAAAATGTAGTAACTCACCCAAAACATTTCATGCTTCAGAACAGTTATTGTAGGCTATATGTAAATAGAGGTAATGCGCGTGACGTCACCGTCGGCCGACGTGCCTGCAGTTCTCTTACGAGAGGTTCTCTCGTATTGCGTAAGCTAGCTTACGCTACGGGAAAGATTCATCTTTGCTGAGAAGTTGAAGCCAAAAAATTATTCCATAATTTTGTAATCATTGTCAACGCAGTCTCTTCTGAGGCAGACCATGAGCGGGCTAGCTAGCGGCTCATTGGTTCGCTCAGAGAGAATGCACGAACCTATGGGAGAGCGGCGCTGAGTCCGCGCCCAATGAGCGGACGGTGCTCGCTCACTGCGTCACAGCCTGCCAAAAGGGGCGTGGCTACAGTGTATAAAAGTAGCTCTCCCAGGCTAGTTCGTCGATTCTTTTTCATTCAGCGAGCTACACGCATCCGCTGTCCTGGGAAGAAGCCGCCGTCGTCGAGAAGGCACCTTCTAGCGAGCTCCGGAGTCTGAGGAAGCCGGCCGTCTGCCACCTTCAGCCGCCCAGCAAGCTAGCGCCATCCGACGCGTATCCTTTATTCCATTCCATTCCTAAAAGAGCACGAGCGTCTTTTTCAAGATGCCTCGAATTTCCTGCGGCTCATGCCGCTCTTCACTCGAGGAAGGAGACCGCCACCCCATCTGCGTTCTCTGTCTCGGAGTGGAACACGCAGAGCTCGCCCTCGCCAACGGAGGATGCGACCACTGCGAGGACCTGCCTCTGTCCTCCCTGCGGGCTCGACTGCAGGCGGTCAAAACTGCTCCCGCACCGCCTCTCACTTCGCCGCGGAAGAAGAAACGCCGCTCCCAGAGGCCACCGGAGCCCCCTGCGGATCCATGTGGGCCGCCGCCGCCGCCCACCGACCGCTCTCCCTCTCCGCCCCAGCCGGACATTCAGTTGCCGCCGAGTGGCCGCTCTGTCGCCTCCGACGACACCGTGGATGAGAAAGACTCCTGTTCGCTGCACGCTTCTGACAGCGAGGATTGGTCGTCGATCGGCTCATCGACGAGAGAGTCTGCGGGAACCCGCGCCGGCATCGAGGAGGAACTAACGCACCTCCTTTCGCAGGCCGTCAACCGCCTGGGTCTCGAGTGGTCTCCTCCCCCCGAGCAACCACCGAACCGCATGGATGGGAAGTTCCTGCACCGGCGCCCGGCCCCCGCCTGCACCATTCCTGCCTGAGCTTCACAATGAGCTCACGAAGTCCTGGAATGCCCCTCTCTTGGCTCGTAACCGCTCCGATGTGTCCGCTTCGCTGCGCTCAGTGGACGGAGCCGCCGAGAAGGGTTATGCTGCCATGCCGCCCGTCGAGGACTCGGTCGCCGCTCATCTTTGCCCGCCCTTCCTTCGAAAGCGTGCAGAGCGACCTCTAACTTTCATGCCCGCGCCTATGCCGCCGCCGGACAGGCCGCTTAAGCGCTGCATTCAATGTCAGTCCTCCAGGTGCTCCAGAGCGACATCTTGTGCGAAATGGCGAACAGCGGTAGGAACCCGCCCATCCTCTCGGATCTGAGAAGCGCTATGGACCTTTCCCTTCGCGCCACTAAAGCCGCCGCACAAGCCCTGGGAAAATGCATGGCCGCCCTCTGTGTCGCTGAGAGACACTTATGGCTCACGCTTACCGACATGGGAGATTCAGAACGCGCCGTGTTCCTCAACGCGCCCTATCTCTCCGACCGGGCTCTTCGGATCTGCCGTCACGGGCATCGTTGACCGCTTCTCCGAGGTACAGAAAGCGACTCAGGCCATGAACTTGTTCCTGCCCCGCCGCTCTAGCTCTTCGGCAGGCCGCTCTCACGAGCCACCTGCCAGAACCCCACAGCAGCGCCCGCCTCAGCAAGCTCAGCAGCCCCAGCGTAGACAGGGCGGCCGCCCTCGCTCTCGCTCTGACAGCCGCCGCAGACAGCCTCCTCCCCGGGGGCCTCGACCCAAGATCGCGCTGAAGCCCGATCAACAGAAGTCTGCCTAGCACAGCTGAGAAAAAGGCGGCTCTCTCCCGCTGCGGCCGGACCGCCGTCAAAGCTTCGCCCACTGTTAGTCCCCGTCTCACCGCCGACTACAGTAGAGTTCACCGCCACAATCAAGCCGGTTTCCCTGCCCGCTTGTGAGCGACTAAAAGCCGTTTTCACGGCTACCCAGAGAGTTCACAAAAAGAGCATAAAAGCCTCAAGTGTAAAAAATGTGCCCACAAGCATGTGCTCACGTATACACACAAGCACCATATGCCCCGGGTCTCTCACAGAGCCCATTCTCACGGAGCGAGCACTATCCGCTCCAGTAGCAGAGAACATAAGCACGCCCACGAGCCCGTGCGCGTGTCCCCCCTCTGCCCGCTCTGTCTCAAGGCCCTTAAACTCCTCTCTGAGTGTCCCGTTGCCAACCACATTATAAGCGTGCCCACACCCAGTGTCCAGCCCGCTATGTGCAGCAATCAGGGCGAAATCGCCATTCAACCGCTAGCCGCATGCTGCGAAGCGTGGGAAGCCATCCCCGGCATCTCCCCGTGGGTTTTAAGCATAATAAAGAATGGCTATCGATTACAGTTTCGCCGCCGCCCGCCACGCTCGCAGCTCAAATCCACTGTCAGCCCGGCTGCTATGAACACGCTTCGCTTAGAAATAGCCAAGCTACTGCAGAAGGGCGCTATAGAGAGAGTCCCGCCATCTATGACCGAGTCGGGGTTTTACGGCCGTTATTTTCTGGTTCCCAAGAAAGACGGCGGCCTCAGGCCGATCTTAGATCTCAGGGCTTTGAACAAAGCGCTCATGAAGAGACCGTTCAAAATGCTCACAGTCAAGAAACTCCTCACACACGTCCGCCAGGGGGACTGGTTCATCTCTCTAGACCTGAAAGACGCCTATTTTCAGATCCAGATAAACCCTCATCACAGGCCATTCCTACGTTTCGCCTTCGAGGGTCAAGTTTACCAGTATGCCGTTCTCCCGTTCGGCCTATCCTTAGCACCCCGTACGTTCACGAAGTGCATGGATACAACGCTCGCTCCCCTGCGAAGTCAGGGGCTGCGCATTCTGAATTATCTGGACGACTGGCTGATTCTAGCAGATTCCCAGACGGAGCTTCTGTCGCACCGCGCAGTTCTCCTCAACCATCTGGAAGCGCTGGGACTCTCTGTCAACTGGACAAAGAGCTCTCTCCAGCCCAGTCAAACTATTTCATTCCTCGGAATAGATTTGAACTCTGTCACAATGACGGCTCGCTTATCCACACAGCGCGCGTGCCGTGTTCAGCGCCTAGCCGCCTCTTTTCAGATGGGTACCCACACATCCCTGAAATCTTTTCAGAGGATGCTGGGTTATATGGCTTCAGCCTCCGCTGTGCTACAGCTGGGTCTTCTGCACATGCGCCCCCTTCAACTCTGGTTAAAGAGCCGCGTATCCCACCGCGAGTGGACGACGGGCCGCCAGATGATCAAGATTACTCAGACATGTATCACTGCACTGCAGCCATGGTCAGTAATCGAGTGGTTTCAGAGGGGCGTTACCATGGGTACTTTTTCTCACCGGAAAGTCATCTCGACAGACCCATCCAACTCGGGTTGGGGTGCGGTTTGCGAGGGCTCACCGGCCGCCGGCCAGTGGTCGAGCCACGAGAGTTCCCTACACATAAACTGTCTGGAAATGATCGCGGTCGAGAACGCGCTGCTGTTTTTCCTCCCGCGCATACATGGTCACCACGTCCTGATTCGCTCCGACAATATGGCCGTGGTATCATACATCAACCGTCAGGGCGGCGTCAGATCCAAGAATCTCTTTCATCTGACACGCCGCATCCTATTGTGGTCCCAGAGTCACCTGCTCTCGCTCAGAGCGACGCACGTACCGGGCCATCTGAACGACGGTGCTGACATGCTGTCCAGGGACCTGGTCTCCCCCGGAGAATGGTCCCTGCACACTCAAACAGTCCAAACACTGTGGCGCCTATTCGGCAGAGCGGAGATAGATCTTTTCGCGTCAGAAGAGAACGCTCACTGCCCAATATTCTTCTCAAAGAGCGAGGACGCGCTAGCCCAGGATTGGCCCCGCCGCCCGCTCTATGCTTTTCCCCCGATTTCTCTGCTACCGCAGGTCATTCAGAGAATCAGGGACTCACGCCACTCGGTGCTCCTCATAGCCCCGCGCTGGGAGAATCAGATTTGGTTCCCGGAGCTTACGCGGCTGTCACAGACAGCCCCGTGGCCCATTCCAATCAGAGCAGATCTCCTCACTCAAGCCCGCGGCTCGATCTGGCATCCCCATCCACAGCGCTGGGCACTTCATGCATGGGTGACCAACGACTACGCGTCGAATTGCCAGAAGGGGTTCTGAACACGATCAAACACGCCAGAGCGGATTCTACCAGAAAGCTCTATGCTGCAAAATGGTCTGTGTTCTCCAAATGGTGCACCGACAAAAATTTGGACCCACGGACGTGCGAGGTTTCGTCTTTGCTTGTGTTCCTTCAGGAGATGCTGGATAAGGGCAGGTCCCCATCCACTCTTAAGGTTTACGTGGCAGCCGTCGCGGCGTTCGTTGAACCCCGGCGCGCCCAGTCTCTAGGCAAAGACGAGCTAATCATCCGCTTCCTCAGGGGAGCCAGAAGGATGGACCCCCCTCGCCGCCCTACGGTGCCGGTCTGGGATCTTTCTATAGTTCTAGAAGCTCTGAAAGCCCCACCGTTTGAACCACTCGAGTCCGTGGAGCTAAAATACCTCTCGCTAAAAACCATTCTTCTGACGGCACTCGCCTCAGTAAAACGAGTGGGGGACATTCACGCGCTGTCTTCGAGCGCCGCGTGCCTAGAGTTTGGACCGAATGACTCCATAGTCATTCTGAAACCTAGACACGGTTATGTTCCGAAAGTGATTGGTACCCCTTTCAGGGCGCAAGTGATCTCTCTATCGGCGCTGCCTGCATCCGATTGCGAACGTGACGCTGACCGCCTCTGCCCGGTTCGGGCTCTCAGAGTGTACACTACACGCGTTGCCGCGTTCAGACGCTCAGAGCAGCTGTTTGTGTCGTTCGGTGGCCGAACCAAGGGATTAGCCGCCTCGAAACAGACTCTATCCAGGTGGATAGTCGACGCGATTGCCTCTGCTTATGCCGCTAAAGACCTGCCTTGCCCTCTGGGCATCAGGGCTCATTCCACCAGAGGCACGGCCTCATCGTGGGCATGGTCCTGCGGAATTTCCATTCACAACATTTGTGTGGCTGCGGGTTGGGCCTCCCCCTCCACTTTTGTCAGATTTTATAACTTGGAAGTTCCAGCCTTACAGGCGAAAATTCTGGCGGTCTAGTACTTACAGCTCTCCTATAGAAAGCCGCACTATCGGGAGTTCCATCACAACCGGCTCACCCCTTGTGTTCCCCTATGTGCTTATGCATTATACGTTCACGGCCCGCTACGCCGGCCGCCTTAGGGCGTTTTGCACTAGATGATAACGGCCGCTATGCTGGCCGCCTTATTATCTTCATCCACTCAAAGATTCCCCCGGTGTTTCCCCAAATTTGACAAAACATCTGAGGTATATTTTTACAGACTGCTATGGAAAGAGGAGCAAATGGATCGCTCGAGTGAGCGAAACTGGATTTGCAGTTATCATTTCGTGTCAATATGCTGAATTTAGCTGTAAAACCATACCCATATATTTTGTATTGTTATATACATTAACTGCTCATTAATTAAATATTTATCATTGCATATTCTGCATTATGTTTTTTTTTAATAAACACTGACCAAAAAACGTATAAAGTTTTAGGGCTGGACGATCTGATATATATATAGGCTATATATAACACTGATATGAGTGATCATCCGGATTTAGACCTACCTATATTATATTTATATGAAGCGTTCACAGGCAAATTTGCTTTATGTTTAGGTCTTGCTTTTATTTCCCCGGTGTCAAAATCAGGCAATAAATGTCAGGCAACACGATTCCTGGCTGCATGTCAATATCCATGGATCACTGGATCTTTAGTAAGTTGTAAGGAACACTATATTGAGTCCAACTTTTAGTTTAAATTGATAAAATTGTTCGATTTAGTCGCATTTCCGCAGTTTTCCCCTATTAAATTCAGTCACGCAGCAGATCTTTTGCCACTCGGTCAGGCTGAGGGGGGTTGTCACGTGGGAAAGTCACGTGTCAATGCATTCCCTCTATTGGCCAATGCCACCAAATTGAAAATATTTTTGTCAGACTGAGCCATGGTCAAATATTTTAAATGCAAATGATATTGATTGACACAAACTAATGATATCATGTGATGTTATTTTGAGTATTTCATGAAATTAATCCATATCATAAGTAAAGTTACATACAGACTGTTTCAAAGCAGCTTTACAGAGTTAACAGGAAATAATGTGAAAAAGTTTGACTCCTGAAGCAAATAGCTTCACAGTCCAGCTTAAAACAAGAGATGTTTTATTTAAAAAGGTATATTGTTCATTTATGTACGCCACTCTGGGGTAAACCGTGATGTTATCTTCCAGCTCAGTTCAGATCTAGAGTCAATGCAGGCAAGTCAATATTATTGTTGAATATTAAATTATGCCATCGCATAAAGGTTCCAGTGAACGTCTTGACCATGGAAAGAATGATAGGCCAATGTGTCCTTGGAGTCTGACGCAAATGACTGAGTGGTATGGTCTTATTGCCCGTTGAGCACTCCACCTAAAACAGTGAGAGCGACCAACAGTCTTTGTCCCATTGTGTGGGTTGAATAAAAAAAAAAAAAAAAAAAGCCAACAGTAAAAATGAGACCCAAGCATAAGAAAGACCAAAAGACAATAAACATTGGCTATATTTAAACTCAACAAGAATAAAACATATTCGAGTCAAATATAAATTAAAAAAAAAAAAAAAAAAAAAGCTCCTTTGTTTACTTTTGCGAAGCTTCTCAAATGATTAATAGTGAAAGTACGACACCTACAGGCC
Source organism: Pimephales promelas (assembly GCF_988280905.1). Classification (NCBI taxonomy): domain Eukaryota; kingdom Metazoa; phylum Chordata; class Actinopteri; order Cypriniformes; family Leuciscidae; genus Pimephales; species Pimephales promelas. Next base: position 11,267,297 of record NC_142772.1, on the reverse strand, counting down.
ACCTCTATTTTCACTTTGAGCATCCTTTAGCGGTTAAAAAAAAAAGAATTATGGGATAATTTTACATTGTGAAACAATTTTCGTTAGACACGTAGGCTACCATGGCATTTTAAAGAAACCAACTTTTCCAGAATTTTTTTTTTTTTTGGTGAAACCCTTTTTTGCTAACGTTAGAGAAAACCGAAGCCTATTTTTAAACGATCTTTTACATTTTGTATTACTTGTGGGCTACCACTTAACTTCTTAGAATAAATGTGGTTGCATTCTTCATTTGGAAGTCTAAATTGATAAAAGGTAAATGTGCTTGAGCAAGAACTACATCTTTTGTCAAACCGTTGCAGCATCAGTAACATTTTAAACTATAGGCAAAAACCCTGGCAATAAAGTGGAACAAAACACAACAAATAGTTAAATAGGTAGTCACACTTCATAATGAGTGTCCTTTACTAATTGCACAAAAAAAAGGCTACAACGTACTTGTTCATAATGTATCGCAAAACACCACAGAGGTGGGATATGGTTTGGTTTAAAAGAGTAAGAGGTCTCAATGTAATTATCTACAGCTTAAATTACATGGATAAATATTTCAAAATGTGAGCAGTAAGTAAAATGTGTAAACATTATGAATAGCCTACTAACATTCAAATTATTTTGAGTGCATTGTTAAATACTGAGAAATCTATACCTAATTTGGGCCATTGCCAGAGAAAGGATGAGCAAAAGGCTAAAGATTGACTTTCTACTTTGAATTCTTAAAAAATAAAAAAAACATTTAGCATTAATAAAATCCTTTTCAGCCATGAAAAAGCTATAAATAAACTTGAAACACTTGAGTAAAATGTTAAAACGTTTATTTGAATTCAAATGTACATGGCTGCATAAACTTTGAAATCATTCATCAACATTACGGTCACCTTTAGTAGGACATGGCAGTGCAGATAAGAATTACCTGTAAAACAATCAATGAATAAAAGTTGCAATAGTAAAAGCATGCATAAGTTACAATTTTTACAAGGCAGCACACAGTGCTTAAGTCTCTTGATCATAACCCCACACACACTATGAAATTTGCTTGGCCAGGTCCTTGATCAAGGAGGACTTAAGCTGAGAAATTGAGGCAATTCTCATCTGCTTCTGACTAGAATACTTGTTCTTCACAGCCTGGAGAAGAAAACAAACTCTTCAGTGGATCACATTAACAACCTATACACTAAAAAGCTAGTCAAGACGAAGTAGGCCAACTTAGGGCCTACGTGCGTTCACGTGCTATGGAAAATAGGATATTTTCCACTTGTGAACTGGTATTTACCAGTGTGTTACATTCAAGTGCTTTTGTTGTCGTAATAAGATGGAAATGCAGACCTGTTATTTAGCTAAAACTATTTTAGAATGCTTAAGTCATCTGCAACAGCAAGAAAATGATTTATCAAAACTCAAAAGGTAAATAATATGCTATACATTTTTTAGATAATGAATAGTACATATTTTTACCATTCACGACTCTTGCTCCCATTCCTTTTTGAAAAGTTCAAATGTTCTCATCTCGGCAACTTGTCCATCAAAATATTCTACGAGTTGCCCAGTGGAAAATACCACATGAGGGGGTGTTCATGTGCATTTTCCACGTCGGCTTTTGGTATTTACCATAGCACATGAACGCAGCATTATTACCAGACTGAAGCCACTCACCAGGTGCTTTGAAAGCCCCTCATTGACCCTCACAACATTTTTGGCAATATGCTGCATCACAGGAACTAACATCTCTTCTGTGTAGCCCATATAATGCTGAAGAACAGGGGTCTGTAAAATGCCAAACGGATGATCAGATTATGGGTTGTCGATGGTTAACCGGTTAAAATTGCATAAATGAGTGAAACCTTTTTGCTCGGTTAAGTGGCGTCAATACATATTTGCACAACTTTCGCGGGTTTTTTCTGAATGTCAATAAAAAAAATAAAAAATAAAAGTGAAATGACGGCGTTTCCATTAACGATGTTATGCGACTAAAACATGTTTTTTTTTCCTTTCGCGATAAGTCAGTCCAAAAATAATGGCAACAGACTATCACAGCCACCGCACTAGACATTATTATTATTTATGGAAGGAGACAAGCATGGTGTGTTATCCAAGCATTAACGGCAGGGAAAGACAGAGTTCCTGGGTGTTTCACCCTCATTTCTGCTCCGAGGTCTGGATTGTGGCATTTCTTTGAGGTTGTCTAGTAGGCTATTCCTTGTTTGTTTTATGAATTTAAAAAAGAACTCTGCCTCGTATTATGTCCAAACGGTCAAGTGTACTTTTGTTTTCATTCGTCTGTCTTCATTCGAAAAAAATGAACGGTTGTATTATTTTAAAGGCAAATTTGAACACCAAAATCTTCATTTGAACTGTAGGCCTACGCCAAAGTCTGCGCTAAAGTATAGGCTATATCTGAAAATTCATCTGTTTAATTTTTTTTGCCCCTTTAAACAATTAAAATATCTTACAAATTGATAAAAAATAAAATACAAATTGATAAAAGATTTCTGATGCCAAATTAGAACCTTTAATCGCAAAATTGAACACCAAAATCTTCATTTGAACTGTAGGCCTATGCCAAATTCTGTGCTAAAGTATAGGCTATCTGAAAATTGATCGATGTTTAATTTTTTTTTTCCCCTTTAAACAATTAAAATATCTTACAAATTGATAATTTATAGGCTATAATAAATGCGTCTGATAAAATAATGAGGCATTATTGTTTAGTAATAAACGGTTTTCTAAATCAGTTTCGGTCTAGATGCACCTTTGAGAGAGAAATACATAATTAGCTACATAATTACTTAGTCAGAAGATATTAGCTTTCAATTTGAACTTACTCGTTTTAAATTGGACATTTAAAGCGTTAGTCTACAAAGGTAGACTAAAGCTTTAAATGTCCAATTTAAAACGAGTAAATTCAAATACAGTGGCTGTTTCAGTTCACGGAGATCATGAAGCACACCTGGTGGTTTAATTTATTTTACAAAAGCACAACTTTTTCTTGTTATTGTGAATTTACGCAAATAAATGTATTTGCGAATAATGGATTATTTTCTGTATGACCAGAAGTGAAAGAGTATTTCTACTGAAAGGAAACTGCAAGTGTTTGCATGGGCATCTTGCAGCCATCAGTGTGCACTCCACACTCACTGGATATACATCAAAATATTGTGTATATTTGTGCTTTGTTCCTTTTTTGGATAAAGGTGTCTTCTACATATGCGGTCTAATAAAAATGTTACAATAATGATGATTATTATTAGCAGACACAGACCCAAAAACACACAAAATGTCGCATTGCAGTTTTGTGAAATATACTTTTCAAATTGCGGAGTTTTTGCGAAATGGACGCTTTTCCAATGTGCGCATTTTCAATTGACAATTTCATTGTGTGATGGAAACACACCTCCTTTAACTGCTCTGTACTTACCACTGCATTTTATTTCTATAAATTAATTTCGTTTCAAATGGGGTCCAACCAGTTATTAAAGGTGTTAAATTAACTCGGTATCGAGTTTGCAGCGCGCACACTATGGTTAACTGAGTATTAACCGCTAAGGGACCCAGTTAACGGTTAATGAAAAATTTGAAAACGTGCAGCCCTAGATCAGATAGAGATAACATCACAAGAAAAAAAAAAAAAAAAAAAAAAAGACCATCCAAGAACTTACCCAGTCACCACAGCTGAAAACCTTCAGGGTTAGGGCATAAGCTGCACTGGCCACCTGGGAAGGAGGAATGTGGACCATCTCATAGTCAACCATTGTAAGCTCCAGGAAGTACTTGGCCAACGTGTGATGCTCTGCAGTAACCTGAAAAACAAACCCTTTTAGTATAAACAAAATAGGAATATACCTCAACTGCACTTCTGATAGAATGGGTAAACCAGCTTACGTCGCCAATTTTGGAGGCTCTCCTGAGGAACTGTAGTGGAAGAGGCCTCCCAAAACCAAAGTCAAGGACTCTCAGAATCTTCATCTCCATCTCCCGGATCTGACCAGTGGTATAGGCACGGTCGGTCACAAAGGCAAAGTCTGCAATCTCCGGTGGGTACATCTCTTCATACTTTGAGGCTATGAACATGGCTGTTACACCAACAAGCTGGAGCTGTTTCTTTGGAACTGGATTATCCTGATTGAGGGATAAGTGGAGGCTATTAAAACAACCTTAAACACCATGCAGTCAAACAAAACTGGAACGGGACCTACCTGAAGGAAGCGGTCAATGATTGCAACAGTCATGTACATGGTCTCCTGAAGCAGCCTGAACTTAATTTGAACTTGCACAAGCCAGTCAATAAGAATGGCACGCATGTTTCCTGTGACTTCTCTTCCTTCCAGATATTTCGGCCTAACAGCTTGCTCGGTCTACAAGAGAAGCAGAAAAGCTCACCTTTCTGCATATGTCAATATTATAACAAACCAACAATGCATATTTTCTGCGAACCTCAAGCTGACGGAGATACAAATAGATGTCCTTGACATATTCACTGCAAAGCATGGGATTATCATAGTCATCAGCATCCACATCCTTGATATTAAGCAGAACATCAGAGAACGCCTGACACAGATCATCTGAAGCACAGCCAGAGGTCTCCATGGGAATAGGAGATGAAGGCTCAGACAAAATCTGCAAAGGAAAACTGAAGTAAATCTTTTTGCATTAAGGTGGCTGTATAGATGCTTCCGAATAGCAAAAACATCCAAACACTTCAGACTCCCTGCTGGTTAATAGTAGAACTACAAGGCTTGTAGAACTAGATTTCATAGATGAATGGCAATAATGGTTTCCCTACTGACAGGGAAACAGTTCTTGTCATTCATATATATATAAGCTAATCTGCACTGGAAAGCTAAGTCACATGACTAAAGCTCCCAGAAGTGAGCCAATATGGAAGGCTGCTATAATACTGTCAGGATTAAACCCACACATGTTGAACCAAAAAGTGCATTAACTATCCTAAGAGACTTGGCAAACCTAAGCTACCATTTTCTTGAATTGTAGTCATGTGGACAGCAGCTTCCATACTACTGACGTTATATTGTAGTGAACGGACCCTTTAAACGCCGCACTTATAATTTAAGCGCCGTTCACACCGCCAGCGACAAGATCCCATTCGTTTCAATGGAGCGCTGGCGACATCCAGCGACAGTGACCCTTGGCGACAGAATGTCAAGCGACAAAAGTTGAGAATTTTTAACTTTATGCAAATGAGAAGCGATTTTCACGAACGACAACCAATAGGAAAGAAGACTTTCAGTGGAGCTCACGTCACCGTCTCGAGTGCAGGCAAGACAGAAAGAAAGAGTTTGAGGACGATGTCACTGTTTTATATGACTTGACTGTAACCACATACATGGATAATAAAATGATGCATGGAAAAGAAACTGTCGACAGTCTCAGTGACTTTAATTCATACATTACGTTATAGTTCTAGTGTTGTAATTTTATGATGCACCTTTAGCACTGCTGCAGTTCATTTTACAATTTCCCCTGCATTACATTGCCTATTAGGGCCAAGAAAATTGATTATTTGTCAAATTCGAATGACATTTTTAGAATTTGTGACAGTATGAGTGAGTTTAATTTGTTCATTGATCGATCGTTGATCTAGTAAATGATTTAATCAACTGAACACAGCTGTGGTGATATAAAAACACTGCCAATTGCATATGGTTTCTTTTTAGCCTAAAAGTAATTTATTCCCAGTCAAATTAAAATTATATATCACTTGTATAGATATGGCCAGACGTGCAGTCTACCAATAACATCAGAGCTACACATCTTTTGTCTAACTACGAACGCCCACAAGCGACATCACAGTATAGAGACACGCAGCGACAAAATCGCTGGCGGTGTGAACGGGGCTTTATATACTGCTCACCTGAACGTCATGCTTCGCTTTAGGAGACTCCTTTTTGGGTTGTTGAACCACAGGCGCTTTCTCAGTCACAACCTCCGCGTTGGGTGCAGCCTTCACCTCCTGTTTCAAAAGGTTATATCATGGTTGAGACAAAGGCAGCTGAAAATGAAATTGCCAAGAGAAGAGACGACACTTGCCTTCTTCCTCAAAGCCTGTCGTGTCTGCGGATTGTTGCCAATCTCCCCCAGCGCGGCCCGAGGTCTGAGTCCGGGCTTGGTCGCTACAGCTGCTTTTCCGGGCAGAGCGTTCTGATTCTCGCTGCTGGCAAGGCGGGTATTCTACTCAAGACAAGAGGGTCATTGGAAAGTTTTGCATAACGAGTATGGCAATTTGTTATGCGCGATATTTAAAAGTGCAAAGTTAGATCTGTAGAAATATCATTTGAATTCTAGAATGCGTTTAAAAAACGCACACGAGGACCGAAAGCACGCTTGAACAAATTAGTTAACAGCACTGATGTGAACTAAAGTTAGTCTCTGAAATGTTAGTTTAAATAATATTTGTGCAGAACGTGCAAAGATTTGATAAAACATATGCTAAATTAAAAACGAGGGTAAAACACCACAGTAACGTTATAGTAACGTGCAAGATAGGACAATATTTCAGGGTTTCCCCAAATCAACTTAAAAGGACAAATAATTTGTTTAAGACGCATACACTTTGAGTTCCAAAAAATGAAGAAAAAAGGCATTTAAAACCAACTTACCCTTGTGACACGGAGAGCCATTATTTCAGGAAGATTATTGCTGTGACTCGATGAACAAACTGGTTGATTCTAGTCAAGCGAGCTCGATGTAGCGGTGCATTTCCTCTGAGGTTTAAATTGTCGCTCTTTCGAATGTGATTCGCTGGTTTCGAAAATCATTGAGCTCCGATTGGCCCAGTCGCACCGGATTTCAATGCGTTACTAGGACAACTTATGACCACGTGACGCCAAGGGGCGGGGATACCCATCTATACATAGATGTATACACGATTTCACCTGGGGGTTCTAAGCATGCGTCAAAACCGCCGCCATCTTGGAACAGGGGTCTTGTCATAGGAAGTAGCTAGGTAACGCTGCTATCTCTGCCTTTACTTCGAATTCATTGATGGTGGCGGACTTTTGTGCAGCGTATGATGTTCACGGATGAAATCTGAACTAGGAAGAATGTTTAAAAAAAAAAAAAAAGAAATTCTGTCTGGAATCAATGATAAATACATGTCTGACCGTTGGAACAAACAAAAAAAATTTTTTTATTTGCGTTAGACCTGTCTACTACATTGACGCTGATGCATTAAAGTGGAGGGGCTCCCCTGTTTCAAGATGGCGGCTCTATTGACGCAACTGCCGTATCCAAGGTGAGGTCTAGTGTATATATCTATGCCCATCTATAGAGCTTGTAAGTCCCGCCCCTTCCGCCAACCCCGCTGTACCTCTAGGTTGAAAAATCGTCAATGCAAGTGAATGAGAGAAATAATTATTTTCTAATCCCGTTTGAATTTTTCAATGAATGTGAACATATTGTCTGTGAATTTTTTATATAATTTTTCGTGTAAAGAATGCTACAATTTAGCGGGTAGAATTTTCATACGGTTAGACTTTGTGTGAGAGCACTTTGTGGACTACAACTCTTTCGACGTGTTTGTGACTTACATGATATTTGACCGTTCGTTTTTAGCCTTGAAAAGCTCCCATCTTGTAACTATGGATGGTATCCCTGTTAAAGAAGCTATTAATTATTTAGGTGTTGTTGTCTCGAAGAGTGAGCAAGGTAGAGTTTCTCTTAATTTTAATCCTGCTCTTGAAAAGATTAAAAGTAATCTCTGGTTAAGAGAATTGTCCCTTAGTCCTGTCAAAAGCGGAAGGGATTTCCAACATATTGCTTCATCTATACATTTAGACAATAAAACTATCAAAACTATTGATCAGATTTTGTTTAATTTTCTTTGGAAGAATCGTGTGCACTACATCTGTAAATCTGTCATTTTAAATTCACATAAAAGTGGAGGCCTGGATTTTTTAGATTTCGATAATTCATTCAAAATTAATTGGTTAAAATTTTGTTTGAATAAACCTTCTCTGTGGAATTTTATTCCTAATTTTATTTTTGACCAATTTGGGGGCCTTTCTTTTTTACTGATGTGTGATTATAAAATTGACAAATTGCCGGTGAAACTCTCTGCCTTTCATGCTCAAGCTTTATTGGCCTTTTCACCGCAGCGTTGTTTTATCTGCAATAACTGTTGTATTTTGTATAAACACAAAAGTATTTTTCTAAAAAGTTGGTTTGAAAAGGGTATTGTTTTAGTTTGTCATTTGTTTAACTCTCAAGGATACCTTATGGCATATGATGAGTTTCTTTTGCACTTGAATTTTCCTGTGACTCCCAAGGAGTTTGCTCTTGTATTTTCTGCTATCAGTTCTGGATTAATCTCCTTATGTAGAGGTGTCTTGTCATTGGTCGATGTACCCATAATTAACCCAACTGGCACAGTGGTAAAATTTGTTTTGTACAGTCCAAAAGCAACAACAAGTCTATTCGTAATTTATTTTTGAAGGAGGTTGTTACCAAATGTTGCTCTAGTACTTATTGGGCTAAATTTGTTGATGACATTGATTGGGAACGTGTTTGGTTGTTACCTCACAAGTTATTTGTTACAAACAAGGTCAAAGTAATCTCCTTCAGAATATTGCACAAATTCTACCCCGTCAAACATTTCCTCAGTAGGTTTATAAAATACATTGATGTGAGTTGCACTTTTTGCTCTTTGCACTTGGAAACAGTACCCCATATTTTCTGGCATTGTAGTCATGTGAAAAGATTATGGTATGAGGTGTCTATGTTTATTAAGGACAAAGTGCTTTTTAATTTTGTTTTGCATTTTGAAAATGTAATTTTTGGTTATTTAAAATATGATAGCAGTGTGATCAAGGAGGCTTTTGTAATTAATTTGATAATTGTATTACTCAAATTTTCCATCCATAAGTGTAAGTTTTCTAACAAAAAGCCCTATTTATCTGTATTTCTTATAGAATTCAAAAACTATTTTTCTACTATTCAATCTAGTACTAATGCAAAAGCTAATAAGACTGTGCATTTGTGTACTGTCTTCAAAATCTTTGATTGATATGTGGTCTTGTGTGTTTTTTTTTTCTTTTCTTTATTGTATTTTTGTATCTCTCCTGGCTTTAAAGTTTGTCATGTAATGTTTTGTTTAAGAAAAAAAAAAAATATATATATATATATATTTGACCGTTCATCTCAACTAGCGCAGCAAAATCAAAAATGCAAGATGCAATTAAGGAAGTTGAAAAATGGACAAATAAATGGGGATTTAAATTATCAGTGTCTAAAACACAGTCATATGTTTTTCAAAAAAGTACAAGATCTCACATGTATCATTAAAATTGTATACTCAGCCTCTTGAGCAAGTGAAGGTTATAAGATTTCTTGGGATGTGGTTTGATGAAAAATTGACATGGAAGATTCATTTGGAAAAAAATGATTAATAAATGTAAAAAGATTGTTAATATCCTACGATGTCAGGACAAACATGGGGAGCAAGCAGGGCATCGTTACTAAATATATATTAGGCACTAATGAGATCTGTCTTTGATTATGGGTGTATAGCATATATGTCATCAGCAGAATCTAATATTAAAGCATTGGATGTCATGCAAGGATATGTAGTGGATCTTTTAAAACTTCCCCAGTGTCTTCTATGCAAGTGGAAATGGGTGAGATGCCTTTGAGCATCAGAAGGATACAACTGATGTTGGCATACTGGGTTAATGTGAGGGGACAAGTTGATAGCCACCCAGCTAAAGCTATCTTAAAAGACAGCTGGGAACACAGTAAGTCCAATTACAGAAGTTTTAGGTGGATTGGTGATGTGAAAGCTGAGAATATAGGGTTATGTAAGTTACAGTACTGTTCAACAGTTTCAATCCCTCCTATTCCTCCATGGTTTTTCCCTATACCATATGTAGATGTAGGCGTTCATAAGGAGATCAAAAATAAAGCAAAGGAAGTAGTTGTGAAGGATATCGTTAAGAGGTATTTGGAAATGCATATACATATATATTTACAGATGGTTCCAAGGATCCAAAGACAGGACATGCTGGGTCAGCAGTATTTATTCCAAACAATGGGGTTAAATGTCAAGAAAGAATAACAGATAATTTATCAGTAAACACAACAGAACTGGTTGGAATTTTGTTGGCCCTGGAATTGGTTGAGGGAAATGAGTTAAATAATTCAGTGATTATATCTGATAGTTATTCAGCTTTAGAAAGCATTAAATCTGGGAAATCTATAAGAAATGATATAATTCATAAAATTTGGATGATTTTACATAAGTTAAATGCAAAGGATTTAAAAGTCAGGTTTCTCTGGGTACCTGCACATGTTGGAGTGAAAGGGAATGAGGAGGTCGATAAACTTGCAAAACAAACACTGACTGAAACATAATGCAATTTTACAAGTTCCATATGGCAAAACTGAAGCTAAAATACTAATTAAAGCTTATGCAAGATCAATATGGCAGGAGTATTGGGTGGATCATGATAAAGGAAGACATTTATATAATATACAACCAGAAGTAGGAAGAATAGAGTGTAGGAGAAGAAGAGAGGAAAGTATAATAACACGATTAAGAATAGGACACACAGGGCTTAATTCATCATTGAAACTAATAGGGAAACATCCAACAGGGAAATGCCAACATTGTACTCATTTAGAAACTGTGGAGCATATTTTATTTCAGTGCACAAAGTACAGTGAAGAAAGAAACCAGCTTTTTCAATCTCTTAGAATGGTTAATCAGAATAATTTCACAATGCAAGGTTTATTAGGGAAAACATCCTGCAACAATTATCACTTGGTTATTAAGTTTCTGAGAGATACAGACTTAGCAAAAAGTAATATAAATATATATATATATATATATATATATATATATATATATTTTTAAGTTCCAATATCTCCTGATTCACACTCCAGCCCAGTCGTTGGCGGTAAATGCACCGTTAAGTTGATTTGCCAACTGCCAAAAAAACACAAAAGAAGAAGAAGAAGAACTAGCGCGCAGCAGCAGAGCCCGTCTAACGGAGAGCCTTGGCACTTCCTATTAGCCCCGTTGTGTATCATCTTGGTTGCAGTTCCATTAGAATTCCACTGGAGGTGATCGCGGGCGAGTGCAGAACGAATGAGAGTCTATGGGGCTAAACGGCTAAATGTGTCTCTGTCACCTGCTTGTCGTTAAATCGAAATAGATTTTTTTGTTGATTCCGCAAGTTCAATATAGATTATAGGCCAAAAGTCGAATGAACGAGTACTTATGTCCTTTTGATTTCTTACAGGTTAGGCTGTTGTTGGCCGGAACACACTAGCATTCTGCTATTGTGTGACGTCATCACATTTTTGAAGGGATTTTTAGAACAGATAATTGAACTTAAAAATGCAATTTTCAGCTGAGTGTATTTTCTTAGCCCTCCCTTTTGAATGCAACTTTCAAATTACTTGACAAAAAATTACATCCTGAGAAAAGTGGATTTCTGGGGGTGAAACCCCATTGACTCCCATTCATTCTGCACTCGACCGCGAGCGCCCCCGCATGGACAGAGACGCGTTACTGCAGCCAGTCCAGAACCCGTGCCAATGGGCTCTATGCACGGCGTTATTTCCGGTGAAGGATTAAGGATGCTCGATAACTTAAGAAGATAAGAAGCCTATGGACTAGTATGCAGGAGTGATCTTAATATCTTAAATATCTTAATTTCTGTTCCAAAGATGAACGAAGGTCTTACGGGGTTGGAACAACATGAGGGTCAGTAAATACTGACAGAATTTTCATTTTTGGGTGAACTAACCCTTTAAGTGTGGTGCTTAAAGAGTACTTCAACTTCTACTCAAGTCACTTTTTTGATAGAGCACTTGTACTTTTACTCAAGTCCGGTTTTCTAGTACTTTATACATCTCTGCGCATAGATGCCTTATTAATTTCAATACATTTAAAGTAGGCTATGCCTCCTCTGTATGGTTAGAAAATTGTTATATTACAAGACACAAATTCAGATAGGCTTCTTCTCAGAGGTTACTCAACTTATGACAGGTTTCAAAAAATAATTAATGAAATAATAATAGAAATAATGTCTCTTCTGTATTAGAAAAATAAATATAGAAATAATAAATAAATAAAAACATACCTCCAAATTGAACAAAAATTACGGAGCCCCTAAAGGGACCTTTGCAAAAAATAAAAAATAAAGACTATTGCGTGAGAAACGTATCGCGTGCGCACGTGATACGTTTCGCGTGCGCACGCAATAGTCTTTATTTTTTGCAAAGGTCCCTTTAGGGGCTCCGTAAAAAATAGCTCTCACAAACTTACAAAAATGAACTATCAAAATATGTTTATATCTTTAGTTTTCTTCCTCTTTATCCTGTTTTTCTTCCTCATCCTCCTTGTTTGCCCAATGTCCATCTATATTTTGTTGTAGAGCTGATCTTTTTTGAAAACCAGGACATTTTCATCACTTTATAAAAAACAGCCATGTCGACCAGGACAGTATTTGATACATGTATTCGTTGTTTGATCCTTCATGTTATTAGAAAATTAAATAATTGTGTGATTTCATATGCCCTGCCAACCCACAAATCAGAGCTAATGCCTTGCTTAATAAATAATTAAATTTTAAATGCATATGGTTGAAAAAACAACCATCAATGGAAATGATTAGAATGAGACTAAAATGCAGTTTGAAATGTTTTAAAGAGGACAGACCACCCGCCGCCCTCAAAAAACAAACAAACAAAAACATTTGTGTTCATAAAATAATATTTTATTGTTTCTAACTGTTAGGAACCATCCAGAGTCTGTGTAGCCATCATAAAATTAATTTTTACATTTTTTAATAAAAAAAAAAAATGAGAAGATTATAATTATACCTTAGATCCCTTTATTTCTTAGTATTTAAACATGTTAAAACAAGAGTTTACATGATACATGTGCCGTCTTTATAATATTTCATGGATTCCATCTGTTGTGTCATGGCTAAAACCTCGTGGAATCCAGTGCTTAGGCCAGACATGTGCTGGAAGTAAGCCTCTTTTTCCAACTGTATAGTCAGGTTATTAACACCAGCATCCTTCAACATGGCAGACACCTGAGAACAAAGACAATCAGTATTAAACAAAACAAATTGGTAAGTAAGTTACTTTGTTTTTGGCCAAAACAATCAAACCAATACATGAATCAACCAAAAAAGTAATAAATAAAAATATCTAACTAAAGCTGCGTCCCAATTCAGTGGCTACATCCTTCAAAGGCCACATTCAAAGACAGATTGCATCATAGTGGTGGGACACAGGCTGTCCCAATTCAAAGGATCCTTAAAGTTGCTGTCAGTAACTTTTTTAAGTTAAAAATAATCCAAAATAATTATTTTAAAAAAACATATTCTGCCAGTGGTCAAAACTATCTTGCCATTGCTAGATTCAAAAGAGTTAGCTTGTAATAATGATTTTACTTTTTTTTTAGATTCAGCAAACCCAAAAGACTTCATACTTCGGATTTAAGGTGTCTCATGCGAACACAAGGCACATCCGATAAAATATTTTTACGTTTTCACCTGCGAGCGTTCTCGTGTAAACAGGGCCTTAGGCCCTCTAGGAGCATTATTGGACACCCCTGGTTTATACTGGTTTATGTACATAAATGGACCAAGGTGAACATATTTAGAAAGGTTGGGAACCTTGTTGTTTTCAGACAATTGAATTTAACTTTCAAAAAAGTCCAGTACACCGGGTGGCCGTGGGTCATTAAAAAGTATTAAAAAGTCTTAAATCAATTTTCCAAAAAATAAGGCCTTAAAAAGTATTAAATTGTCTTAAATTCAGATTGGATAGGTCTTAAATATGTTTGTCATGTCACCGCAAAGATGCAGACAAAGGCAATCGTTCTGCCAACCAGATCGAATATTTTCTACAAGCTAACGTAACCTGTGTGTGTGTGTTTTAGAGACACGCGGGTGCGATCTCTATATTTGTGTAGGCCTATACTCGCATTAAAACACAGTTTTTAAAGCAAAACATATTTATCCAACCCCTGTCTGTGTGTTGTTACGTCTGTCAGAGTTTGAGGTCTGCCCAGATGAAGAATAGGAAAGACAGTACAAACGAACTTGTAGTTCCACGAGTCCTTTTATAGTTGCTTTCTTTCAGTTAAGCACACTCTTCACATACATGTCGAAAGAGTGGATGTTAACAGGTTAAAGAAAACACTCTGTAAAACGCTACAAATCAAAGTGGAAGTAAACGCATTATAATATAAAACAAACCCGCGATAGAGTGGTCATCTTCCTCTTTGCGCGAGCATTCTCACTGAGCGTGCGCACTCACATACTCACATAACAACATCACGCGTCTTAAAGGTGCCATCTACCATAATAAATCAAATCCTACTCCATATTCCATAACAGATGGGGGCAGTATACCTCCAAAAAATGACTTGTGCTCCTACCATCGCGCATGTTATTCAAATCATTTGACATGATAGTAAAAGGTTGGAAGACCGCAGTTTCACGTGGAACATTTGGAGATTTTTAGAGATCAGAGACTCAATGAACTAAACACTAGAGTGAACTAAACTAAACACTATGAATCTCAACACTAAATGATGAAGACCGCCTCATAGATCTCAAAAACAAGCTGGTGCATTTCGACGGTATGGGAAAATAAAAGCTTGGGCAATTATTTGAAGTTTATGGTATTCGTTTTGTTCATATTACACTTTTATTGTTAGTGAATTAATTTGACAGACAGCATTCGCTGATGTTGATCAAGCTAGCGCCGTGAATTCACCGTGAGACACACGCAATTGACACTTAGCAAGCAGGTTAGTTAAGCTCTCAGATTCTGTCAATTATATTACGCAAATGCAATTCGATCGTCTCTACTAGCTGGAAAAAGAACATGAACTCTGTTGAAAGATACAGTATGCTACAACTTACCAAAATGTATTCCTCATGCATAATGTCGACCAATCATTTTTTGAACTCTTCCCTGAACTGAAATGTAGTAGTGGGCTGTATTTCCACACGACTGACATCAGGTTCAAGTACACACACACACACACACACACACAAGCCGGCGCGAGCGCGACTCACTCGCGTATTGCAGTTTGGCTGGTGCTAACGTTGCCCGTCCGCATACCGCCTCCCATGGCCGGAACTGGTATTACGATACCTGCCGGGCCGGGGCTAGTCATTTAGCATGCTAATTCAGGTTAATATCTCGGCAGCACTATAACTTGTCAGTTTTTTAATGACATCTTTGCACTTATTTCTTCTCATTCTTTTGATGCGTGTAGCTCATTTTTCGTATATTGTTACCTCAATTATTACATATGGCACCTTTAAAGGCATATCAACATGTCATGAACACTACTGAACACTAGGTGGCCGTTACAGAGACTGAGTTCCATCTTTTGGACATTCATCATATCGCATTGGTTTTCATTTCTTGTCCACAAAACAGGGCACTAATCTGTTTATTTTTAAGTCTTTGTAGTATTATTTTATACGGAAATAAATTATTTATAATTCTTATGATGAGAATAAAGTTAGGGTTAATTAAAAAAATAAATGGGAAAATAAATATATTGATCTGAAATAGCAAATTAATTTTTTAATTTATTAATTAAAAGGTACAATAACCAAACATATCTCAGTCTTTTTTTAATCTTTATATTTGTTTAATTAACAAACAAATTATATAAAACTATTATCAGTACACTATAAATAAACTGGTTATATGCCTTTATTAGTAAATTAAATCTAAGCCTTTATTAATATGCTTTATTATTTAAAACATACAAGGCTTAAGACGTTTATAAAAATGCCTTCTGTATTTCTTTTTACTCCGCAGGCGACCGCACGTACGCAATTGACAATTGGTTATTGTCATTTCACCAATTTTTTGAACAGACAGTGTGTTTACTTGGAAATATTACTGTATATTTTCATTTATATTTCCATCGTAAGTTTGGTCTTAAATTTAATTTAGAAGTGGTATTAAAAAGATTGCATCATAGTGGTGGGACACAGGCTGTCCCAATTCAAAGGCTCCTTAAAGTTGCTGTCCGTAACTTTTTTAAGTAAAAAATAATCCAAAATAATTATTTTAAAAAAACATATTCTGCCAAGTGGTCAAAACTATCTGCTTGCCATAGCTAGATTCAAAAGAGTTA
This sequence comes from Pimephales promelas, assembly GCF_988280905.1. Classification (NCBI taxonomy): domain Eukaryota; kingdom Metazoa; phylum Chordata; class Actinopteri; order Cypriniformes; family Leuciscidae; genus Pimephales; species Pimephales promelas. Next base: position 11,251,120 of record NC_142772.1, on the reverse strand, counting down.
GCTTGTAATAATGATTTTACTTTTTTTTAGATTCAGCAAACCCAAAAGACTTCGTACTTCGGATTTAAGGTGTCTAGAGAAAGAGAAAGAAACTGTCTCATGCGAACACAAGGATTTAAACATCTCTGAAGGGTGGTTTCACTTTTTTAAATTTAAATTGTTTATACCTGTAGCCACCCTGAGTACAAATGTTACTGCTGCTCAACAACAGCAGCTGTCAAAGTTGCTTTTGTTGGCTAGAGGTCCCATTTAACCACGTTCAAGTCTAACCTTGAAGTCCATGTCCTCCCAAAGAAGCAGCCTCTGTATTGGGACACATCTTAAATATCTAATCCTTATGCCTTGTTCACACTACATGATTTTAAAACGTCGGGCTGAACTGTGCGGTTTACATTACATGACTTGCTCTCAGTGAAATCTGGAGTGTTCAAGTTGTTAACTGTTCACACCACACAACACAACATGATTGATCCACAACAAGAGGTAACTACACACTACACTACACGAGTTGACAACGCACTGCATAGAGATACAACCACGATCGGATGATGAGAGCAAATCATTTGTGACTCAAAAAGAGCTGTTTCAGTACTATGTTACGTTCTAAATCCTGAAAATAATCAAATAAATAACAAGGTGACAACAACTGTCACCCAACGATTCTATTTTGTCTACAAACCACGTTTTGTCACGAAAAAACACGCAATAAATAAATAAATATTGCGCCAATACCCAGCGAAGAAGAGAACAAAACACGTGAATATGGACGTTAGACAGAAACTAGTGCTGCACACTGTTTGCTCGACGATCTGCTCTGAGGAAAAAAATGCAAAAAGAGAGACAAAAACTAAGATTCACCTGGTGTCCTCAACCCATGCGTTGCTATGATTGGCTGTACTCATGACATCACTGAGTTTGAGTCGCGCGACTGCTCTGGATATCTAGCAGGCTAGATATTTTTCTGGGCTCGGCGACGCATCTGCGAGGCGTCTGCGAGCGTTTTCGCTGCGTTGTTGGCTCTTTCATACTAAAAGATTGGCAAGCGTTCATCGTCCGCTAATCCCCCGCGATTTGCACGCGATAACACCCTGACCTGTCGGCGACTCAACGATTTGCAAATCGGGCTTAAAATCATGTAGTGTGAACTTGGCTTTAGGCAAAATGGTAATACAAACAACAAATACAGCCCCAAAAATTGCTGTAAATTTGTAAACAAGCCATGTTCAAGATGTAGCATTCATACCTGTTGAATAACTCGCTGTTCAACTACATCAGACATGAGTTGGAGATGGATGGTTCCAGCAATGACACTGGCAGAATGTCTCCAGAAGTGTGGATCACGGTAGGATAAAACGCCTTCTATTTTCTGAATCTTAGACAAAAAGGAAGCATTAAGTTATATTCAATGTAAAACATTCAATTTGGTAATTCAAAAATTAAGCTACACTAACCAGCCAAAATACACACACATATATATATATATATATATATATATATATATATATATATATATATATATACAGTATATATATATATATATATATATATATATATATATATATATTCTATTCATACCTTCTCAAGTGCAAAGTTAAGCTCCTTGTCATTTTCAGGTGGCGTTCTCAGGAGAAGAACCTCACAAGCGTCTTTTAACAAAGGAATAACACTGAGAAAAATCAGTGTGGCAATGAAGAGTGAACAAATGGGATCTGCGATCAGCCATCCAAACTGCTTAATGAGAAGGGTGGATATAATCACACCGACACTGCCCAGTGTGTCAGCAAGCACATGTAGAAACACTCCTGCAAACATAAGGAAATGTCATCTTCAAAAGGTTGAAAAGCATCAGGATTGATAAATGACAATTTAATTTCTGGATATAATAAAATAAAAACAAATCATACTCATTACAGTGTACAGACCAACCTCGCATATTAGCATTCATTCCCCCTCCAGCAGACCCGTGGGAATGCCCGTGGCTGTGAGAGTGACCGTGTCCTCCATGACTGTGTCCATGTCCTCCATGGCCGTGTTCTGCATTGCCGTGCCCATGGTGTGAGTGGCCGTGCTCATGCCCAGAGCAGCTACTTTTGGAGGCCCCATGGGAGTGTGCATGACTGAAGGCACAGATGCCCACCAGATTAACAAGGAGTCCACCAACCGAAACTGGCTTTAAGGAACAAATGGATCAAGGATAAGCATGAGGTGACAGGATTCATGTGTGAAACTTTGTATAACTTTTAATTGTTCAACTAGCAAAACCAATTCAAGACACCAACTTAGCAAATGCTTTGTCAATCCTGACAACAATGTCTTGAAGGTTAGCCGTTCATACCGTTAGCATATCTGTGTTGATGTTTGGTGGATCGATGACTCTGGTGACTGACTCCACAAACACAAAAAAAGCTATGACCATGAGAAACAGACCATTGATAAATCCAGAGAGGATCTCAACACGACCGTACCTGAAATGAGAAAAGTCACACTGTTAGCACCAAAAATGACAAAACACAATTCCGTTATGTCCAGTAATTAGTGTTCCCAGACTTCCCACACCAATGAGTTCCCATGTATTTTCAATCAATCAATTTTAAAAACAACTTTTGATTCAGAATGATTTTTTAATGAATCAATCAGACATGTTTTGTGTGAGTTGATGATTGTTTATATGTGAATAAAAGCCTAAATTCAATCTGTTCATCATGTAAATGTCTCTTCAGAAAAAATTTGGACTAGCTTCGCTCCCTTGTTCAAAATTTGAGGGGACAAGGGTCTGTCCATGTAAACTTCCCTCGTCCACTCCAGGAAGGGGAACACACTTCAAAATGGTGATGGGGATTTCACAGAGGGAAAATGCTTAGGGAAGTTTGTGAGTGCATGTCTAAAAAAAACAGATAAGAATGTAAATGTGTACCTTGAAATGCAATGTAAGTCGCTTTGGATAAAAGCTTCTGCCAAATGCATAAATGTAAACGCCATGGTGTGTCCTAGGCTTAAAAGCTAGAATACACTACACAATGCTGGAATACACTACTTCTACAGTAGTGTCCGAGAGTCATAGTGAGTCTGCAGATTTTGCGCAGTCAGAGGTAAAAGATGTCAATCGTGTAGTGTATTATGAACACAGACTTAGACAGATTTATTTCGCTTCAGACTATGATTTCATCCAGTTGGAGGATATCAGAAATGTTTGATATTTTGAGTCACTTTTAAAACAATCTTGTTTTTAGTTTTCATGCGTCTCCTAGCAATGAAGCGCATGTTTCTGCGTGACATGGTTGTGTTTGGAACAACTTGAAAGTCTGGTACTGTCCTCCTCAGTTGTTTAGTTTTTTCCTTGTTTCAGCGCTTCAAGAGACACAATGATTGACAGGTGGGGCGGGGACGTGCATCAGAATCAGCTCAGAATGCTTATTCAAATCCACATGGAATTTTGCTACATTCATTGCAGGGCATTTAGTGAACATGCAATCACAAAGCATCTTAAGAGTGAAGCGTAAATGCAATATTTTTTTTTGTGAGTGTTTTAATCGTCCAAAAGCCAAATCAGTCTGCTCACTTACAAATGTATAATGCAAATTAATTTCACAAATAAGTTATCCTAAAATTAGCAAGCAAAATTAACTACCTTACCCATAGGAATATATCCTTGTTGCTTTCCATCTGCTCATGAGCGCAGCAAACAACCCCAGGACCAAAGCCGAGCAGTCAAACAGCATGTGGAAGCCATCAGAGATCAGCCCCAGACTGTTGGTCCATACACCATAGAAGAGTTCCACAAATGTGAAGGCCTGAACAAAGATCAACACAACTCTTATTAATACTGTTGAAGTAGGTAAGTAATTGTTTAAAGTATAGGCAAGCTATATCAGACAGGCAGTTAAAGTAGGTCATGAAGCTCTAAAGCTTTTGAACATTTGAATCATACAATTATTTTCTGTAATTCTGACAAGAAATAACAAACATTTTAAAGGTGCAATGTGTAACAAAGTTGAGTATCTATTAACAGAAATGCAATATGACATCCATAACTATGTTTTCAGTGGTGTATAAAGAACTTACTTAATTAGCCGTAATGTTTTTATTACCTTAGAATGAGACATTAATAGCTCCATAACCGAGGGAATCCCCTTCTATGAAGGTCGCCATGTTGTGACGTCATATTCCTACCGTAGCCGAACGCGAACAAACAGCGCTACAGAACGCGTTTCATCACTACCTTGAAAGAGAAGTAGCGGAAAGCTGGAAGCTAGCCTTACACTCCGTGAGTAGTGACTTTTCCCTTGTGAGTGGTGTAAAATATGTAGTTGGGATTGTTTCATGTAACTTAGTTCTCCCTCGCTGTGTTATGGGTTTGTTATGTTGGGGATAGATGTGCTGTTACGTTCGTGAGACAGCTGATGATTAGTATTCATGTCATTGACCGTAACAGTACGTTACAGGAATCACTAACCCGTCGATAGAGACTTTTACTAAAGTCTTTTATCACTAAAGTCGATCGCGAAGAATTTAAAAAATCAGAGAAAAAAAGCCTATTGTGTGTAGTAAATAGTATCTATGGGATGCAGAGATGACATGATTGTAACAGCGCGCGCACTTCCGACCTTTGGACTCATGCGATGCCGACGCGTCCCAGCTCAGCCACAGTAACAGCTCATATTAGCCAGCTAAACTATTACTACCCTGTTAGAAAAAAAATATAGCTGCTCCCTCGCTGTATTATGGGTTTGCTACAGTATGTGTGGAGAAATGTGCTGCTGGTTACATTTGTGAGACAATCAGCTGATTATTATTTTATTAAATTATATATTAAAACCCTTGATCCTCACCTGACTATGGCTTTGTAAACAGACAGTATTCATGATGTGGTTTATAATGGACTGTGGTACAGAAACAGTGACAATGTTACACACTCTTGGCTTACTCTGGCTATTCTCTGCTGTCTCAGCCGACGAGATGTTTGTCCCGTTTTAGCAACCGTAGCTTCTTCGAAAGGGAGGGGTGAGCAGTGGGCTGAGCCCTTAGTGCAAACCTGGTGCAAACTCGCAACCGAACCACTAGATGTCGCTAAAAGTCACACATTGCTCCTTTAAGCAATTAACAATAAAGCACTTAAACTGAGCATCTTCTACATTTCAAGACCAAAATATAGTAAACACACGAGTTGAAGTGGCCATCCTACAGAAGGTAATGTACCAGATTAAGACAGAGGAAGTAGAAGATCTGCCGCGAGTCATATTCCTCCAGGATCTGTTTGAGTGAGTCTTTGATGAAGCGAGGCAGAGACTGGGATGTGTGCTGAAGCGCATCACCCATGAAGTTATAAAGAGGAGTTCCTTCAGGGGAATAACCCACCAGTGTTCCCTTCTGACCTTTTGAAGATGGGGCTGACAGTATGCTATCAGCTGAAAACATCAAATGGTACATTCAATTAGGACAAAGTAAAATGAGGTACTTTCAATGATTTTACATCAACACCTTTTTGCCTGTTTTAACATTTACACTCAACACTATGATGATCATTTTTACCTCTTCCACTTTTTTTATCTACACCCTATCGAACACTTGACATTTACAATATCAGATTCTGTGATAGGGGAATATATATATATATATATATACACTCACCGGCCACTTTATTAGGTACGCCAAGCTAGTAACGGGTTGGACCCCCTTTTGCCTTCAGAACTGCCTCAATTCTTCGTGGCATAGATTCAACAAGGTGCTGGAAGCATTCTTCAGGGAGTTTGGTCCATATTGACATGATGGCATCACACAGTTGCCGCAGATTTGTCGGCTGCACATCCATGATGCGAATCTCCCGTTCCACCACATCCCAAAGATGCTCTATTGGATTGAGATCTGGTGACTGTGGAGGCCATTTGAGTACAGCGAACTCATTGTCATGTTCAAGAAACCAGTCTGAGATGATTCCAGCTTTATGACATGGCGCATTATCCTGCTGAAAGTAGCCATCAGAAGTTGGGTACATTGTGGTCATAAAGGGATGGACATGGTCAGCAACAATACTCAGGTAGGCTGTGGCGTTGCAACGATGCTCAATTGGTACCAAGGGGCCCAAAGAGTGCCAAGAAAATATTCCCCACACCATGACACCACCACCACCAGCCTGAACCGTTGATACAAGGCAGGATGGATCCATGCTTTCATGTTGTAGACGCCAAATTCTGACCCTACCATCCGAATGTCGCAGCAGAAATCGAGACTCATCAGACCAGGCAACGTTTTTCCAATCTTCTATTGTCCAATTTCGATGAGCTTGTGCAAATTGTAGCCTCAGTTTCCTGTTCTTAGCTGAAAGGAGTGGCACCCGGTGTGGTCTTCTGCTGCTGTAGCCCATCTGCCTCAAAGTTCGGCGTACTGTGCGTTCAGAGATGCTCTTCTGCCCACCTTGGTTGTAACGGGTGGTTATTTGAGTCACTGTTGCCCTTCTATCAGCTCGAACCAGTCTGGCCATTCTTCTCTGACCTCTGGCATCAACAAGGCATTTCCGCCCACAGAACTGCCGCTCACTGGATGTTTTTTCTTTTTCGGACCATTCTCTGTAAACCCTAGAGATGGTTGTGCGTGAAAATCCCAGTAGATTAGCAGTTTCTGAAATACTCAGACCAGCCCTTCTGGCACCAACAATCATGCCACGTTCAAAGTCACTCAAATCACCTTTCTTCCCCATACTGATGCTCGGTTTGAACTGCAGGAGATTGTCTTGACCATGTCTACATGCCTAAATGCACTGAGTTGCCGCCATGTGATTGGCTGCTTAGAAATTAAGTGTTAACGAGCAGTTGGACAGGTCTACCTAATAAAGTGGCCGGTGAGTGTATCTTTCAAATACATTCTTTGCATTAAATCTTCTATCAGAGATATTAACTTACCCATGATGAAGCAGCAGGCGCTGACCAGCACTCCGCCAGACAGCACATGCTCAGTGCTACTCTGCTGGTTGTTTCCTGGCTTACTTATCACTCTGAGCTGGTCGGTTAGCGGGTGGGTCCAGAAGTTTGCCAGCACCAGGCCACTGAGGAACAGGAAGATGGAGCCATATCGAGCACAGCGTGAGGTTTCCAGCTTTGCAGTGCAGATGGACTCCACGTAAAAGTCCAGAATCATCACAGAGAAGATGATCAAGGCAAATGGCAAGATGAGGCCAGACCAGGATTCCACCTTACTCTGCGGATTTCCATTTTTTTAAAAAGGAGCTTTCATTAGTGTCTGTAAGAACTTACATGAGTCTCTGTATTGTTTTAGGTGTTTAAAAAGGCTAATGCATCTAAACATGGTGCACTGTTTTTGTTCTAATAATTGTACACTGATTGTACTCATTACTAACTGATTCCCAATGACAATAACAAAACAAACTTAACTGATAAAACACATTTCGAATATTCTATAGTCTTTCTCGTCTGGGAAAAGTATGTATCGTGGCCAAAAACGGCCATAACATTTAAGATTTTATTCAGTTTTCCAATGGAACCCTGATTGTTCTTCATGATTTGGAAACAAACAGTTTTTTAAAGGAAACAAACAGTTCTTGAATGGATGTAAAAATAAGAAATGATATAAAATAAGAAATATTTGATCTTATTTTAAATTGTTTTAAAGGTTTAGTTCACCCAAAAATGAAAATTCTGTCAGTATTTACTCACCCTTGTGTTGTTCCAACCCTCTATGTGTTTATTTGTTCTGCTGAACACAAAGGAAGATATTTGGAAAAATGTTTTAATCAAACAGATCTCAATCCCCATTGACTACCATAGTATGTATTTTTTCCTACTATGGTAGTCAATGGGGAATGAGATCTGTTTGATTAAAACATTTTTCCAAATATCTTCCTTTCTGTACAGCAGAACAAATAAACACATAGAGGTTTGGAACAACATGAGGGTGAGTAAATACTGACAGAATTTTCATTTTTGGGTGAACTAACCCTTTAAGTAATTTTGAGGCCCCCTTTGAAAGTTTGCTGAGCCCCTCTACTGGGCCTGGACCCTTGGTTAAGCAGAAAACAAAGCTGGTTCTTCTGCTGGATGTTACCTCAGTAGTTGCAGACAGCACTATGACCCAGGGCAGCAGAACTACAGCAGACACAAGGTTAGATAAAGCATATAGGCGTTTTGCGCCACCAATCTCCACTGATAATTTTCTAGATGCTGTGTTGAAAGCCACCTTCAGGCACAGGGCTAGAACCAGCAGAACCACTCCACCCTGCTCAGAAAACGAGAGTTAATCACCATTATATCACTGATCATTCACTGTAGTAAACAAACACTCTTAAAGATTTTTTAACAAATGGTCAAAAACATACCTTGTGGTCCGCCACACCTAAAAAGGCAATCCCTGTGTACAAAGCATGGGTCAGAGCACTGTCATGGTGCCCCTCAGCTATAAGAACGTGTTAAGGAGCATAAAGTTGTAGATAAAACCAAAAAGTAAACCTTTCCAAATACACATTCATGATGATATTGTGAATGATTAATCTGTAGATGTCATTCCAAAGAATAAAATGTTTATCCACCTCTGAGTCTGAAATAACTTTCCCTTTAGTCGGAAAACAGTTGTTATGTTTCCCATTTTGCCTGCAAGCCGGTGTCATTAAAGAGACAGAAATGACAGATTTCATAACGGTGTACACATTTTTGCTACAATTGTAAGGATACGGTGCTCTGCCATCTTTGCCATAAGATCATCATTATCAAAGAGCAAAAGGCAGATCACAGCAATTATAAATAAAGCAGCACCCCTTGTCTAACAAAAAAGCACATGGAAATATGTCAGCTGGTAAATATGCTTCATTCTGAGATATGGTTATGATTTCTCTACTTTTCTGACCTTAGAAGGTCCCCCTCCAGAACTGGTAAAGAGAACGCTGAGGAGAGAAATCACCACCACATCACTGTGCTCAAACAGCAAAAGGGTCCTGAAAGAAATCACTTAAGTTTAGGCCAAATGCTTGATTAATAACAGAAAAAAAAATTAAATAATGAAACACGTTTATTTTAGATGCAGCCCAAAGACATACCTGAGTGGCCCACAAAGTGTCAACCCAAAGAAACCCAACAGGGAAATGACGCAGCTCATGACAGCATGCTTGAGTATTTTTATCCACTGAAATCAGAAGTTAAACAGATAAAATCAGGCTGCCATGTTCAAACAGGTCTACATGAAAAGGCAGTTACAATCCATTTTACTTCCATAATATACAGAATGAGCATTTAATGCTATTATTGCTGTAACATTTAATGCATCAAAATGAACCAATATTAAACAAGTGGCTAACAGTTGACGTTGTTAGAGATTTTTGGCATTTTTTAACATAATCGGCATCGGCCAAGTATATCAAGCCAATTATTAGGCAGGCACATCTGTGGGCAGCCTAGTGTTGTCGTGGATCACGTGTCTGACGCACGCTGCCGCTAGAGTAATTTTCCAGCCGAGTGAGAAGCAGACCTAAATAAGAACGCATTCATGAACTATCATTCATTGAACGCGTTCAGGCACAACACTGACCGTAAGTTAGTAGCTGGATTAAACATGGTTAAAGGGACACTATGCATTTATTTTAGCTTAATTTAACAGCTTCAGAGTTATATGACTTCTTTCAGGTTTAATGGTGGGCGTCTCGACCCCCCCTGGTGCCTGTGAGCGGAAAAATCTCACTTGCAGCTTCGGTGCGGTGAGCCACCGGCCTCAGCATCAGGAAGTATCGCGTGATATCAGCTCTCGCGATGTAACGCATTCCTTTACGGTAACACTGCACATATCCAGGAACAAGGTTGAGAGGGTTGGAGTTTGTCACACTATCGTCATGGCTGAGCCGGCATATAAGATAAAGCTAGGTTAAGCATTGTCGGAGGAACAGAGAAAGAGGAAACAGCAGACTGACCGAGCGAGGAGTCAGACACGAGCATAGGCGTAATTTGCGGGTGATATGTCCCCATTGAAACATCTCTCAGCACGGATGTACCATTACAAACAAATAAAACATCTCCAGGTAACTCTAGTAGAGCATTCATTTAGTTCGTTTGTTAAATAAGAGGCGATCTGAAATGTGTTGTTTTTGAAATCAAGTGACCAAAGCGCTCGTTGCCGCTGCGATCAGTTTCAGTGGATTCAGTGGTCTGTTGTGACGCGCACCGTCTTCAAATGGACACGTGCTCAATCCGTTGCGGGGACTCACCGATCACGGTGAGATCACAAAACCCAATGCACAAAAAACACGTCCCTGCTTGAAATACAGCCACTAATAAACAATCGCTTTTGATGAGGAAAATAAACTATACTATTAGTAGGGATAAGAACCCAGAACCTGTGACACACATGGCAAAAGTTCTGCCTCTGGACCATTAAAGTTCATGTGGATATGTATTTAATCATGTGAAAATTCTCACCACTAACAACATATATTAGATCTCATTAAACGACAAATTAAACACAATGTATGTAACACGTCACGCTCTCCGTGAGTGGTATTTACGACAGTAACGTTAAAAACAAGTACTCCACAGTTACTCTAGGGGTCGCTGTTTGACAAAAACAGCATTCCTGCCTGGTGTCCCTTTAAAATGCTGGCCAAACAGTGTAAAGTGTGACTGTATTTCACTGTAGACTAATGGCTCGTTTCCACTGAGTGGTACGGTACGGTACAGTTCGGTACGCAATTATTTGCGTTTCCACTGTCAAAAGTTGTGAATAGTACCAAAAAGCCGAACCGTACCGTACCACTTTTTGGGTACCCTTCCGTTGGGGATCCTAGCACAGTGAAAGGGTACTAAAAGGCGGAGCTAGACTCAGTGCAAAACGCTGATTGGTGGACAGAGTATCGTCACTTGCGCGTGCTACAAGGGCATTAGAAGCATACATTTGAAATATAATTCTACTGTTATTGTCACGAAATGTAGTTTTAAGACTTTTTCAGGCGAGAAAGTAGTTTTTTAAAGATCAAATCTGTGGTTTATTTATAGATTTTTGATAATTTGACTGAGATCCATTCCAAGCGATCACCGGACGCTCTCGCTCGTGTCCCCCGCCTGGAACAGCCTTTCCTCGGCTAGTCGTTCTGATGTTTGCCGCTGACTCGGACGTCTCTGTAGTGGTTAAACATGAGATATAGTTCGTCTTGTATAAACCTAACAGGTGATCTTCGGTCTCGTGAATCTATAATTCGTTTCCTGGCCAATAGTTTTGGCAGAATTCAGGCTACGTGAAGTTTTATATCTTTGAGCGCTTTGTATATTTGACTGACTGAATTGATCTTGATATTTTTTAAGCTTTACTGTATTTTGTACCTTTTACGTATACTTTTAAAATGGCTATTATTGATAAAACTGAAATTCAACAAAAAGAGACAGTTGTCATTTTTTTATTCTATTACAAGATCATCTGTAATGTTGTTTATTACAACATTTGTACCAATGCGATATGCAATAGCCTACATTACGTTACATATTGCCTGGAATATGTTTAATATTTTTAAATTTAAACGAAAAGAGGCAGTGTTGTTTTATATTTAGTTTTGTTATAAATATAGTGTTAAAGGGTTAGTTCACCCAAAAATGAAAATTAAGTCATTAATTACTCACCCCCATGCTGTTCCAACCCCGTAAGACCTTCGTTCATCTTCGGAACACGAATAAAGATATTTTTGATTGAATCTGAGAGCTAGATCAGTCCTACATAGACTGCCTAAGGGACTGGCTCTTGACGGCCCATAAAGTCATTAAAGAAAAGGTTTAAATATTCCATGTGCCTACAGTGGCTCAATTATAAGTTTATCAAGCGACGTGACTACTTTTTGTGCGGAAAAAACATAAATAACGACTTTATACCACTATTCCATTACTTCCTTATGGGCGCATGCGCGAGAACTGAGACGAGGACGTTCTCATTCGTCTACTTCTTGTTACCGGCTGCTCGCCGCTTAGGAGTTTTACCGAAAAGTAGCAGAGTGGTGTTTATAACATATTTCGTTTTATTGTTGCCTAAAATGAACATACAGAGATAACCGGAGTCGCAGAGCCAGAGCGAGCTGAGTGCCACGTTCAATAACACGCTGTTCCATAACAGAATTACTGGACTCGTGTCCTCGGGATCATTCTCCTGAGTCGGACTTTGCGTTGGCTTCTTGGAAACGCCTAATGCCAGCGCTTGTTTGATGACAAGATCTGCTGTCTGTCATCCATTGTTGTTTACCATGTTGCTTTCTTCGCGCGAAAATGACGTCGATCGCTTCTTTCCAGCATACCACGCCTATCAAGTAAGGGTACTGTTGGCGGTGGAAACGCAAGCCTGATCATGGTGGACCCGACCCGACCCGTACTGTACTGTACCGTACCGTACCCCTCAGTGGAAACGAGCCATAAAAGGTCCAACAGCAGACGGACGGTGCGTTGTGGTGCATTTAAAGTTTTTGTAAAATGTCATTTTCCCATCTGGTGGTTGTTTTTGTCATTAAACAGCAATTTACTAGTGTACGTTATTGTTAGAAGTTAAATTAAATAAAATATAATAAATTTTATTATACCTCTAAACATTATACTAAATATGATTAAATTTTAAAGTGAATAAAAGCCTGAACTGAATCGGTTCATCATAACAATCATGTCTCTTCAGAAGATTTGGATTAAACACATATATGGATCACTTTAACAATATTTTTATGAATGTTTTCAATGTGTGGAATGTTCTGGTTCCATAGACTTTCAAAGGATCGACTAAAAGGATGAAAGGATGAAAAAAGATGCGTTTCGAAGATGAACAAAATGGTTTGGCAAGTTTTTTTTGTTGTTGTTAAATTAACCCTTTAAGTGATAAGAGTTTTAAAGGGGAGGTTGATTGCGATTTCACTTTTTTCATTTTAAATAGTGTGTAATGTTGCTGTTGGTGCATGAACAGTATCTGCAAAGTTGCAGCACTGAAAGTTCAATGTAAGCAGAGATATCATCTTTTAAAAATCACAAAGTATATTGCCTACAAAAACGACTCGATTGGGACTACAGCTAGGTTTTAGACGTCACTAACCCATACATTTGCATCAACCCTCCCTCCGGAAAATGCAAAAAAGGGCATGGCTATATTTCTCCATTGTGATTAAAACATTAGTAGCCAGTCAGTTGCTATTGTTGCCAGTCAGATGCTATTGTGTTAAACAAACGTGTATAAAGTTAAAAAACTTAGAAAATTATCATCCAGAAACGTTTAGTAAGAGCCGTGTGTGGTGAGGTTCTGCTGGACTCTCTTCATCTCGGTCTGATTCTGCCTCAAACTGATACTGTAGTATCGACATGAATGGACCGGAGTGCAGGCACGTTTCGCCCATAAAGGTAATGGGCGTTAACTTTCCGGACAACGTGAGCAACAGTTTAGCCAATCACCACACACCGGCCCAAACTAACCAATCTGAGCCCACTGCCTGTTTCCGAGGGAGTGGTTTCATAGACTCAGGAAGTCAGCCGCTCGTTCGAGGACATACGAGAGCGCGCCTGACAATAAAGGTTAAGTTTATGAAAAATAAGACTTTTTAAAAAAGAAAATCCACGAATACATGTTATATTGCACCACATAAACACAATCATGCAAAGAAAAAAAGCAGTCAACCCCCCCTTTAAAGAGCTCCTATCATGGATTTTTGAAAATGACTGTTCATGTGGTGTGGAATATAGCTCTAAGGGAATTAAAACTTCCTGCAAAGATTTATATCTGAAAGTGCACCGTATAAAGTTATTGTCTTTCAAAAGTGAGAGTCGACTCCGAGTATATGAAATGAATTGTTTTTGAAACGAGTTATTAGCTGTTTCGTAGTGACGTAGATACGAAACATAAGCATATTGGCCGCGCCCAGTTACTGCGCGTAACGAGTCATGAATAGGAAGTGCATTTTACTGATTTTCCGAGTCATTTCATTTATTTAAGTGGCTTAATTTTATAATTTTAACAGCCAAATTCCTCGATCATATCCACCTACGCAATGTTGATCATATTCTGAATTAAGAAATCATAATGCAGTAAAAAACTATTTACAGGGAACATAAATAATCACTTTACCTTCCGAGTCTTACGTTCATTTGTCACGTGACATACACAATGATCGGATCGTTCATGAATCACATATCTGGGACTAATGCAGCAGGATGTCGAAACGAAATATGGTGGATTGTTGTTATTATTATGATAATAATAATAACAACAATCCACCATATTTCGTTTCGTAATATTTCGATTGTAATTATTATTATGATAGTAATAATATGATAATAAGAGCGCACCAGGAGCGTTCACAGCCGAGGAGACCGACTTTCTTGTCATGGCCGTAAAAGATGGAGAACTGACATTAAATGGGGGTAAGTTATGTCCTTATAGTTATGCATATAGTTATGGCCAAACAGGTCTGATCCGTCATTACTACAATTAGCCTGAAAAAATTGGGTAGCCTAAATGCCTAAGCTTGAAGTGTTAATATTTTTCCTTGTTATAATGGTTTGCAAAAATAAAAACGGCTGCATCTGTGTTGATGAGAGAATCAAAAGTGTATGCGCGTTGTGCAAGCTACATAATGGCCAAGCATGCTGGTTTTTGCTGGTATACGTTGCAAATAGAGGCAGAAGTGCACGCGCCGGTCCAAGCTGTAAACACTGATGATGCAAGCGAAATACCAGAGTGAACATGGCTGTAAACGACTTTTGCTTCAGTTTGAAAAACCCCGGAATGTTCTCCATAACAGAGCGAATTGCATTCCGTGTCTTGTTTCGGTTTTCGATTTCTCTAACCTACAATGTAAATCTCGGCGCTTAGCGTCTACGTCACGGCTCTCAGCCCGCCCTCTGTTCGTTGATTGGCCGGCTGTTTTCAGGCCGGTGGAAAACTAAAAGATAGGCCACTATCTCAGACTCACTACAGGAGCGAAATGAAATTAGCGTAAGTAGGAAGTCTGACGTAGTCAGGCTACAGTTAAACTAGAATTAGAAGAACTTTGTACCTGTCTCTTTGGGATAATTTTTCCAGATGAGAATGGCTTTTGAAAGAAAACCAATATCATCGCACACCTATGCAGAAAAGAGAAGGTATTTATATGATCAGAAATAATGGAAATAAACAATCATGACACTTGTATTCTTTAATATGTACATGTGTGATGTCACTCCTTACCCCATTTTTAAAATAAAGAGAAACTGTACAATATGCACAACTTTGAGGAGATCATATGACTCAAATATGCCAAAAGCCTTCAGCAGCTTGGTAAAGTAGAGTAATACAATGTACCGTGTCAGTCTGAAAAAGAAAAAGAAACCATTCAGTAAAGTAGAAAAGTAGATAAAAAAGTAGGGCTGTGCAAAAATTAATTGCGATTAATCGCATCCAAAATAAAAGTCTGTGTTTACATAATATATTTGTGTGTGCTGTATATAATTATTTTGTATATATAAATACACACACATGCATGTATATATTTAAGAAAATGTGTTATTCATATATAACATATTTATATTTATACAATACAGATTATGTATTTATAAATATATACAGAATTTAAGCGCAAACATTCTTAAATATATACATGCATGCATATGTATTTATATATACAAATAAATTATATACAGCACACACAAATATATTATTGGATGCGATTAATCGCAATTAACTTTTGCACAGCCCTAAAAAAAAAGCTAAGCTATTCTTACAATGGTATTAGCATAAAATACCATGGAAAACATTGCAATGCTATAGGTTTTAGACATCATCATGGTAATACCAAAGTATTCTCTGAATGTGGTGAACAAAAAATGCAGATACCTCATAACGTTACCTTACAAATTAAAGTACTATAGTAAAACTATGGTAGAGAGTGTTAGGATGCACCGCATATAAATATTATGGTACTTATATGTAACTATTGTACTACAACATATGTAACAATTGATTTAAAAGGTTTATCTTTAATCATGCTACCGTGGTAAAACCAGCGTCACCACCTCATAACATCAGTGTAACGTGGTTCTTCCAAAGTACTAGAGTAGTATTTTAATGTAATCTTTGGACTTGTTTTACCTGGCATCTGGAACCTCAACTCGCCCCAGCTTCCCACTGGAGATGACATTACTGCTGTATTTTTCATCCATACCTCTGCTGCTGTGTTTATGATCTTAGATCTTTCACTGTTAATCTAAGAGCTCATCTTTGAGAAACAAAAGCTGTTATGTGTCTAAATGCGTTAGCCTAAGTTAGACAGCTAAAACCGAATATAACAGCACAATTCAGGGCCCTTTGGCGCTGAAATCACTTATGTACTGGTAATCCACAACAGATAACTCTGAAATAAAAACCGTTGATTTCCGAAATACATACTGAATGATATATCTATTTCCACTAGCTAACAGCTACATTATGAACTGATGTGTTAGTGTGACGTGACCATTTCCTCACATATGGCTACAATCGATGAACCTTTTCAAAATAAAAGTCACGTATCGCCGAGACAAAATATATTTACATGAAATACATCATATATATATATATATATATATATATATATATATATATATATATATATATATATATATATATATATATATGATGTATTATATCTATATCTATATGATCATATAGATATATTAAACAGATAATTATAAATCCTATAAAAATTTGACAACTTTTCAATAGCTTTAATATTCGGTTGTAACATGATCCATGTGTAAAAATGGTAAAAACCGGTCATTACTGGGATTCGGTGGCTCTTGTGTCCCCACTAAAAAAGCTCATGATCTTACTGCCTTAAACTCCTGGACAATATTTTACATAAAAATATTTATTTGATACATTTTACAGCATCTTGAACCAACAGGTCTATCACCATTTTCCTATGTCCCCATCCCAATTTCATGATACAACCATAGGATACAATTCACCATTGGGGATTTTATTTTTTTGTGTAAACACACACACACACACACACACACGCACACACAAATCACGAACATGATTCGAACAGGTTATGGGCCGCATAGAAAGAATGGGGGACAAATTTGTGAAATCTAGATAAAATCTCACTGAAAGCTGATTTTTTTAGAAACCAGGCTCGAATTTTGAACACAACTTGTTCACATTTATGGCTTTGATTTTCAGTTTTAGAGTAAAACATGTTTAAAAAATCCCCTAACAATACAAAATATTAAATAAAAAAATATTATCAAACTAAAATATACTAGGCCTACATTTTCTTCCTTGTAGGCCAGAAACAAGACTTCCTTAGATTTCCACGACGCATGCGCGAGAATTGCGATCTCCTTACACTACTTCAGTTCAGTTCTCACGCATGCGTCGTGGAAATCTAAGGAAGTCTTGTTTCTGGCCTACAAGGAAGAAAAGGAATAGTCGAATAAACTCGTTATTTTTGTTTGTTTTTTCGCACAAAAAGTATTCTCGTCGCTTGATAAACATATAGTTGAGCCACGGTAGTCACTTGGGATATTTAAACATTTTCTTCATTGACTTTCTGGGCCGTCAAGAGGCAGTCCCTTAGGAGCCAATGTGGTAGTGAGACAGCTCTCAAATTTAATCAAAAATATCTTTATTTGTGTTCCGAAGACGAACGAAGGTCTTACGGGGTTGGTACAGCATGGGGGTGAGTAATTAATGACTTAATTTTCATTTTTGGGTGAACTAACCCTTTAATGTCAGAGTCAGACACCTATCGGCCTACGAAACACAGTTAATAAACAGAAATGTATGTGTCTTGCGGAAAAAAAACATTGCAGCTACTTTTCTCTGTTTATGTACATGACGAGTCACGCAGGTACTAGGGCTACTAGTATAGTTTTAGTATTTTAAATAGTTAATAGGCTACTCTAAAATAGTCTGAATATCAGTAGTGATTCAGGATAAGACAAAAATACGGTTTGGAAAATTCATGACATCCGTATAAAATTTTGTACATTTACAATTTTGTAAATAAAAAAGAAAAGTTACATAGTGTACCTTTAACAAATTTATTTTTGTGGCTACAAGGTGAATCTTGTGTGTTATTGATTTAGAACAGGCCACAGATGGAGGCCATGACGTCAGAAAGATATTGTGTAAAGTGCCATGACCTTTCTCGTTGCTGCTGTCCCACTCATATATCTTCATAATATGCTCAGCAGAAATGCTCAATTGGATAGACTGTCTACTTTTAATGTCTTCAATTGTCACCTGATTATATTTGCCATGAGCAGTGTGGCTTGAGGTAGAGATATGCTATTTTCTTTATATTGTAAATAACTTTGAGGTGCAGTGCATGTAAATGCACTTTATACACTGAAAAAGACTTAAGTTTATTGTTCCACACAGTGCACTTATATTTGAGGTACAATGGAATAACATGATTCATTGTTACAGTTGGATCAAGGGTGAGTAGAACTGTCTGTTTTCTTTTTATTTCTTTCAATATCTTAATGCTGTATTGCATATAGGCCTTGGTTTTTCTAATCGCAGGCAGATTTTTGGTAGTCTGTGAGTTATCAAAGAACATTTTAAATTACTGTATTATATTATTTATTTATTTTAAAATTTTAAAATCAAAATGGGCTTATGTAACTATTTTCAAAAAACAACCTCTAGATGGCAGTATGGTGCCAAACACCCCTCTCAAGAGAGCCACGTGTCAATAATAAAAAAAGAAAGTACTTTAGGCCACCATGAGGCTCCATTTTTTTTGTGTTTTTATTGCATTTTCTTGAACACTTACACAACAATGTACATTACATGCCTGTAACATCAAATATAATGTACAAAAACAAAACAAACAAACAAACAATCAAACAAACACCGGTGCTCTTATTACCTGAAAAGTGCAATAGCACAAACCAACAAGTTTAAAAGGTATTCTATAGATTACAATACAAGCAATGGAGTATATACATTCCTACACTGTAGCCTAATCCTTCTTAAAAAATATAAATATATTTTTTCCAAATGTGCTGCAGCTTTTATTCTTTCGAACGTCTTCAGACAGACTAAATCTTTGCTAATAAATGCAAGATGTATTAAGAGGCTGTTGAATGCTATGCCAACATTAGAGTTCATGTCTCTGGCGGTCAGCCTTTTTTGTGCTTTCTTGAATGTGACCACAGAATTATATAAGACTGCAGTAAAACCGGTTTCTCCTGCCAGAAATGCAAGCAAAGGGACACTGGGTGGAGTAGCAATGACATCACCAAGTCACCCAGCGTTCAGAATGCATTTAGAGGGAACTGAAAGGCAAAGCACACTAGAGTTTTTTTTTCAGAGGAAATGAGTTGCTTTTAGTCAGAACTGCTATATTAAGTGCACTGCAAGACTCTGCACAGTGTGTGACCATTCATGCTTCACACACATTAGCTGTATTTGGCAAAAGCTGTGGCTTTCAGAGCCAAGATGGAAACTTAAAGGAGGAAAAGAAGCAGGCAAGGGTTGAATATGTAGTAATTAAGTTTTTCTTCCCCTTTACCCTCTTTTTTCCCACTGTTCTGCTCTGCTCTGCTTCTTGAATGACTTTTGGCCACTTGGAACAAACTGTTCAAGGAACAGGCAAGCCTTTGAAGGCTGTAGGCTGCTAGACAGAGCAACTGTATCAACACATTTCTCCTGCTTAGAACAACACAGAACACATGACAGTCAACTATGTTTGCTTTTTCTGGCTAGGTAAACATTTTGCAGTGTACCAGTCTTGCAGAGATCAAACCAGATAACTTTATAAAAAAAAAAACATGCTGTTTTCAAAAGAAGGCACAAGACATATTACTAGTGCTCATTAATCTTTCAAAATACTCCCATGAACTCCCCTAAATTTGGCGCCTTTCTTGGTGTTGCAAGCCACTGGTTACATATGGTGCCGTGACCCAGATGGGAGTGAGGTTTTGGGATGTGAGTGTAACGTAGGGCAGTAAGAGCTGTGCGTCCAAAGCCCACTCCTCTGGCCTCAAGAGGTGTGCTACCTGACATTAAAGTTGCAGTCTTTAGCATTCTTTTTAGTGTGCATACTTCCCACGCCAAGATACTGGACAAAGAGTGTTTTGACAACATAAAAGTAAACTTTTTCATCATATATTTTTTTCGATTTCTGAGTTGGGTGTATACGTTTCCAAATCTAACTTTATGTAAGCAATAAGGTACGAGAGGCTGTGCTGTATCGTGAATAAGTAACGGCTGAAGGGCGTTGTTAGGCACGACGCGAAGCGGAGTATTAGTGCAACTTTCATGTATTTAAATCAATAAAAACATTCCTTCCGCTAGAAAAAATAATAGTCCCTGTGAACAACAACGTTCCAATGTTTAGACTACTATGCATGAAAACTCAAATAAAACCAACAAACCATTCTCAAACTTTGTCTCATTCTTTTTATTTTTTACAACACAAAACCAAAGTGTAACTGCACGTCAAACCAAACTTTGTTTACGAGGCCTTCAGGTGTGTTGGACAGTTTTATGGTGCTGAAATCTTCAGTAGAAATCGGTGTGTGATGCTCCGTTTTCTCACGACCCTCTCTTCTCATTGGCCCTCATTTATCAAAAGTGCGCACACCAAATTTCCAGCGTACACCTGGCGTACACCCAAAACCACGGTGATTTTGAGATTTATCAATATGGACGTTGGCGTACGGCACACTCAAATCCTACACCAGCTCAGGAGGTGGTGTACGCACGTTTTGAGTTAGTGCGGAAATGCGCAGAAAAATTCCTAACACCTCAAAACGCACTGACAAACTAAAATATATGATATATTATGACCCAGTGTAAAAAAACAACAAAATAGTATTTATAAACTTCAGTATTTATTTTTGTGCAACATGGACTTCAATTGTTTAATTTGTGAGACTTTACCAAGGCATTTGATTTGTAAGCATTCCTTCAGTTGCGAGCCTGTGGACTTTACTCTGCCGTTTCAGGATTATCCCGGCAGGTGCGCACGGACACGGTTCGGTAATGAAAGGCTTTCAATGACCAAAAAATAATTCAGACTGACAAAATAATAAAAAATACATTCCTCTTCTTTTACATATAATTATAATTCAAATAATAATAATAACGACATTCTTCTTCTAAATAACAAGCGCCATTAATAATACAAATCATAATAGGCCTAATAAGAAGAAGAATATTGCAAATTGTCATGCAATTATTAGTGTGAATGAATGGTACTCCACATCACATCATCATCATCACTATTGTACACCCCAATACATGTGAAGTGATTCTAAATTGAATGCTAATTCAAAAGACGTGTTGTAAAATAATGCAATGTGATAGGTCATTTCGGCATCACGTCAGAGAAGTTTCTCTTCTTTGCCGTCTTCCGTGTGTCCATGGCGTAAAATGAGGGCGTGGGGGGAGCGGAGACTTGAATATTTAGGGGCGTGTTATTCTAATGACGATCGTTTTCTGCCGCGGGATTTATCAAGGGCAGGCATTGCGTACACCTGGATTTCAAAGGTACGCACAGCTTCATAAATCAGGCGGTGAGAGGAGTGTAAGCATAATCTTACGCCAACATACACCCGTTTCTACGCAAGAATGATAAATGAGGGCCATTGTCTTTACGACTCCAACGAAAACATTATTGGATGAGGTGAATTCGCCGTCTCTCATCAGACACCAGGACAAACTCAAAGGTGGATCATTCAGGAATCTGTTCAGACCCGCACGTAACGCTACATAGCTACTGATCCCATATTTTTCTCCTTTGGAGCTTCTGACAGTTCCGTAGTTGTCACGGATAAGTGCGTTGAGTTCCATCTTGGTGATTTGTTTAAAATATATGCTGCAAGTTACCCTTTTCACTACACCAGTCACCGAAGCATTTCACTGCCCATTGGGTTTGCTGCATGGTATGTTTTTCATTACGAGTCTTCTCGAATGTATCAATGTTACATTTCATCACTTCGGCATGACGGTTCATATTTGTAGAAGTCTCTCCAAATTGTTCCTCAAAACACTTGTCCATCATCATGCCACCTAGTAAATCGAAATTTCATTTTAGCCTTTTTAATTCTAGTTTAGTTTCTTAGTTTAATTCTTAGTTTTTTTCAATGTTATATTGATACATGTGGATGCTAAGGGTGTTGCTATGGGCGCAGTGATAAATAGAGCCGTTGGGTGAAGCGGTCATAGCCGTGTTTTATCGTGAATAAAGCACAGCTACTGACCAATCAGAATCAAGGATTGGAACTAACCGTTTTATAAATTGCCTTAATCACTGTCTTGTTTGCTCAAACATAGCACCATTTTGAAACATGTTAGCAATTCCTATAACGACTGTTAGCCAGGCTTAAAATATGTAATACACAGAGGGGTTAGTTGTAACACAGTGTTTCAACTAAGCCGCCAAGTGTACAATGATAATCAAGTGAAAAAGGAGCCAAACAACTTTTCAGGTTTGAGTATACATTTAACTTTGTTGGACTTTCACAAACAATATTGGAATTTAAAATGTTTAAAATTGAGTGTTCTATGAATGATAACTTGTTTATTTATTAAAAATATGGCATGTTTTTAATGCAATAAACCCTTTAAATTTTTATTCTTAGCTCATTTGTATTATTATTACTGTTATTATTATTAATAATAATAATTGTACATGCAGCTGCCACACACAAATCTAATTTAATTGCAATTACAATATTTTATAATTTTATTTATTATTATTTATTGCAAAACTGTGCAGCCCTTTTCTATGTCTCTATCCATGATATTGATCCACAATAGAAGGATGATTGGATGAGGGATGGATGTGTGGATATCTGTCTATACAGATGCACAAACAATATCAAACTATACAAATAAAATAGTCCTCAATTATGTGTGTTACACACAAGTGTTACAACTAACCCCTCTGTCTGTTACAATTAACCCCGCATATGGGGTAAGTTGTAACATTTGCACTTCTGTCACTTTCAGTCCAACTGTACGAAAATGGTAGGTCCTAGAAAAAAACTTTAAGTGTTCATTTGTAGCAGAGATGTGTATGTTGCTTGTGGAAAAAAAAATATTAATCTAACCTAATTATTTTTTAATTAATTGAGCCAAAACCAAAATGCGTTAGATTGTGCCCCGCTCTCCCCTACTATATCTAATGAATTAATTTTGAATTACTTTTTTAGTACAGAATACCGGAAGACATTGTCAGAAGCTAGCAATATGACTGTGTCATATTCATCGTCAAGTGTTAAAGGAAGAGTCAAATAATAATCATAATAATAATTCTCTATCAGCACTTCAGTCATGCTGTTAAAGTAATGATTATAATAAAGTAATAATTATTTACTCCTCATCAGCTTTTTGTTATGTGGTACAAAGTGAAAATTATAACCAGTGTACCTTAGTCCACCAAGGCACACAATGATGTCAGGATTTACAAAACAACAACAATCCTAAAAATATATTTTTAAGTAGATGTGAGTGTCGCTTAGCTAATTTAACCACAAGGCTTAACCTTGCATGTTGGTGTTCTGTGAAGTTGCTTACTGATAAAAGTCAAAAGAGCCCACCTCACTTGTCCAACTATTTTTAATTATCATTTACCAGGGGAAAGGTGTGAGTAGATCATAACAGCACATCTCTTCTCAACAAGCCTCATGATTTCAGGTATCATTCATGTCTCTACCACAAACAGTGTAGGACAAGGTTTGCTCAGATGCCTAGCCCCAAGTATGAATAACAGCCATAGCGATGCTTGCCTTAGCAAGTACCGCTAATTAAATGTTATTTGGGAATTGTGGTAAGGTTGGGCCATCCAATGTCGATTTGTAAACAATAGTTTTAATTTAAAATAGGAATGTTTTAATAATATTTGGATTAAATGTTTGAATAACTCCATCCAATTATATCTTGTTGACAATATCTACACATTTGAGGATTAGTATTAATATTCTATCTGTATAAATGTTTTTATAATGGCTGCCCTTACGCAAAATACTAAGTAATGTCCAAGTATATTTTTAAGTATCCTTTTAGTTAATATAATAATATTGAAAGTATACTTTATTATTTTTAGTTTAAAAGAAATATACTAATAGAACACTCGAATGATTCTTTTTCACAGGGGTGTTGAACCTTACCAAGATTTTATTTTTAAAACACGAACCAAAACCTTGATTTCATCTGTGTGTTGTGAATAAGAGGTCTTAGCACTGTACAGCTTTTGTTACTACACAATATTCTGCTTGAGAAATATGATCTTTTCAAACTCTAAAAGTAAAGTAGCCACAAACACATCTGTTAAATGTTGTTTTGGTTGCTTTGCATTTAAGGTGCATGCTAATTACATGTTTTCACTTGTTTTTTTTACAATCTTGATGACCTCGTTCAGATGTTATGTATTTTAGGCCTCCAGGAGGACAAGGCACGATTAAAGGGAACTTGCGAAACATTAATCATTTTGTTTATATATATATATATATATATATATATATATATATACACAGGTTGATAGAGATTGCAATAAAAAAAAAACTAAGAATTTTTTTTTTTTTTTTGGACGCTGTTTACTTTGTTGAAACTAACACAGTCTCATCCTAAGAAGTCATATAACTGACGTCTTGGGACGTCTTTTGACCATACGTCAACATCCGCCTTTTTAGGGTATTGAATTGCCTTTGAATTGCCTTTTATTGTCATTGTGTCATGATGTGGTTTTGTCTTTGTCTTTGTATTATTAGTGGTTCCCTGTCTATTGAGTTTTTCCAGGTGTTTCCTATTGTCCACGCCCCCTTGTTACCTTGTTAAGTTTGCTTGTCTGATTATTTAAGCCCTGTGTTTCTGTCTTAGTTTGTGAGTTGTTGAACGTGTGAGGTCGATGGTGTCGCTCCTGTGTCTGAGTCCTGTTCCTGAGTCTTTGTTAAATATGTAGTTTGTCTAAATAAAGCCTATACACTGCGTTTGGATCCAGCCTCCTTCCTGTGTTTCTGCCACATCACGGTACCGGCGTCACAGAACAACTCACCAAAACATGGATCTAGCAGGTAGTAGCCAGAGCTCACTGAGCAAACTCTGCACTATTTATCAGAGTAATCGCTGCATCGAGGATTACGTGGAGGAATTCCTTGTGTATAGCCATCTCGTTCCGGATGTAGAAGATACTTTGAAGGACTGTTTCTGGAGTGGTCTAGATCTAGACATTAGTTTAAATTTACCAGAGGAGGACCCTAGTTGGACCCTGGAGCAGTTCATTGATTTTGTCCTGCAGTTTTGTGGATCTCCCTTCACTGTTGGAGAGGTAGAGAGGGATGTTATCACGACCATCATGCCCGCTGAGCCCGTGTTCCACGTCTCAGCAGAGCTTCCAGAGCCTCGTCACGTCTCAGCAGAGCTTCCAGAGCCTCGTCACGTCTCAGCAGAGCTTCCAGAGCCTGCGCTGCACGTCAGCCACGTCCAGCTGGAGACTGTTTCTGAGCCGGAGCTTGCTCCAGCCTATGTCCCCGTAGCTACCCCCAAGAAAATTTTGGGGGGGGGGCAGTAGGTCTCCGCCGTGGCCACCCGAGGGGTCTTCACCGCCGTGGCCGCCCGAGGGGTCTTCTCCGCCGTGGCCGCCCGAGGGGTCTTCACCGCCGTGGCCGCCCGAGGGGTCTTCACCGCCGTGGCCGCCCGAGGGGTCTTCACCGCCGTGGCCGCCCGAGGGGTCTTCTCCGCCGTGGCCGCCCGAGGGGTCTTCTCCGCCGTGGCCGCCCGAGGGGTCTTCACCGCCGTGGCCGCCCGAGGGGTCTTCAACGCCGTGGCCGCCCGAAAGGTCTTCACCGCCGTGGCCGTCTGAGGGACCTTCACTGTTGTGGAAGCCCGAGGGTTCCACAGTTCCGCCCTGGTCACGTCCACAGCCTGCTCCGCCCTGGCCTTCGCCTGGTCCTGCTCCGCCCTGGCCTTCGCCTGGTCCTGCTCCGCCCTGGCCTTCGCCTGGTCCTGCTCCGCCCTGGCCTTCGCCTGGTCCTGCTCCGCCCTGGCCTTCGCCTGGTCCTGCTCTGCCCACGTTCCGCGGCCCAGGCTCGCCTTGGCTACCTCCTGGTCCCGTTCCCCTGCACGGGCCTGGCCCTCCGTCCCTCCCCCAGACTGCCTCCGCTTCACCGCCCACCGGAACTTTTTTGTTTTTATGGGCGTCAGGAGCCGCCCATAGGGGAGGGGCTCTGTCATGATGTGGTTTTGTCTTTGTATTATTAGTGGTTCCCTGTCTATTGAGTTTTTCCAGGTGTTTCCTATTGTCCACGCCCCCTTGTTACCTTGTTAAGTTTGCTTGTCTGATTATTTAAGCCCTGTGTTTCTGTCTTAGTTTGTGAGTTGTTGAACGTGTGAGGTCGATGTTGTCGCTCCTGTGTCTGAGTCCTGTTCCTGAGTCTTTGTTAAATATGTAGTTTGTCTAAATAAAGCCTATACACTGCGTTTGGATCCAGCCTCCTTCCTGTTTCTGCCACATCACGGTACCGGCGTCACACATTGCCTATAACAACGAAATTTAAATTGCACTTCCCATGGTGGTAACACATAATATGACAAAAACAACATCAGTACACACAGTACATAAATACTGTAAAATCTAACATTGTTCTTACTAAGAATTTTTTGTTAACTTTACTTAAAGTGCTCAAAATAGGCGCGCTCAACTACCAAGACGTTTTTTGGGTGCGAGTTATAAAACAGTGATCAATGTAAAGAAAAAGAACCGCACTCTCGAGTTAAATCTCATGAGATTTAACTAGAGAGTGCGGTTCTTTTTCTTTAACTTTACTTAAAGTGCAATAATTTGTTGAACTTACTTAAAATTTCTTAGTAATCTGTACTGTTTGCATGTGTGCTTTCGTTACTCAGAAAAACCTTGTAAACATTACTTGACTGGTTTGAGTACCATTTTCAATTTGCATTCGCTCATTTTCCAGTCATCTGGAGTGTTAATGTCAATACACCTAAATATTTTTGGGAGAACATCAAAATTCTTTAGTTGACTTGTTGATTTCCCTTTCTCACCATTATTGTGATTGATGTTCCCTTTGGTTGGGCACTTGGAACTTAATTTATATTATTGTTCTCTTCCAATTGTTTGCAGTGATGCAACTTGAAATCATAATTATTTGATTTCAAAGGAAGTGAAGTAATTTATATATATATATATATATATATATATATATATATATATATATATACAAACACACATACTTAAATTAATTAATAAATTATATATAACATAAATATATTTCATGTATAATAATGATCTTTTAACAGTTTATTGCTAACGCTTATGGCTTATTTGTTGCTAACGCTTATCGCTTATTTGTGACAATATTTTTGGTTGAGTCACACACAGACTTCAACATTCAGCATGCAAACCACAACAGTGGTAACATTTAAAAAAAAAAAATTAATTAATTAGACATTACAATTTTATTTGCTGTCTCTTTTCAGTATAACCCCAATAACGATAGCAAATAAAATTGTAATAAAGCCAAAAATAGTAAAATAAAGCAATTAATTTATTCATGCCGCAATGCACTCTGGGAGTACACTTCCTCGGTTCACAGATACTGGAAAGTAAAAGATCAAGTATAGTATAGAAATTATTTTAAGTTACTGGAACTCTCTTGTAAGTGTACACTACTAGGCATGCACTTGTTATATTATTCCTATTTCACTTTACTCAGTTTTTTGAGTGCAATCGGTTTGCATGCTTTTTTCAAGTAAGGTGTACTTATTGGATTTTACAGAGAATACATAAAATATAGATAAAAGATAAAAGCTCAAATATAATCATTAAAAATGCAGAGCAATCTAGATGCTCATGAGTTCAGGTATTTTATAGCATTTGGATAAAAACTGTTCAAAAGTCTTGAGGTGCGACCCCAGAGAGATCTGTAGCGCCTTCCAGATGGCAGCAAAATAAAGAGGCCTCGACCTGGATGGGAACAGTCCTGGATTATATTTTTTGCCCGCTGCCTGCATCTGGTTTGATATATGTCCACAAGTGAGGGGAGCTGTGTGGGAATAATATTTTGTGCTGATTTCCTAACTCTATCCAGCTATTTTTTTTTCAGCAGCAGTGCAGCTACCAAACCACACCAGAATATCATGTGAGATAATGCTTTGGACAGAACAGTTGTAAAAGGATAAAAGTAATTTCTGGGAGAGGTTAATTTTATTGAGTGACCTGAGAAAGTACAGTCGCTGCTGAGCTTTCTTCACAAGAGCTGTAGTGTTGGTTTTCCAAGTAATGTCCTGTGAAATGTATGTCCCAAGGAATTTGACTGATTATTTATGTTTTTGTTTATTATAGAAACCACACTCGTGCACCCTTAATATCACATACATCTGTTCATGCACTGCATTGAGTATGTTGATGACTGGAAACTACAATTAAAAGAGTGATTGGACCTTTGGATATTTTGTGCATTCCTACCGATGTCCCGTGATGAACCTAATTAAGTGAGACCCAGTCAATACAGTCCAGAAAACTATTTAATATTGGTCCTTCGAGCCGGATCGCGGTGATTGTCACGGATAAGATGTTCAAAGCCCATTCAGAGTCACAGTGCGAGCCTGATGTCCGCAGTAAACGACTACCACGCCCCCCACGCCACTTGAAAGATTAGGAGGTGGAATACAGCGGCTTCCAGCATACATATCCTCCTAATTTGAGGACGCGACCAGAGCCTTACCGAGTCGGGAGATGAGGGTGCTGTTGGGATGACACCCTTCACCAGGTGGCATGTAACTAACCAAGGGGATGTCACTGAGGATACTGAAGAACAGTAAGGAGACAGAGATGCTCAAACAGTGATTTGGCAGCTACGAGAAGAGAACACACGACTGCATAAAACAATTGATAACTTGAAACAGCGCTCTGAAAGGGATGAAACTGACACATCACAGTGCCCTGAGCCTTTGCCTCGCACTCACTACTTAAAAAAGGCAGCTAAGAAACATTGTCCAGTTCCCACTTCACGTATGAGCAAGTCATCAGTAGCTCAAATGAGTAATCAGTTTTATGTAGTGTCTAGGAAACCAGTGACGGATAAAGGAATGGAAGATTCAGCAGATGAGGAGATAGATGGTGAAACTGATTTGTCAAGTGAACTTTCAGAAATGAGAATACAGCCCATATTAAAGAGCAGGCATGTGCAATATCAATCGAATCTACCTTGGGTCTACATTGGCTTTGCCAAGCAGACACACTTGGTTACCGAGCTCATCTGAAGGAACCACAAGTTCCCACCATGAGGTATGTCTATCAGGTTTTAGCTAGTCAGTACAACCCACTAGGCTATATTATCCCCTTCACAACTAGAGCCAAAGTACTGATACAAAGACTGTGGGGGAAAAAAACGGGAGTGGGATGACCCGTTGCTACTTAGTGACCTCTTGCAAGCCTGGCATGAATGGGAAGAAGAATTGCAGTACCTAAACAAGATTGCTATACCTCGATGCTACACTAGCACAGAACTGGATTCTAAGGTGTGCAAAAGAGACATCCACATATTCTGTGATGCTTCAAATCATGCTTATGGGTCAGTGGCGTACCTTAGAACGGAGAGTCCTCAAGGCCAAGTCGAGGTTGCATTTATCACGGCAAGATCAAGGGTGGCACCAAAGCGGCAGTTATCCGTTCCCAGGCTGGAACTCTGCGCAGCACTCAGTGGAGCTCAATTGGCAAGACTTCTGGTAAAGGAACTCACCCTGGACATTGGACAGGTGATATTATGGAGTGACTCATAGACAGTTCTAGCTTGGATTCAATCTGATTCATGCAGATATAAAGTGTTTGTGGGCACAAGAATTGCAGAAATTAAGGAGCTGACTGCTTCTTAAACATGGCATTATGTGAAATCTGAAAACAATCCTGCAGATGATATTACTCCTGGCAAAACACTTCACCAACTATCAGGGCCAAGTCACTGCAAACAAGGACCACAATTTTTGTGGCAAGACCAAAGTACCTGGTCTAGTGACCCAGAAATATTAGTCCCAGACAACACAGATGAAGAAAAAAAGGTAACCTTTTGCAGCTTGACCACAGTAGATTTCTCTGACATAATACAAGAATTCTCACCATATCACAGTTTTGATCAGCTGGTGGAACATGAAGTACAGGAACAGTTGAAACAAGCCAATGAGACAAGAGATTTATGTGCCCAAGACTATGTAGCTGCTGAGACCTCACTCTTGAAACAAGCCCAAGCTATGTGTTTTCCAGTTGAACTTGATACATTAATACGTGGTAAATCTTTGTCTTCTAACAGCAGATTGGTTTCACTGGCACCAGAGATAGACCAGTCTACTGGGCTCATGAGAGTTGGTGGCCGTTTGCGACGTAGTGAGCTGCTTATGCCAGATACTGCCCATCCAATTGTCATTGATCCTAAACACCCACTCAGTCAACTCCTGATCCAACATTATGATGAAAAACTTCATCATCCTGGCCCAGAAAGAGTATTTGCTGAGTTACGCCGTAAGTACTGCATCATTAGGGCGAGAAGCAGTACGGCGACACCAACATCAGTGTCGTGAATGCAAAAAATGGCGTGGAAAGCCTGAAGAGCCATAAATGGCTGATTTACCACCAGCCCGACTCCGTCTCTACCGCCCAGCTTTCTATTCAACAGGAGTTGATTGTTTTGGGCCTTTCACAATCAAAGTAGGCCGGCGCAATGAAAAACGTTGGGGATCATATTTAAAAAATGACAACCAGAGGAGTCTACATTGATTTACTTCCCAAAATTGATACAGAGTCATTCCTCATGGCCCTACGCAGATTCACTGCATGTAGAGGTACTCCCCATGAACTCTATTCTGACCAGGAAACAAAATTCAGAGGAGGAGAAAGGAAACTATCAGAAGCATTTGCAGCCATGCAACCTACTCTGCAAAGTCAGCTTGCAAAGCAGAAAATTCAGTTTAAATTCAATCCCCCTGGAACTCCTCATTTTGGTGGATTATGGGAGAGGGAGATCAGGTCTCTGAAATCTGCTCTCAAAGTTACACTTGGAGCTCAACATGTTACTGAGGAAGTGCTAAGTACTGTGCTTACAGAGATTGAAGGCATGTTAAACTCCAAACCTCTGGGTTACGTGTCATCGGCCGTAGCAGATGTTGACCCCATCACTCCAAACAGCCTGTTATTGGGGCGGTCAGACCCTGGTTTACCCCAAATTGTATACCCTGAGTCCGAATTACTTAGCAGGCGACGCTGGAGACATAGCCAGGTCCTTGCCGACCATTTTTGGGCCCACTTCATCAAGAGATACTTGCCTGGACTGCAAACTCGTACAAAGTGGATGACTGACACTGGCGAAGATCTAAAGATTGGGACAGTAGTGATGATAGTGGATCACCAATTGCCTCGAGCCCTCTGACCAGTGGGTAAGGTCTCAGCCACAGTACCCAGCTCTGATGGGAAAATCAGAACTGCTGAAGTACAAGTGCAGGGTCGGAAATACATCCGACCAGTGAGTAAACTTATCCGTTTGCCACCACTACCTGATGATGATAAAGACTCCTAAGCCTTTTCTAAAGTAGAATTTAAAACGTAAATTGGGGCGGCTGTTAAAAAGGCTCAGTAGGTTAATTCTAATTGGTGGGTTGTGAATTATTGACAGTCGTATCTTAAGCCCCGCCCCAGAGTTTGACGCAACTGGTTATGTTCACTTGAAAGCTGTGGAAGGTTCGCGTTTATTCAAGCCACATGAGTGTGTGTAACTTTGAAAGTAAGTTTAATTTCCACATATATCGTTTATCGTTTATTTTGCTATTTGTTGTATTATGTGTAGAAACGTTTTGAGGTTGAGTGTAATTCGTATCTCCGTGAAGCTAATGTTAGCATTATGTCTGGGCATCATTTTGCACGTGTGATCTGATGCGCGCTGAATAACTTACGTGAAATAAGGATAACGACTCAGATGTTCCATATGTTTACCTCAGTGTTTACACTTTAGAGATGTAATTGAGCTGTATTTAGGTAGATTGTGAAGATTACACTAGATTGATTTGAGATATGGTTATAAGACGATAGTCACATGTATATTATTGGACAATTGTTTACATCCATAGCCATGTATCTTCATGTGTTTATTCTTTTGAGTTAAATGTTTATCATTTATCACTGTAAACTGATTATTTATGTTTCTGTTTATTATATAAACCACACTCGTACACCCTTAACATCACATACATCTGTTCATGCACTGCATTGAGTATGTTGATGACTGGAAACTACAATTAAAAGAGTGATTGGACCTTTCGACATTTGTGCATTTTTACCGATGCCCTGTGATGATCCTAATTAAGTCAGACCCAGTCAATACAGTCCAGACAACTATTTAATATTTTTTATTCCTCTTTTTAAGCAACTTTAGCATGGGTGCCCTAACGTATTCACATCACATTATATACAAATACACCCGTGCTAAAGTTGCTTTCAATTTCTTAAAATTTAAATTGCTTAAAATTTCGGGGAACTGCACCACACGTATTAACAAATATTGAGGAAGGTGTTACGAAGCTGGAGACGAGATAAGATCCATGTGCAGCTTTATTTAGAATCATCAAACAGGCAGGGGTCAGGAAACAGCAAAACAGGGATATCAGAGAGTGAGCGCAGAGAGTCGTCAGGTGACAGGCAGAAGATCGGGGCAGGCAGCAAGCAGGCAGAAGTCAGGAAACAAACCAGGATCAAAACCAGAGAAACAAGAAACAGAATAAACGCTCAGAAATTACAAGCCATGGCAATGCAATACTTCGCACTGAGTTCATATTTGAGTGTGGCTTATATGGAGAGTCTGATGAGGTGCAGGTGTGTGTGTAATCAGTCACAGGGATGAGGCATTATGGGAAACGGAGTTCTGGTGAAGTGATCAGTTCTGATGTGGAGTGCCCTCTGGTGATTCTCTGGGGCACTCCAACTGGTAATCGTGACAGAAGGTGTCAAGGTTTATTTTATATGAATGGCATTCTTGTTACACATTTTAATGCTTTTTTTTTCTTCATTATGAGACCAGGACAGTTGTATCACAATATTTCTTACTTAATCTTAATTTGCAAAACTAAACAAACTGATTGAGGGTTATATCATTGACCCAGATATCTTATTCTTTACAAAAGTTATGATCAATTTGTTCTCAGAAGTCAAATGGTTCAGAAGAAACCCCAAACTTTAAGCATAATGTCAATGATAACAAATTAGTTAACTAACCAAATAAGTAACAGCACCACTAAATAAATTGATAAACTCCAACAATCCACCTTTAGTCCAGATTAGCCAATGATTCATGGAACCAACAGTACACCACACTACAGCTGCTACTGTTTGCTGTCAAATGTTATGTAATTATTTGCTCATTGAGTTTCATCCACTTTCGACAATTTGTCCTCCACTAATGTTAACACCGCCGTGGTCACCATGAAGAGCTTTGCTCTTAAGTGGCTGAAGACCAGAATCAGTCTGTGGGACTGAGATCACTGAAAATTGTTTGCTTACTGTTGACATTTGCATTGACAAATGAGAGATAAAGGGCAAAAGCAAATTAATTAGGAAAGTTTTTCATATATGTCAAGGTTTTCTGATGATATTACCTTATATTGCTACATTTCCGGAGTAAGAACTGGATCAGACTATTTCAACACTCAAATGTACACACGTACAAAGGTTGTGAAGTTACTTTTCACTGAAAATAATGCCATTCTGCCATTGGATTGGGATAATTTCTATAAAAATCTCCATCAAAAGGTCCATTCACAGACCAAGATTGATAATTATAACAAACAATAATTTATTATGTATGCGTATACTTCAGTTCTGTCTCAGATGCTTTAAACAATCTAGCTATTAATATTTCCTCTGTGTCATCATTGTTTATAACTATGATGTGTTCTTCACTATTCTAGAACAATTATTAAAACTTTATAGTTATTGTTATTTTTACCAAGTCTTGGTGATACTAGTTAGGATCAAAGCTTGTATTGACAAACCATGTGCAAATTCATAAGTTAGAACAATTTCTGAGCATTTTCTCCTTAAAACTACAGTGAACTAAAGACAGTCTCAAAATCACGGTTTGAAATCGCTGGTGTTTCAAACAACATCCAATCAACCAATTCATCTAATCAATCATCAACGAGGGGATCTCTGAGCTGGTGTGATTGAGTGGGGGCGGTGCTAATTTAAATATTCATAGTAATGCAAATACTAAATGAGGCAAGGGTTTAGAGTTACATTCAAGCTATTTTAAAGGGATAGTTTACTTTGAAATTCATTTTTGTGTTTTAGCTTACCTCAAGGGCATCCAAGATGTAGGTAAAATAAAAAAAAATTCATCACATTTAT
This sequence comes from Pimephales promelas, assembly GCF_988280905.1. Taxonomy (NCBI): domain Eukaryota; kingdom Metazoa; phylum Chordata; class Actinopteri; order Cypriniformes; family Leuciscidae; genus Pimephales; species Pimephales promelas. The sequence continues at coordinate 11,216,805 of NC_142772.1, read as the reverse complement.
ATAGCGACTTTCTGGACACTCAAAGCGCTTCACATAGAGGGGGGAATCTCCTCAACCACCACCAGTGTGCAGCATCCACCTGGATGATGCGACGGCTGCCATAGTGCGCCAGAACGCTCACCACACACCAGCTTACTGGTGGAGAGGAGACAGTGATGAAGCCAATTGGTATATATGGGGATGATTAGGAGGCCATGATGGACAGAGGCCACTGGGCAAATTTGGCCAGGATGCCGGGGTTACACCCCTACTCTTTCGAAAGACATCCTGGGATTTTTAATGACCACAGAGAGTCAGGACCTCGGTTTAACGTCTCATCCGAAGGACGGTGCTCTTTTGACAGTATAGTATCCCCATTACTATACTGGGACGTTAGGACCCACACAAACCACAGGGTGAGCATCCCCTGCTGGCCTCACTAACACCTCTTCCAGCAGCGACCTGGCTTTCTCAGAAAGTCTCCCATCCAGGTACTAACCAGGCTCAGCCCTGCTTAGCTTCAGTGGGCAACCAGTCTTGGGCTACAGGGTGATATGGCTGCTGATGGTGTCTTTTTTCCACAGTATTTTCAATTTTGATATTTTTAGGTCAACCCAATCTTGTCTGTCAGTCACATAATGGAGGTTTATGTGATCCACCCTGGATTCACCTTAAAGAGCATGCACAGAGAAGTCCATAATTAAACACGATTTAATGACTCGTAAATGTATCTACACTTTGACGGCCTAAGACACGAATCGATTGGTTTGTGTGAGAAAACGAACCGTATTTATATAGTTTTTACCTCTTGTAATTAAAACTTGCGATTAAAGACAATTAAAGGTGAACCTTGTTTCTCGAACAAGGTCTTTGTAACTGCCTCTGTCGCCAATTTATTCCTGTATTAGCACTTTTACTATTTTCGTTTCTTCTGAATTTAATGTTAACAGCAAGACGGAACTAATTATTGGTTCCGCCCGGAGGTTTCCGGCCGGGCGCTTTTGAGCGACGCACTGAGAAAAACATTACCGCGAAAGAGACTGATGTGTCCGCTGTTATCGTGTTTAAGTGCATAAGTTTACAAGAAAATAGGCAGAAAGAAGATACAGAAGATCTGAAAGAATGTTTTAGCACCTCCATGTGATAAGCAGCAATGAGGTTTGTTACCGTTCATTTTGCTGTGATGGTGTTTGTGTTTACATATGTTTTCATGTGTATTTTTGTGATGTAACGTTATAACATATAAGGTGTCTAACGTTAGCTGTATATGGGCTTGATTATGACACAATATTTGTGAGACATGCATGTAGCATTATTTTTTTGTTTATATTTTCTTTCTTCATCTTCAACCAGTTCTCACGGGTTGACCAGCATTAAAGCCCTGTATTCTAAACAAGACCTCTTGCCTCATGTCTGTCACTGGAGGAGCTACAGTGAGAACTCAACTGCTCTGCATGAGTAGATGAGGAAGACAGTACCAAAGAGCCGTAATCCATGGACAAAGGGACATCTCTACATCCAAGACCGTGCATCTGCCCCTGACATTTACGCATCCGCAGCATCCACAGAAGAATCCAGGTGCCTTTCCACGAATCCGGATGAAGTTAAGAAGCTTAAATATTTCCCACAAGAGACTGTGACACATCCCTTTTTTGCCGTCATATTCATACGGTATAATTGCGTGCATGTTTAAGTGTTAACTAAGCTGCAATTAAGAGACTTGAAATGAAAATATTCTGCACAAAAGACTGAATTTTGCATTTTGTAGAATAACAAGATATAGATTTGTGTGAAATAGATCTAAAAAAAAAAAAAAAAAAAAATTCTAACAACTAATACCAGTAGTAGAAAGTTTAGAAATGTGAATAGCTAAAGAGAAGTGAATCACTTAGCTTTTTGCCAAATTACATTTAACCCAAAATTAAGTACACCAAGTAACAATGTCAGAGCCTAGTCATACATCTAGCAGAAAGCAGGTTAGTGCAGGAAAAAATATAGAGCAACAGTGCATAGACATGCAACTACAAGCCACTAAAGGCACAAGAGCTGATGACCACACTTCCTCACAAGAACCACGAAGGAGCCAAAGAGTCCGAAAATTAACGGAAAAGGGCCAAGAGCTGTACAGTGAGCAAATAAGAAGATTTGCTCACCGTTTCTCTGTGAGTTATGAGGAGTGGAAGGCTATCGCTAAGGACGCCAAGCAAGCCCTGAGTGGACAATGCTCTAAAAACCTGCTACATGAATACATCAGCAAAGTAAGCATGGCCTCAAAGAATCTGAACACTGCTTATGAAGAGTTGAGGCACATAGACAACCCTGACCAAGACACACGTCGCAGAATTGACACCTGTGATGCAGTAACCAGGAAGATCATCCAAAACGCAAAGGATCGTTTGGAGACAGCAGATAACGGTGAAGGAAATGAAGAACAAGGCCACAGGGCGACATCGTCTATATTCAAGTCTGCAGCCTCAGACAAGATAAGTGTCAAATCCCAATTCACTAAGTCCTCTCATGCTCAAGGCAGCTCCAGACATTCAAGTCGGATTTCTGCAAGCAGACAAGATGCCGCTGCTGAAGTTGCTGCCAATGAAGCTACTCTAGAAGTACTACTAGAACAAGAGTGTTGCATTGAGGAATTGGAAAGGCTTGAAGCTGAAGCTGCAGAGAGACAAAAGGTGCTAGATGCAAAGCGCAGACAACTGGAGCGACTAGAGACAATTAAAAAGTTAAAAGCTGCTAAGGCACGTCAGCGAGTGTATGATCAGAGTGAGTGCTCAGATGAAGAAATAAGCAGTCTACTCCATCACAGTGTCTGTATTAAGGGAAGGGAAGAAGCGAAACATGAAAATAATCCGTTGCAGCACCATTCCTCACCACAAGACTGGGCACACTCAAAGCAAGATGAAAGTACAGCAGCTCTTGTGAGAGCACTTGCAGAGTCCATCAGTGCAGGTCGTCTTCCTATACCTGAACCAACAATATTCAGTGGCGACCCACTCAGATTCAATGACTGGAAGGTTTCGTTTCAGACACTCATTGATCGGAAAAACATTCCAACTGAAGAAAAGATATATTACTTGCGAAAGTATGTGGGTGGACCTGCTAAAAAGGCTATAGAGAGCTACTTCCTGCTTGGTTCAGAGTCAGCCTATCATGCAGCTTGGAGGATCCTCGAAGAAAGATATGGGAATCCTTTCCTCATAGCCAAAGCCTTCAGAGACAAGCTGGAGGGATGGCCCAAGATAAGCTCCAAATGCAGTATTGAACTTCAAGAGTTTGTTGATTTCCTTCGGAGCTGTGAGGCTGCTATGACTCAGATCACAGGCCTCAATGTACTCAATGACTGCAATGAGAACCAGAAGTTACTTGCAAAACTTCCAGACTGGCTGACCTCGAGATGGAACAGAAAGGTAATAGAAGTGGAGGAAGAAAGTCACACATTTCCAAACTTCCAGCAATTTGTAGAGTTTCTCACACGTGAAGCTAAGATTGCAAATAACCCAATAACATCTTTCCATGCTCTGAAACCTGCTGAAGATAAGCAGATCAAGGTTTTAAAGAACAGAGCTGTAGGAGCTAAAGTACTAGCAACTAACTCAGATGAAAGGGCTTCCTCCACAAGCTGTTTCTTTTGTGAGAAGTCAGGACACAGTCTACACAAGTGTTGGAAGTTTATGGATAAGACCATCTCTGAGCGAATCAAGTTTGTTCAAGGGATGAAGTTGTGCTTTGGCTGTCTGAAGCCTGGCCATCGCTCAAAAGAGTGTGAAAGTAGGAAGATCTGCGATACCTGTGAGAAAGGACATCCAACCTGCTTACACGATAATCGCAGCAAAGAAAGAGGAATGTCAACAAGGACTGGTAGGGAAATGGAGCATGACAAGTCAAGAGAAGGAACAACAGATCGCTCACAAGAAAAGATGACAAGAACACCACGCGAGGTAACGTCTAACAGAGTTATCCAGAACGTTAAAAGTACCCATACATCCTCAGTCATTCCTGTGTGGCTGTCAACTACAAGTAAGCCAAGTCATGAAGTTCTTGTGTACGCTCTCCTCGATACTCAGAGTGACACAACCTTCATCCTTGAAGAGACAGTTAAGGTGCTTCACACTAAAATTGAACCAGTCCAGTTAAAGCTCTCCACAATGACTTCAAGAAATACAGTGGTGCCTAGCACAAAGCTGACTGGTCTACAAATAAGAGGATTCTACTCAGATAAGGTAATCTCTCTGCCAGTAACTTACTCAAGAGAATTCATCCCTGCAAACAGAGATCACATTCCCACACCAGAGACTGCCAAGTCATGGTCTCACCTTGAGCACATTGCAGATGAAATTGCTCCTCTACAGAGCTGTGACATCGGCATACTAATTGGCTACAACTGCCCTCAAGCTCTTGTACCAAGACAAGTGGTTGCTGGAGAAGAAAGTGAGCCCTTTGCTCAGAGAACAGACTTGGGTTGGAGTATAGTTGGTTATGGCAACCCATGTCTTGACTTTGGAGATGCCTTTGGAACAAGTCATCAGGTCATTGTGAAGCAAGTGATATCAGTTCTTCCAAATCTCCCAAGCGAAGTGCACTATGTCTGTAGAACACAGATCAAGGAAGTAATCCTTCCTACAGATGTCATCAAGGTGTTGGAATCTGATTTCGTAGAAAGGGCTTCGGAAGACGAACACCTTTCTCAAGAGGATCTTCAGTTCATGTCAATCATGAAAAGCGGCATCAGACTCAAGGAGGACGGGCACTATGAAATGCCACTTCCCTTCAAGAAAGAAAGACCAAACTTACCAGACAACAAGATATGTGGCATTCACCGTCTCAGATGTCTGGAGAAAAGGTTAAAGGGAAATGAGCAGTACTATAAAGACTATAAGGCCTTCATGGAGGAGACAATAGCTCGTGGAGATGCTGAGCTTGTCCCTGAAGAGGATATCAGCAAGACTCCAGCGTGGTACATTCCTCACCATGGGGTGTATCATCCCCAAAAGCCTGGTAAAATCCGTGTCGTTTTTGACTGCTCCGTTAGGTTTCAAGGGACATCCCTGAATGACCATCTCCTGACTGGCCCAGAGTTAACCAACACCTTGGTGGGAGTTTTGTGTCGGTTCAGAAAGGGTCGTGTGGCAGTTATGTGTGACATAGAACGGATGTTCCACCAGTTCCATGTTAAGCAAGAGGACCAAGATTATCTCAGATTCTTGTGGTGGAAGGATGGAGATCTTAAAACCCAGCCCTCCATTTATCGAATGAAGGTCCACTTGTTCGGTGCAGCTTCATCACCTGGATGTGCTAACTATGGCCTAAAGCATCTTGCCGCTCAAGGACAAGAACGTTTTAGAGAAGAAACCATCAGGTTCATCCAGAAGAACTTCTACGTCGACGATGGATTGACAAGTGTAGAATCTGAAGACCAAGCAATCCAACTAGTGAATGAAGCAAGAGAGCTGTGTCGCACAGGAAAACTTCGACTGCACAAGTTCATCTCCAACAGCAAAGAAGTCTTAGACGCAATTCCCGAGGAAGAGTGTGCTAAAGCTGTCAAGGATTTGACCATGATGTTGGGAGAACCACTGATGGAAAGAGCACTAGGGGTACAGTGGTGTGTAACTTCTGATGAGCTGCAGTTTAGAGTGGTTGTCAAAGAAAATCCACTTACACGCAGAGGGGTCCTGTCCACAGTTGCTTCTGTGTATGACCCACTTGGATTTGTGGCACCCTTCATCCTGGTAGGAAAGAAGATCCTGCAGCAGATGTGTCGTGACAAGCTCAGTTGGGATGATCCTTTGCCTGATGACCTTAGACCCCTGTGGGAGTCTTGGGTGCAAGATCTAAAAAACTTGGCTGAGGTGAGAGTCCAAAGACACTATCTGCCATCAAGCTTCAAGGTCCAACATTATGAGCTCCACCACTTCTCTGACGCCAGCGTGTCAGGCTATGGAGAGTGCTCGTATTTACGAGCAGTCAGTACATCAGGTGAAGTCCACTGCTCCTTAGTCATGGGAAAGTCAAGAGTAGCTCCTACTAAAGTCATGACTATACCAAGACTCGAGCTGTCAGCAGCAGTGGTAGCAGTCCGGACCAGTGACATGCTTAAGAAAGAACTAGAAATAGACTGCCAACAAGAATGTTTCTGGACTGATTCAAAGGTGGTACTTGGGTACATCGGTAATGAAGCCAGAAGATTTCATGTTTATGTAGCAAATCGAGTTGAGCGTATTAGACTAAGTACAGATGCCGGACAATGGAGATATGTAGCTTCAGAAGATAACCCAGCTGATCACGCCTCAAGGGGTGTCACGGCAAAACAACTCACAGCTTCTAACTGGTTCACAGGTCCAGAGTTTCTTTGGCAGAAAGAGTTACCAACTGGAGAAATCATGGTGGGAGAGATCGAGAGCAGTGACCCAGAGGTCAAGAAAGCTCAGGTTCATGACACTCAGGCAAAAGAAGCAAAAACACTCCTAGAGCGTCTGCACAAGTTCTCAGACTGGGCAAGATTGGTGAAAGCTGTTGCCAGACTCAAGCGCCTTGCTAAGGAAATCAAAGGTCTCAAGCCAAGATCCAGTGATGCCTCAAGCTTGGAGGAAAGGAAAGAGGCGGAGCTGACCATAATCAAGATGGTGCAGGAAGCAACTTTCTGTCAAGAAATTCAATGCCTTAGACATCATAAGGAGACAAAGCTCAAAGACAAAGTCAGCCAGCTGCACAAGCTATGTCCATTCCTGGATGATCAAGGTGTAATGAGAGTAGGAGGCCGCTTACCTCATGCTGCCCTACATCTACATGTGAGGCATCCAGCAATCCTTCCTAGAGACAGTCATGTGTCTGCATTGCTCATCAAGCACTATCATGAAAGAGTGTACCATCAAGGTCGAGGAATGACTATTAATGAACTCCGAGCCAATGGTATATGGATCCTGGGTTGCAGCAAGCTTGTTTCATCCCATATTCACAAGTGCACACGTTGCAGAAAGTTCCGAAGATGCACAGAGCAACAAAGGATGGCCGACCTTCCAGAAGATCGGATGGAAACAACTGCACCATTCACTTACTGTGGAATGGACTGCTTCGGACCGTTTCACATTAAGGAAGGAAGAAAGGAGCTAAAGCGTTATGGGCTGTTGCTCACCTGCATGTGTTCCAGAGGAGTTCACATTGAAGCACTTGATGACTTGACCTCAGATGCCTTTATCAATGCTCTGCGTTCGTTCATCGCCATTCGGGGATCAGTAAGGCAGATAAGGTGTGATCAAGGGACAAACTTTGTCGGAGCAAGGCGTGAGTTCATTGAAGCATTGAAACAGATGGATCAAGAGGAGCTCAAGGATTTGGGCTGCGAGTTCATCATGAACACCCCGGCCTCAAGTCATATGGGTGGTGTCTGGGAAAGGCAGATACGCACTGTCAGAAGTGTCCTGGCGTCCATTCTACAACAGTCGTCCAGACAACTAGACTCCTCTTCCCTACGAACATTTCTATATGAGGCCATGGCGGTTGTGAATAGCAGACCTCTAACCACTGATCATCTGAACGATTCTACTAGTCCAGAGCCCTTGACACCAAACCATATCTTGACCATGAAGTCCACAATCATTCTCCCACCTCCTGGAAGGTTTGTCAAGGAAGATCTCTACCTCCGCAAAAGATGGCGCAGAGTTCAACTCTTAACCAACAACTTTTGGGTACGGTGGAAAAAGGAGTACCTCTTAAATCTCCAACACAGACAGAAGTGGACCAAAGATCGCAGAAATGCAAAGGTCGGTGACATTGTTCTGTTGCAAGATGTTGCCACACCGCGAAACCAATGGAAGCTAGCAAGAGTCATCGAGGTGTATCCTGGAAGTGATGAAAGAGTGAGGAGACTCAAGTTACTTATCAGTGACTCCTCCCTGGATGGAAGAGGAAAGCGTACTTCCAAACCTGTTTACCTGGAGAGACCCATTCAGAAAACAGTTACATTGATAGAAGCAGACTGATGGTTCAATCATACACACAGACACAGTTTATTAGTTGTTTATTAGGATAGAGTTCAATTTTATTTATTCATGCAATTTGTTTGTCTCCAAGTTTAAGAAATCACTTGTGATTTGGTGGGAGTGTAACTGCCTCTGTCGCCAATTTATTCCTGTATTAGCACTTTTACTATTTTCGTTTCTTCTGAATTTAATGTTAACAGCAAGACGGAACTAATTATTGGTTCCGCCCGGAGGTTTCCGGCCGGGCGCTTTTGAGCGACGCACTGAGAAAAACATTACCGCGAAAGAGACTGATGTGTCCGCTGTTATCGTGTTTAAGTGCATAAGTTTACAAGAAAATAGGCAGAAAGAAGATACAGAAGATCTGAAAGAATGTTTTAGCACCTCCATGTGATAAGCAGCAATGAGGTTTGTTACCGTTCATTTTGCTGTGATGGTGTTTGTGTTTACATATGTTTTCATGTGTATTTTTGTGATGTAACGTTATAACATATAAGGTGTCTAACGTTAGCTGTATATGGGCTTGATTATGACACAATATTTGTGAGACATGCATGTAGCATTATTTTTTTGTTTATATTTTCTTTCTTCATCTTCAACCAGTTCTCACGGGTTGACCAGCATTAAAGCCCTGTATTCTAAACAAGACCTCTTGCCTCATGTCTGTCACTGGAGGAGCTACAGTCTTGACTTTTTTCTTGTGCATTGCACTGTAGAACTCATACTGGTGGAGGATGTGATGAATGACGCATTTGAGAATAACAGTATGCCAACCTCGCAGCTAACATGGTGATAAGGTAAAAATAAAAGATGTGGTCAGTGACTGTGGGACAAAAGTGAAGATTATACCAGACCATACTTTGGTTGGTTGATCATAGTTAGCTACAGTAACCTGGGTTTTGGAATTTTCAAATCCAGATTTGTCTACTCAAATCCAGATTTGTCTACTGTCGCCTCTCAGTTAGGTTAGATTAGTTTGGTCCAGGAGATAAGGAAAGAAGTAGGACAAAATCAAAATCATCAGTGTTGTATTACAGATGTAGTAAATGTTTAATTTAGGTTTAGCATTAGAGGTATAAATTATGAATATAAGTTTCAAAGTTTCCAGCAAGTTTTCAGTTTCCAGCAAAGCTCCAAAGTTTCCAGCAAGAGATTCCTGCCAGTCCTGTTCTCCCTATTGTAAATTGAATAAGTCAGATTACTGAGACTCACACTTTGTCTTTAATGGCCATCGAAGCCCCCGCCCCAGTTGTTGAATAGTCAGGGTGATTGGATTAGCATCTATGCATTTGAATGATACTGTTATGCTGATGAGTTCAGGGCTGGGGAAATTTCTTTAAACGAGCTGACTCATGTACTCATGTTAATTTACATGCAAATCCCTATGTAAAATCCCTCCCCCTTGGAAACTATATAAACTACAATGTAGACTGCTTTAGTTAGACTTGATGACTGCAGCTACAGACAGCTTGTGTTCTCAGTTAAGAATCCTGCTGAAGATACAACCAAGTCTCCTGGTCTTCGCTTCTGAGTTTTCAACAGCTTGTATTGCCAAACGTGGTCAATCTGTTTTTTGGAGCAAGCACAAGCATTCTAAATTCTAATCTCAACCTTTGCAGCAGCAAGATCTGTATCCAAATGAAGATCGAAAACTACTCGGTTACTATCGTAACCTCAGTTCTCTGAGTGAGGGAACGAGTATTGCGTGGCTATACACAGTGGGAAAACTTCTTTTCCTCGATTTACTGAAGCCTTTTGTAAAACGCATTTGCTGCTGCACAGCCAGCACATTGAGCGTCAGGCACGCTCATAGGTTGTGCTGCAGCAACTGCACATCTAATGGCGCGGGCAACTCTGACGTGCAACCAATGGGCTAGCCTTATGCCAGAACCCAACAAGGGGGCGTGACCCCCGAATTCGCCATTATAGCAGGTTTATAGGACTGAAGCGACAACTTTAACGTTTCTCTTGTGCAGCCGGGTACGCAATACTCCACGTGTATACGTGTATACAATATGTATACACATATAACCACATATATAATAGGCCAGACACCATAATTCCTGAAGATATATATATGTATGGATGAGTCAGTCATACTAATATTATATTAACAAATCCAGACCCCGTCGGGATTATTAGTATAACACCATAACTGGCCTAAGCAGGTATTATATATAATGTGTGTGATTATGCACAGTAAATTTGTATAAGAAACCAGACACCGTCAGGTCTTACTCATACCGAAAGTACCTTCGCTTGCAGGTAAAGCACATCCATGTGATAGAACTTCATAAATGTGGAAGGCAAGGACCAGCCGGCCGCATCACAAATATCTTGAATGGGAACCCCAGATGACCAAGCCCATGATGAGGCCATGCCTCTAGTCGAATGGACCTTAACACCAATGGGGCAAACCTGACCCACTGATGCATAAGCCAAAGAAATGGCATCCACTATCCATCTAGATAGTCTTTGCTTAGTGACTGTGTGGTGAGCAGGACGGCCGAGGGACGTGAGAGAAAGTCGCGAGGCCGGTGGTGCGATTGCTAATGAGCAGCACCTGTGAGGCACACCGGTCTCGCGACTTTCTCACGAAGGAGCGGAGCCATAAAGGGGGAGCGACGGAGTGGATGATCGAGAGAGGAACAGGCCTGCTTTTGTTTGTATTTTATTTGGTAAACCAGCAGTCGTCCGTGAGGGGCTGCTGGCCGGTATTTATGTTTTATTTTGGGTAGCCAGCAGTCGTCCGTGAGGGGCTGCTGGCAGGTAATTTGTTTGTTTATTTTGTTTAAATAAAGTTTTATTTTATTATTATGATCCGGTTCCTGCCTCCTTCTTCCCTGAACCTTGTTACACTGGTGCCGAAACCCGGGAAGAGGGAGGAACGCGCTGTCCGAGGGTCCTCGCCGCTGTGGGGAATCCGCGGTGCCATCGAGCATGGTGCGCGAGTCGCCGCCGCTCGCCGTGGGCCGGAGCCTGCTGCCGTCCGCCGCAGAAGGGGAGGAGCAGGGAGCGGGGGACTCGCGGCCATGGACGCTCGAGGCGGGGCGCTGGGATGAGTTGCCGGTGGGACGCCCGAGCTCGCTGCCGACCGCCTGGAAAATGGAGGGGCGGCTGCCGTTCGGGAGGGAGAGGAGGAGTCACCGCCGCTCGCCGTGGGCCGGAGCCTGCTGCCATCCGCCAGTGAAGGGGAGGAGAAGGGAGCGGGGGACTCCTGCCGTCTGCCCAAGGCACCCGAGGAGCCGTCGCCGTCCACCGGGGGCGGGGGAGCGTCGAGGCGTTCACCGAGGGCCATCCAGCGTCGCCGCCGGGCACCGCGGAGGAGATCGCCCAGCTGGTGAGGGACAAGATGGCAGCGCGTTGTGGGAGCCGGACCAATTTTTATTTATTTATTTATTTTTTCCTCTCTCCCCTCTCTCGTGTCCGTCGCTCCTCGTGCTTCCGTCTCCGTCTCCCTCGGCTCGTAGATCCATACCCCCTAGGTAAGCCAAGGTTAGGTTTTATTTGGTAAGCCAGCAGTCGTTCGTGAGGGGCTGCTGGCAGGAGTGTAACAAGGTTCAGGGAAGAAGGAGGCAGGAACCGGATCATAATAATAAAATAAAACTTTATTTAAACAAAATAAACAAACAAATTACCTGCCAGCAGCCCCTCACGGACGACTGCTGGCTACCCAAAATAAAACATAAATACCGGCCAGCAGCCCCTCACGGACGACTGCTGGCTTACCAAATAAAATACAAACAAAAGCAGGCCTGTTCCTCTCTCGATCATCCACTCCGTCGCTCCCCCTTTATGGCTCCGCTCCTTCGTGAGAAAGTCGCGAGACCGGTGTGCCTCACAGGTGCTGCTCATTAGCAATCGCACCACCGGCCTCGCGACTTTCTCTCACGTCCCTCGGCCGTCCTGCTCACCACAGACTGTATCACCCTTGGATCGGCCACTAAAGCAGACAAACAACTGTTACATCTGTCTAAAAGACGCAGAACTGTCCAGATAGATTCTCATTTCCCTCACAGGGCAGAGAAGATTAGTTTCCCCATCCTCTGCTGAAGGGGGAAGGGCTAACAACGAAATAACTTGAGCTCTAAACGGCTTAAGAACGACTTTGGAGTCATCTGTCCCAAACTCCAAACATGCAGGGCTCACAGATAGAGCCTGCAGATCACCCACTCACTTGACAGATGCCAATGCCAGCAGGACAGCAGTATTTAGCGAGAGCAGTTTCAAATCAACCGACTGGAGCGGTTCAAACGGTGGACCCTTGAGGGCCCTAAGGACTGTGGCGAGGTCCCACAGAGGCACTGAAGGGGGCCTAGAAGGGTTAATCCTCTTAAAACCCTTCAGAAACCTTACCACTAGAGCATTTCTGCCCAGAGACTGACCAGCCACCGGAGCATAATGTGCTACGATGGCTGCCACATAAACCTTGAGTGTGGATGGGGTGCGACCCGCATCCAGCAGGTCCTGCAGGAAGGAGAGTACCATCGATACCTCACATGACTGCGGGTCAACCCGATTTTTCGAGCACCAGCTGGAAAAAACCGACCATTTTAAAGCATACAGGCACCGTGTGGACAGGGCCCTTGCTTCAGAAAAAGTGTCCAAAACCCTTCCGGGCAGGTCCCCGGTTACCCATTCAGGGGCCACACATGAAGGGCCCAAAAATCGGGAAGGGGTGCCATATTCCGTTCCGTTCACCTGAGGGAGGAGATCCTTCCTCAATGGAACAGGCCAAGGAATCGTGCCTGACAACTGAACCAGCTCCGAAACCACGGTCTGGACTCCCAGAGTGGAGCCACCAGAAAGACTGGGCACCCGCTCTCTCTGACCTGTTCGATGACCTGTGGGATCATCGAGATGGGAGGAAAGTCATAAAGAGGGCAGCTGGGCCAGGGGTAAGCCAGTGCATCCCTGTCCTTCGAGAAGAACGCCCTGCAGTGAGTGTTGGCCCTCAAGGCAAAAAGGTCGATGTCGGCCTCGCTGAATGTCTCCCATACCTTTGCCAGGTGACTCAACCGTCCCCCAGAACACACACACACACACACACACAAGCCCTTCCCTTCCCCCACACATGAGGGAGACTTCAGCACATCGGAATGTGCCAAATGTCTCTGAACGAAGAGAAATACATTTCTTTTGTTTTAAAGACATATAACAAAGGTATTCACTGGTTTTCTGTATGTGTGTTCTCCCCCATGTCACAGTGAAATAACTTTGTTTGGTCACAGCGTAAATAGAAATTAGAAATAGCTTCTTTATGCATTTTAAACATATGCATTTTATGCATTTTAAACACAAGTGTATATTCCTTTAATGTAACATAATGTTCCTTGATATCTCCAGAATGCTTATTGAATGAAACACTCTAATATGCATAGAGATGTAAAGTAAAGTGTATTTTTAATATGTTTTACTGCCAATGAAGATCAAACTGTTTTACTATTAGCCTCCTTAAACACACCCCCTTCCATGAGGAGCGCGCGCTCTGGAACAAGGGACAATAAACCGAGAGTTCCCGCGTGCAATGTCCATTTCCCCGATTGGCTCCAGCCAACAGGAAGGGGATGGATTTCTCCAAGGTGATAAAGGAAGGAGTGTGGCTCCGCCCGCCGCTCTTCCTGGAAACCCAACGTGCCAGGAGCATGTAACCCTCACGGGAATCTGATCCGACCATGGATCTTTTCTTTTGTTCGTCCAAAGTTCGTCTCTTCTTTAAGTTTACTATCAAATTCGCCTCCCAGGAAAGGAAGTGGACTTTGCCGAACTATTTCCTCGGGTAACGTCACCTCAAAGACACCTCAACGTCACCTCAAAGTCCAACCACTGTTCAAAGACTCGCGCTGCATCATGTGACTCCCCACGGAACAAAGGAGCCACGCTGTGGTGAGCAGGACTGCCGAGGGACGGTGTGCTTCACAGGTGCTGCTCATTAGCAATCGCACCACCGGCCTCGCGACTTTATCTCACGGCCCTCGGCTGTCCTGCTCACCACACACGCGCACGCAACTAACCATGCACGCGCCGGGACGGGCCGTGCAAAAACGCAGCGGGCACGCAGGACAGCATCTCCAGTCATCACTCTCTCTCTCTCTCTCACCCTCTCTCCAACTCATTTACACGGTGTACCCATTGTCTAAACGCCCCGCGTCGTCTTAGTTTGTGTTTTAATGTTTGTAAATACATGTATCATTGTAACGTAGCAAATGCTTAAGTAGTGTTTTGCCATATTAAAGGTGCAATACCTAAGATTTTTGCATTAAAATATCCCAAAATCACAAGGCCAGTGTTATATATTTAGTAAAGATGATAACTCACAATATTCCAAATGTTTCAAACAATGTTTAAATCGCGAGAAAATTGAGATTTTAACCAAGGAAACGGCACGTGTCAGCAGGGGTGAGCTGGGAGTCGCGAGTCAATCGTGTCATATCCGCTTACCTCGGTTTCCGCTCTTACTACGTGTAGTCCTGGACAAATGCGGTAGTTGTAGTTGTGCGTTAGCGTCTATCAAACGACAGCTTGTTTCGCGCATTTGTTATGGAATGGAGCACATATATTCTTTTCATTTATTCTCGGAATGTGAACTGTTGGCTGTAAAGGGGGTCGCACACCGGACGAGAAGCGCCGCGTCACGTTTAGGACAACTCCAGCAACGTTATCGAACACCGGACGCGCACTTTCTCATCAGTGTATGGCCAGCAATATTGTTATGTTTATGTCACGGGTGTGGAGGGAGTGCAGGAGGATGAGGAAGACAGATGAGCCAGATACTTCAATGCAAACATTTTACTTCAATCTCAAACATCCAATGGAACGGAACAGAAAGGAATAAACTCAAAACACGAACATAGGTTCAGGTACATCCAGCAACATAAGTACAACGATCGACAAGGACTGAAGGAAACTGAGGGAACTAAATACACAGGGGAATCAAACATAATGATGTGCACAACAGGTGAAAATGATGAACAGACGAGGAACAGGTGGCTGATGAGGGAGTGAGTTCGGGTGTGGAGACAAGAGGATCCTGGGAAGTGTAGTGCTGGAGACGCAGACAGGATGGTGCAGACGAAGGACTGTGACAGAACTCCCCCCTCCCGGGAGGCGTGACCTCACGCCGCAGAACAGAGGAAGGAGGGGGGACGAACTGGGGGCTGAGAGGGGCATGGCCAGGGCAGAGCAGGCTGAGGACGTGGCCAGGGCGGAGCAGGCTGAGGGCGTGGCCAGGGCGGAGCAGGAGGCTGAGGGCGTGGCCAGGGCGGAGCAGGCTGAGGGCGTGGCCAGGGCGGAGCAGGCTGAGGGCGTGGCCAGGGCGGAGCAGGCTGAGGGCGTGGCCAGGGCGGAGCAGGCTGAGGGCGTGGCCAGGGCGGGGCAGGCTGAGGGCGTGGCCAGGGCGTAGCAGGCTGAGGGCGTGGCCAGGGCGGAGCAGGCTGAGGGCGTGGCCAGGGCGGAGCAGGCTGGACGGTCTCCGGCACAGGCTGGACGGTCTCTGGCGCAGGCTGGACGGTCTCTGGCGCTGGCTGGACGGTCTCTGGGGCTGGGCTGGTCGGGCCCAGCGAAGAAGAGAGCTCGGGCTCGAAGAGGCTGGACGGAACCAGCAGTGAAGAGCGTTCAGTCTCTGGAGGGCTGGACGGAACCAGCAGTGAAGAGCATACAGTCTCTGGAGGGCTGGACGGAACCAGCAGTGAAGAGCATTCAGTCTCTGGAGGGCTGGACGGAACCAGCAGTGAAGAGCATACAGTCTCTGGAGGGCTGGACGGAACCAGCAGTGAAGAGCGTTCAGTCTCTGGAGGGCTGGACGGAACCAGCAGTGAAGAGCATTCAGTCTCTGGAGAGCTGGACGGAACCAGCGGTGAAGAGCATACAGTCTCTGGAGAGCTGGACGGAACCAGCGGTGAAGAGCATTCAGTCTCTGGAGAGCTGGACGGAACCAGCGGTGAAGAGCATTCAGTCTCTGGAGAGCTGGACGGAACCAGCGGGGAAGAGCATTCAGTCTCTGGAGAGCTGGACGGAACCAGCGGGGAAGAGCATTCAGTCTCTGGAGAGCTGGACGGAACCAGCGGTGAAGAGCATTCAGTCTCTGGAGAGCTGGACGGAACCAGCGGTGAAGAGCATTCAGTCTCTGGAGAGCTGGACGGAACCAGCGGGGAAGAGCATTTAGTCTCTGGAGAGCTGGACGGAACCAGCAGTGAAGAGCATACAGTCTCTGGAGAGCTGGACGGAACCAGCGGTGAAGAGCATTCAGTCTCTGAAGAGCTGGACGGAACCAGCAGTGAAGAGCATACAGTCTCTGGAGAGCTGGACGGAACCAGCGGTGAAGAGCATTCAGTCTCTGAAGAGCTGGACGGAACCAGCAGTGAAGAGGGCTCAGACGGGAGGACGATGATGGCTGGTGAGGTGATGATGGGTGTGTGTGGTTCTGACTGTTGGGCGATGAGGGCTGATGCGGTGATGATGGGGTGTGTGTGTGGTTGAGGGGTGTTGTCATCTTCAGCCTCACCAACGGTGAAGGCTGACCCACTCAACCACAACACATGGTCCAGGTATCCGGTGAAGGTCCCTGGAAACGCTGCTGCTGGGGCTTGCTGGTACAGATGATCGTCCAAACCCAGCCAAAAGACTGACTTTAGGACGTCATCTGACCAACTTACCCCAGCAGAGAGCTCCAGGAACCTGACGACATACTCCTCGGAAGAGCGTCCGTCCTGAAACAGGTTGAAGGTGGTGAGAGCCGGGGTTAGGAGAAGTCCCATGCTGTTACTGGTGTGGTCGATCGTTCTGTCACGGGTGTGGAGGGAGTGCAGGAGGATGAGGAAGACAGATGAGCCAGATACTTCAATGCAAACATTTTACTTCAATCTCAAACATCCAATGGAACGGAACAGAAAGGAATAAACTCAAAACACGAACATAGGTTCAGGTACATCCAGCAACATAAGTACAACGATCGACAAGGACTGAAGGAAACTGAGGGAACTAAATACACAGGGGAATCAAACATAATGATGTGCACAACAGGTGAAAATGATGAACAGACGAGGAACAGGTGGCTGATGAGGGAGTGAGTTCGGGTGTGGAGACAAGAGGATCCTGGGAAGTGTAGTGCTGGAGACGCAGACAGGATGGTGCAGACGAAGGACTGTGACAGTTTAATGACAGAAAATGAAGATAATGTCTGTTCTATTTTATTGTACTGTACAATTAAATACAATCGTTGCTGAGTCTGCATTCTGAAAACTTTATCTCAGATCATCCGTTCACAGAATGAATTGAGAATCTCACGTGAAAAATCTAATAATAATCAGTAATTGTCATTCAAGCAGCTGATTTCTGTAAATGACTGCAAAACTAAATGCATAGATATTGCAGCATAGGGCAAAGTCAGGATCCATTAGCAACGGTTTGAGGCAAAAATAATTACAATTTTATATAAAACTATGTAAATGGCGCTCTGTGGCGCAGCAGGGTTTTGAACACGGTCCTGAAACGTTGCTGGGCGCCGCGGACAGACGCCGAATGGCGCCGCCGGTATGTGTACACTTATAGATAATAATGTGTTAGAATAATTATGTGGTGCAACGCGGCGCTGCAGCTTCTCGTCCGGTGTGCGACCCCCTTAACGTTAATTTTGTGAAACTGTAGCTGTGGTTGAATACTTACACGACATGAAAAGATGTGTCAAATGTACATTGCAGACATCCCAAGTCTCCCGGATCTCCCGCATATTGATAGCGTTTCCCTGATGCCCGCAAATTAGTTCAAATCTCCCGGGATATAATGTTAGAGCGAGACATACTGCGCGCATAACATACAGCGCGCTGCGCCTGCACTGTACAGAGGGAGAGACTTTGCGTTTGTGCCTCGCGAACGCGAAAGTTAGCCTTCCCTCCCACCCCCACAATCTTGTTATCGAAATATACCTCCCGGAAATGAATTCTTGCAGGTTGGGATAACTGACATTAAATTGATTTTTAATTTTTATAAAGTTACCAAGGAGGGCCAACCACGTCAACTTCTTGCGAGAGACCTGCCCCTTCAAACCCTCTCCACCATAGCTTCGTCCAGTGACTCGTACAGTAACTTCTGTGATAACTAATTTACTTTTAAACCTGACTTTTCTTGCACGGTTATTTCAGTTTAATGAAATACAAGCATGTCATTAAACGCAACGTTTATAGAAATCGAACTTTACCTCATCCATGACAACTAATTTTCGATTCCCGTCTGACTGATTTATCCACGGTGGAGTTGAAAACAACAGTTCCCATCATTCCGCGTTCCTCCACGGCGTCATCAAGCAAAGCCGTTGTTGTTGTTTTGAATGTAGCGCCCTCTAGCGGCATCTAAATCTTAGGTATTGCACCTTTAAATGTCTTATACTCATTCCTGACTGGATCATTGCTCATAATACTAGTCAATGAAATGTTGATAAAAAAGCTACAAGCTTTACAGAACTAAACATGCCTAAAAGGGTAATTGTTTATAGAGAAGGAAAACTAATTTTTGTGGCCACAGAATTTGTTTTCACAACTCTATAAATTAATTGAGCTAATTAATTTTACTTGTCTTGTAAAACGTGGTCCGTGTAATTGATTACAATTAATTTGTGGTTAATTGCAGGGAAACACATGTATGCATACAGGTAAAATTGATAAAGCCTCCCTAAATGGGAGATTTATTAACATGTAAGACTGGTCTGATCCAAATCTGTATGAATAATTATTAATTATCAATTATTAATTATGATATGCAAATTCCCCCTTGATCAGACCCAAACAGAGTCTCTACTGGAGTGTTGCCCTGTGACAGCATATCCGTGCCGAGATTTTGTACACCCGGTCTGTGCAATGCTTTCAGAGAGCCCAGATTGGCCTGCGCCCAGAGGAGGAGGTCTCTTGCCATAGCATACAGGTTGCTCGACCTGGTGCCCCCTGGCGGTTTAGTTAGAAACCACCGACATGTTGTCCGTATGGACTATGACCTGAGGTTTGACAGAAAAGCTTTTAGGGCCAAACCAATCGCTTCCATTTCCAGACAGTTGATGTGTAAGCTCTGCTCTGTGCTCAACCAGAGGCCGGATACAGGCTTGCCCTCGTGCAGCGCTCCCCAACCCAGGTTAGAAGCATCTGTAAACACCACTTTCCTTCTGGAGACCACTCCCATGGTCACCCCATTGTGGTGCCAGTTCTGAACCCACCATGGAATCAGTGTCCTCAAACACTCGTGATTCACCATAATGCGCAGGCTGTCTTACTATCATGCATGGGTGGGCACACGTCGCTTTAGCCAGTGCTGCAGCAAATGCATGCGCAGTAATCCCAAACGGAGTACTGATGATGCAGCCGCCATCAGACCAAGCAGATTCTGAAACTTCTTCAGAGGCGCACACTTGTGCGTCCTGGATGAAGTTAACAGAGTCTGTACAGAGCGCGTGCTCTGTAAAGTGAGCCATGCTTTAATCGTTGCCGAGTCTAAAACTGTGCTCAGAAAGACAACAGTCTGGCTGGGGATGAGTTCACTTTTGGCAACATTGATTGTGAGACCCAAATAATTTAGACGGCAGACAATCATATCTCTGTGACGTATCAATTCATCTCTCGATTACGCTAGCACTAGCCAGTCTGCGAGATAGTTCAGCAGGTGCACTCCCTGATTTTTCAGTGGGGAGAGCACTGCATCCATGCATTCTGTGAATGTGCGGGGTGCCAGGGACAGACCGAACGGCAGGACTATATATTGATATGCTCTCCCCTCGAAGGCGAATCTCAAGGATGGCCTGTGACGAGGGTCGATCTGAATATGAAAGTATGCATCTTTCAGATCCATTGTAACAAACCAATCACTCAGGCGAACTTGCGCAAGGATTTGTTTGAGTGTAAACATTCGGAATGGCCGCCTCATGAGAGCCTTGTTCAGATGTCTCAGATCTAAAATGGCTCATAGCTTGCCGTCTTTTTTTGGAACTAGAAAATAGTGGCTGTAAAACCCTGAATACATTAGCGGGATGAACTAATTCTATCGCTCCTTTTGATAATAAAATCTGAACTTCGGTACGAAGCACGTGATCCACACTGCTTCTCACCAATGTCTCCATAACCACTTGAAATTTCGGCGGCCTGCAAGCGAATTGGAGTGAGTAGCCTCACTTTATAGTGTTTATTATCCAACTCGACACACTGGGGATGACTTGCCAGGCCATCACCCGGGAAAAAATGCCGCTGGTTTGTGAAAAGGGGCCAGTTGGCACCCCGACAGGAACCATCCATCCAATTGACTGTGAGGAGGCTCTTTGGGTGTGGTCCACTCCAGCTCGAGGTCCGCGACAGCCTTGGTTAGAATCCGAAGCATTTTGGCATCGGAGTTCATTCTAGTCACAGAATCACTGGCCACAGACTGCGAGGCGGTGACGGGGTCGAGAGAGCCCGGCCACTCTTCCTCAGAGGCAGTGATGGACAGGCTGTCGTCGTGTGATCCGCCAAAGGAGACAAGGCCCGCCACATGGGAGTGAGGGCACTGGTCTCCAGCAAGCAAGAGCGATGATGACGATTGGGCCAGAGAAAATGAAGCATGCGGGGACCCGGCGTGCGTTCACTAGTAGACAGGCCCTCATGTTGCCATTGGCTGCGACGCTTCTTCTTCCTGGGGGCAGCGAGCGTTGTTGAAATGGCGTCCGCACATGGCGTAGGAACAAGGCATCTGTGAAATATAGTTAGCTTTTCAAAGGATATAGAGGGATTTGCCGGATACAGGTGAGACGGCATCAGAGACCACGGAAAAATCGTCAAAGTCTGAGAGAGAAGCAGCTCAGCTGAAAGCCTTGATTCGACGGCGACATCAGTAAAAAGCTCAGGGACGTGAAAACTGTCGCTGAAGGAGTAAAATCTGCTATTATGACGAATTCGTATAGGCTGGGTCGCGGCCCCTTGGCGGGTTCTGATGTAAGGCTAGCCCATTGGTTGCACGCCAGAGTGGCCCGTGCCATTGGATGTGCAGTTGCTGCAGCACAACCTATGAGCACGTCTGAAACTTAACGCAATGCGAAGAGACCGTTCGAAAGGGAACATTATTACAGCTCCAAAAGTGTTTATCAGCAGCAATTACCAGGCCACTTTAATATAAAGTGAAGTCCACATGTAACCTTCATGAGTTTGCTAACACATAACATAATTAAAATTCTAAATGGAACATCTATGTGCTAGGATTTAAGACTTCTAGGTCTATCTATAATAAAAATGAGCAATAAAACACACAGCACTTGAAACACTTCCGATTATTAGTGTTGCTATTAGATTACATGAAGTGTGTGAAGTACATGTATACATGATCTTGTAGATATTTTTTCCATGTTATGGTGTCATTACTCATAGACATTTTGAATTATCCCCCTTAATGGCTTTCATGTTATCATAGCAGAGTTATGGTGCTGTTCATTAAGATAATTGCTCTTGTCAAATTTATGGATTCTAGCCTGCTTATGTTGTTTCTCTCACTTCTATTTCACAAAAGCGAAGCAATTTGCAAACCATAGTTAACAGGATTGATTAAGGTTAGAAACCTCTAGATGAAGGTAAATAACTTCATGACATCAAAGTCATGCATGTTGTGCAAGGGCAGCAGAGTTTGAATCTTAGGCTTTTATCATCTACACTTTTCAAGCAAATGATGATTGGGGTTTCATACAGGTATGCCCTTTGTTTGGTGCACAAATGAGCTGCAATAAGAAGAACAAATCATACATTATATTAGAAATTAATGTTTTACACTCACTCACACACACACACACACACACACACACACACACACACACACACACACACACACACACATACATTCACTTACCTAAACGATTATTAGGAACACCTGTTCAGTTTCTCATTAATGCAATTATCTAATCAACCATTGCAGTTGCTTCAATGCATTTAGGGGTGTGTTCCTGGTCAAGACAATCTCCTGAACTCCAAACTGAATGTCAGAATGAGAAAGAAAGGTGATTTAAGCAATTTTGAGCATGGCATGGTTGTTGGTTCCAGATGGGCCGGTCTGAGTATTTCACAATCTGCTCAGTTACTGGGATTTTCACGCACAACCATTTCTAGGGTTTACAAAGAAAAGGGAAATGGTGTGAAAAGGGAAAAAACATCCAGCATGCGGCAGTCCTGTGGGCGAAAAAGCCTTGTTGATGCTAGAGGTCAGAGGAGAATGGGCCAACTGATTCAAGCTGATAGAAGAGCAAATTTGACTGAAATAACCACTCGTTACAATCGAGGTATGCAGCAAAGAATTTGTGAAGCCACTACAAGCACAACCTTCAGGTAGATGGGCTACAACAGCAGAAGACCCCACCGGTTACCACTCATTTCCACTAAAAATAGGAAAAAGATACAAGAGCTCACCAAAATTGGACAGTTGAAGACTGGAAAAATGTTGTCTGGTCTGATGAGTCTCGATTTACATTTCCATTACATTTAGTCATTCAGCAGACGCTTTTATCCAAAGCGACTTACATCTGAGGACTAAATCAAACAAGTCATCTTGAAGAGGCAATAACAACACAAGAAGTGCTAAAATACAAAGTTAAAACATTGCTCAGAGTAGCATAAACCGGGCAAGTAAGGATTTAAATATCATTTATTTATTTTTATGTTAATTGCTCACGGAAGAGATGAGTTTTCAGTTGTCTTTTGAATGCTGTCATTCTGCATTCTGGATGATGATGGGCAGATCATTCCACCAGCAATGAACCGTTAATTAAAATGTTCTGGAGAGTGATTTTGTGTCTTTTTGTGATGGTACAACGAGTCGTCGCTTATTGATCAATCGTAGGGTTCTGGAAGGGATGTAGACTCTTAAGAGTGAGTGAAAGTAGGAGGTAGCTGAGCCAGTGGTTGATCTGTAAGCAAGTGTCAACACCTTGAACTTAAAGTCCCCGTGAAATCAAAATTGAACCTATTTACTTTGTTAGGGCATATTACTAGTCTTGTGGTGAACAATTAATCCGTGCAAGTGAATATATTGTAGTGAAGATAATAGGTAGACACTTAGTCTATGTGCTAGTTCTGGATTTATCACCAAGTTCACTCAGGTGTGTCGGCCAGAACACCTCTTAAGGCCAAATGTTCCAGAGTATGAAATAAATAGTGGAGAAATAATTCTGATTCTGTTTCTTTATTCCTCTTTCTTGCAATTCTGTGAGTATTGGTGTGTGTGTGTGTGTGGTTTCTATAAAGAGAGAAACAAATTACAAATGAATAAATCAAACATAGCTATGCATGCACTCATTCCTCTCTATGCACTAATATACATTACTAAACAAAAGCAAACAATAATCAGCATATAACTATACAGTATATCTCTTAAACTCTGATAATGTAAGATTAATGTAAAAATTCAAACACTTATAAAGGATCCTCAGATTTTCTATTATAAGTTAAATTAATTCCCACTAACATCACTTACTTCTTATAATACTCAACCACAAAGTGCTGATCAATCCTAACAACAAATATAAAGTATAAACACATCTAAACACGATATATCTTTAACCTGACGTACTAAATCAGATGAGTCGAAGCTCGTAGCCTACGTGAAATGTACAAACGCGAATATAATTAGCACCTCAGTCTCAAATCGACTCCTCCTAACTCTTATCTACATCAAATAACAGAAATAACTACTTTAACTAATAATATAATACCACAGTTTTACTTACTTTTTTCATTTACGCACACTCTGAGGGAAAGTGCAGCTCACACAACCGACTGACCAACCGACTATCTCTATCCTACTGCATACTAAGTATGTGATGTCAGATAGTATACAAACCAACGCGCGCCTCAACCACCGTTACAAGCGCTGAATCAACGGAAGTCAACGTGAAACCTAAACCCTAATATGGTCAACTACACTAAATAATAGCAACACTAAAATAACTTTGGGGCCTTTTCTACATATATATTAAAAAAATGTTTTACCTTAGTAATCTTTAATCAAAATCTGAAAAGTTACTTCCGGTCTGGAACAGTTTCATTTTTCTGATGACGTAGGTTTCACAGTTTGGGTGGGGAAACGCTTAACCACTCCCCTCAAACCGTTAGTTTGCTATGAGCGAGAGATGGAGAGGAGGAGCGCTAGAGTACCCAGCGGGCACCTTGACGTCAATTTGACATCAACAAATAGTCAAGATTTTGACCACCATGTATAACATGCATGAATATGAATATTTTCATTATATTTTGTAATTATTACCTTGTGGTTGTAAAGAGGCCAAACAAAGGTATCAATCCGACATGTTTTTTCTTGTCCCTACATCTCAGGTCAATATCATTGACATTAAATCGATGTTGATTTGATGTCAGGAATTAAAACGTCAATTTGATGTGAAATGTATATCAAAACGATGTCTGAAAAAGTATATTTATTACTCACTGTAAATCAATGCGACTAATTTTCAACATCTAAAAGACCGATCTTGAAAGTTGTAGGTCTATGTATTTTGCATTTTTATTTTATTTAAATCCTAGCTAGTTTAATTCAGTTCTTGATTAAAATGACAGCAGACACTATAATTGCATATACTATAAAAGGTCAATTTAATCTGACATTGAAGCTGATTTTTAAAATGATCATCATCGACTACAAATTGACTACAAAAAGACGTCACATCCTGGTCATATCGCGCGGAAAAGTAGAAGATTTGCATAACCGCCCTCACTCACACGTCTGCTCACTGCCAGAGAGATCGTCGATTTCAATTTTAAAAAATACTCCTCTTTCAACTCTTGGTAAGTAACCAGCTAGCATATGCTATTGTTGTTATTATGTTAATACACCATCTTATACATAGGCTACTTAATCTGATTGGGTGTAATTGTCAGAAATATGTCGAATAATTCCACAGCCTTGCCCTTTACCTGAGCGAGTTAGCTTGCTAATTTAACCGGAGATTAGCTTAACTGTAACGTTGACATTCTGGTATGATGGAAGAAGTGTCTTCCTGTCTGCCATCGTATGATTTTAAAAGTGTGTGTGTGTGTGTGTGTGTGTGTGTGTGTGTGTGTGTGCGCGCGCGTGTGTGTGTGTGTGTGTGTGGAAAAATGTCGATTTTACTGGTTTTCTGGGGCCAAACCGACCGGCGACGATATTTACTGTCGATTCGAATTTGTTGGTTTAAAAGTGGACATTTCAAGCTTTAGCCCGTTACAAGGCTAACGTTAGAGATGACAAATTAACAATGATAGTAAAATGATATCCTAAGCATGTGAAATGTTTTAATTTTTTTTTTCCAGCGTAACTTAACGTTACCAGCCCCAGATCTGTCACTGATTTGAATAAGAGGTAAGTTGCAATGGTAGTATCCATATAACGTTACTGTCCTAAAAATATTCCTTTCCCAATGTAAGAGAAAAGTAAGTGTGTTCTTCTAAACAAAAAATAGCTGCTGCATTGAATTTTTTTTTTTTAATGCAAATTTTTTGTTTGTATAGAATATGATGTCTTGCTCTCTTTGGTCTGACATTCAGAGTTCCAAAAACGACTCCGCTTCAACAGCTTAACAGACAGCTAACCAGCGAGGAAAAACGAAAACTCATGGTAGGTTACTATGAAAAAGTAAAACAAACATTTGCTAACAGATGCAATTATTAGACATACAATATCTTATTCACATATTCTTGTTCCTCATATACATTTCTGCATATTTGCTAAATTATTCCTTCAGACAGCTCCGATGTCAAATTGGTGCAGCTACCCTGTGGGAAAATATCAACATTGTGATGAAAAGGTCAGTCTCTGAAGTTGTGCGGTTAATATCTTAAAATGTATTTAATACTCTTAAATGAATACGCCCAGATCTGCGGATTGAAGATGAAGAACACGCTGAATCTGATTATAACAAGACCGAAGCGAACACGAATTTGTGTGGTTTACACTTAATCACATATATTTAGGGGAACGAGGCAGAAGTTTAGGGGAATTTGATCATACTATT